>NW_008751657.1:6015993-6115629 GCF_000715545.1 Opisthorchis viverrini | reverse complement strand
GAGCTAATACAACTACCGAGGTATGTAAAGTTTTCCACAATCTCCAGTGGTTCTCCTTGAATTGTAAGGGATATGTTCACAGATGGCACGTTCTGAAGCAGGACTTTGCACTTTGAAGGTGCAAGGCGCATGCCAAATGATGGTATGATGGCGGTCAGTTTATTCAACAGGGCTTGTGCTTCGCTGTGGTCTTCAAAGATGGGGGCGATGTCATCTGCGTACTCCAGGTCGACAAGGCTCTCTCCAGCAACAATTTGAACACCGGGGTTTTGAAAACCGTCCGGTGTTCGCCTCATTATTTCATCGATGACGAATTTGAACAACAATGGGGAAAGTGGACATCCTTGTCTGACACCACTTTTTGTAGGAAAGCTTTTGGAGAGCTCACCATACACCCTCACCCGCCCAGAAGTATGTGAATATAGAGATCGGATTATGTTTACAAACTTCTGGGGAATACCTGGTTGAGCAAGTGTAGTTAACAGAACTGATCGATCAACAGAATCGAACCGGAATTAGTTACTAAATGTGCTTACCTTGGCGCTGTACCTCGACAGAACTGATCGATCAACAGAATCGAACCGGAATTAGTTACTAAATGTGCTTACCTTGGCGGCTGTACCTCGTCCACTGGTAGTATTTCCGATCAGTTCTGTTCCCCTTCAACTTGCCCACTCATGGGGTTTTGGCGATATTAATGTCGCTGAAAGAAAAGGTATGCATTCCGGTCGGTGCTGTTCTGTGGAGGCCCAGACATTCTACGCGGAAATTAAAAGGTGATGACCTGATTTCGACCGTAAGTGAGTACACGGCGTTGGGCATCGTATTTCCAGTGCTGGAATACGTTGTGTGGGGTTTAGCAAGTCGCCTGTAGACAGTCGGTGGTCAACTCGATACAAATACACAGATGTTCTTCAATGAAGGGTGGGGAGCAGACTTGCCGGTAGTTGGTGACTCTTACACATGTGGCCAGTTCTACAGAAAGGTTGCATGTTCGGATTAGCATGCAACACAACATGGTTCTGCCACTGTCAGCTTGTTCAGCGACGGTGATTTCTACGTCCGGTCACTGCAGTGTTAGAAGCGTTTATTCCGCAGGCCTGTCGTATGTGTTACCGAGGAATTTCGGTGTAAGCATTCCTTCCATGTCACACCGACGATTCACCCTGTTTTATGTGCCTAGGTTCTGTCTCTATCGGGACCGTTGTGGAAGCAAATCAGCCTCGTTAAAACGGCAGAGAGAATTCTGTTTGTGGTGCTTTTAAGTCTCACAAAGTGGTAGAATACGTTGATCCACTCACTAACGACCTGTGGTACAATTGACCGGTTTGAGCGTATTCATCATCGCCATCCATGAAATTTATGAATGTTGTACTACAACTTTAGCTGTCATATCATTTCTCCCGCATTTTGAAGGACTATCACCTATCATCACCTATTTGAACCACTTGGGTCTTGGGAATTCCATTCTTGTTCTCTGCTTGCCCCAGAGACCAGGGCTATATGTACAGGAATTTTATAGTTCATTATGGGTTATTTCGAACTATTAACTGTTGTCATACACTTATCAGCCACTTGTAACGCACTGCGTACTCTTGTATCGGCCAACCAATTAGGATGGAGCGGTTGGTTACGTCGGCAGTCAAGAGTTAAATATCACACCTTACCTGAGATGGGCGTTCCCATGTTTCGGCGTGGGAACGCCAAAACTCTTGAAAAAGAACACTATCTGTCGGAAATTTTCAATAGGAACTCTTCCTCAGAGGAGTTAATTATGTAGGAAAGCACAGTTTACGTCGGTCGTTCTAGGCGGTTCTCCAACTGGAAAGCAATGTAGCTACTTTTTATTTTCCAGTCGTTTTTCTATACTTTAGTTCGATGGACAACACTGTACTGATTGCGCATGCGCTAGCTACGAATACGGTGATTTTTCACTAACTAACATGCGAGGATGGCTTGTACAAACGCACAACTCGCTGTAGGTCGAACGGAATGCTACTGATCGCCATTGGTTTATACGTTGTCATTCGGCTCAATGTGTGGAGGCTTATGCGCACATCTTCGCTCTTCCAATTTCCGTGGAAGGAGGACTACTTCCTCAGCATTTGTCTTCCTTTTCAGCCGTTTGGAAGTGACCTGCCACACTGCATCTGCCACCATACAACGGTTAGTCAGTGTCAAAAATCAGGCAATGAGGCAAGTGGCCTCACTCGGTATCGCTCTGGGTAAAACAAGCGAGGCAGTGAATGTCGTATATGAACGAGTTAATGAGATGGACCAGGTGGGCCAACGATTTCTCACTTGTATGTTTTGTTTAACATAGTGTATGATTTTCTTCCTGATCTGCAATGTCTTTAGAGTATGTAATTCATATTCGGAAGTTCGTACCACAACAAGTCTTTTTACCTGTGTACCCTTGAAACTAAAGCAGTGACCCGATTCTTTCGTGTCCTAGACGTGTACGGAAAAGCTCCTAACGGTTAAAAAAAGACTCGATCAACTAAAGGAGAAAGTAATTCAGGTGAGCCAAATTATTTGAACTTTTTGCGCCACAATACTTCACAATCGTCCAGACTTTCCTGCTCTATGGCTATCCATCATCCTTCAATATCACTCTCAACATGGTTGACGGTACTAATGCAATCCACTGTTGTGTCAACCACAATAATTTGGTTTAGGAAAGATGTTGTGAAAGCGAAAAGGTATGAAAAGGGATCTGTTCCTCCAAACACTCAAACTAATCAGCTAGACAGAAACAGGTGGTTGGTAACGAGCTGCTACGACTTATCTTGCCAGATATGGTCACGCAGACTTCATTACGAAAGAGCAATCGTACCAATGCCACTCGCATTCTTTGCTATCATCAAGTTTTTTTTTTTTCGTCTTGTTTCGCCTTTCCGTACCAATGCCACTCGCATTCTTTGCTATCATCAAGTCGTTGTTTTTTCGTCTTGTTTTCGCCTTTCAGTTATGATAATGGAACTCGGTGTATTCCTCAGTAAATGATACTTGGGTTTGTCTAGCACATGGCCAGTTAACTGCGCTTGGCGCTGCTGCGTTCTTTCAACGGAAGCACCTGTCATCATACGAATCCTTTTTGTGATTACATTTTTAAGAATCTATCGCCGTCAAGCAATCGACCGATAGTTCGCCACATCGCTTACCATAGATGCCTCGGATCTTCCGTCTAGGCAATGGCTTACTTTCATACTGTACTGTCCTTAAAACTTAGCGGTGGTTGTGTTGGTGATGACGAGAATGACGATAATAATCAACATCATCTACAAAAACACTGCGACAGAATCGTATAAATTTTATTACTTAGAATACTATGGTGTTTGGAACAAAAATGGGAGACGGATCCCATACCGCCAGACATTCTTGGTTAAAACTGATAGCACGTACGTTCCTCACATCGGTTCACACCCTAATTTTCAGCGTCTCGATCGAGGCGCGCAAAGGTTCGAATCAGGAGTGGATGTCGCAATGACAGCATGAATAATTTGTAATACTACCATCTAGCATGTCATACTCTTCTCGTCTACCGATTCTCGCTAGTTCGAATATGGCACGGAAAATAAGGCCACGATATGCCGGTAATCTTTGGCGAATGACTGGACTCGATTCTGGTTCTCGAGGCTGGTAATCACATACACTCAAAACTAATAGAGCTTTATATATGAACAAAGTGATATACAGCTTCATGAGCTTCGGTGAATTAATAGTTTTGTCAAGATAATTTACGCCCTACATATTCTATGGGGCTGAACGATACGTATTTCCAGGTTTCAGAGGATCAAATGCTCTTTATACACATCCATGTCTTTCTGCGTTTACCAACATGAAATTATCGGTGTTATGCAAACCTCTTATTAACATCTAAGTCTATTTTCACTAGTTCACAAAATTTTCCAACACCGGAAAGGCGACCCAGTATCCGACCGGGCTGTCTTCACCG
Source organism: Opisthorchis viverrini (assembly GCF_000715545.1). Taxonomy (NCBI): domain Eukaryota; kingdom Metazoa; phylum Platyhelminthes; class Trematoda; order Opisthorchiida; family Opisthorchiidae; genus Opisthorchis; species Opisthorchis viverrini. Next base: position 6,111,671 of record NW_008751657.1, on the reverse strand, counting down.
GTTAAACGAAAATAGGCGATCGGGTGAGAGTTTCTTTCGAATATTTCGTCACCAGGATGATATTTTGCTTAGAGATACTTTCTCTGATTCCTTTTGCTAATAGCTGAATAACCTAAAATCTGCTAAACGCTACGATTCAACATCAACGCAAACCGAATCATCAATTCTTCTGACAGAGAAACCTACTCAGACTGACCCGAATCTGACCACTCCCCCTCAGTGTTGGGTAGGTTATTTGTCATCTCTTTTCCTACCAGGAAGTGATACTCATGCTGTCGGAAATACAACCTTTATGCCATATTTGGTCCTACTATCCATGGTTATTTTAAGATTGAAGAAGGCATGAGAACATGCGAATTCGTGAAGAGAGGTCTCCCCACTCTGTTGTGTTCACGGGTAAAAAAATCAGTGGTGTCAATTTCGGCACTGCGAATGTTTAATTTATCTTTACTTACTCATGAGTAGTTGGATGTTTTAACATTTATTGAAGTTTGTAAAGTGAGGCGACTCTTACCCATTTTCAGTCTTCTTCCGTTTACAACGTTTTGATGGATAAGCTTTCTGTTGTATCCTGCTGTATATCTATGGATGTTGCGAATTTTTCGGAACACCGACTGGTGAAGAACTAACTGAGTGTGATTTGGAACTGTTTTCACTTGATTGGATTTCTGACTGATGAAACCCATATGATGGGGAGATTCGAATGAACTCACTGTTTTTCATGTCCTATATAAATCCACGTTAGAAATTATATGGGTGAATATTCTAGATACTGAATTGTCACCTCCTGTAAACAGTGTGGTAAGATCGATCACTTCGTTCACCATTCTGCAGCCTGCTTCAAAAGTCCAGCACTCAGAAACNGACTGGATGGCTTCGGTTCAGCAACTGCACAGCAAAATTGAGGCCTTGACACAGGAGCGCGATGACCTCCGTATCCGACTAGAACACCAGATTTCTTTCGTAGAAAGGCTTCAGAAGGTAATTACTTTCGTTACCAAAATAACACAAATGATTTCAAATGTTCACATGTCCTAGAACTTTGAATGCTTTCATCACCGACAGGTCTCCCTATAAGTACATGCAGAGTCAATCATCTTTAGTTCTGTTTATTTCACTCTGTCTGTGAAATTACCTGAAAGGAACAACGTGGAATGATCATTATTCATTGACGGGCTACAGCAGTACAACAGAATCGACATAAATTTTAGGACAACTACCTCCCTTAACCGTGTAGTTGTGATCAACGCTACCTTTTGTCGTTCATTGCGTCACGCAGTCAACAAGAGGAGTTCTAACTTGCGTAAAATCGTCCACTGCATGCAGATTTATAGACGCTAGATGTTTACTGGGGTTTTAATTGTATAAAGTCCTAGACTTCGGAACTGGCATTCAGTCCGACCGTATATGACCTCGAGTATGAACGCCTACTCTCCAGTACTTCAATGCGTCCGTCCAATCCAAATAAACTTCCTTTGCGTCATGCATAGTGACATGACCTTCCTCCATGGTTCCAGGTTGAGGGAAATTCCTCAAGATGCGTAAAATCTATGCAGATTTATAGACGCTAGATGTTTACTGGGGTTTTAATTGTATAAAGTCCTAGACTTCGGAACTGGCATTCAGTCCGACCGTATATGACCTCGAGTATGAACGCCTACTCTCCAGTACTTCAATGCGTCCGTCCAATCCAAATAAACTTCCTTTGCGTCATGCATAGTGACATGACCTTCCTCCATGGTTCCAGGTTGAGGGAAATTCCTCAAGATGAGCAGCGTAAAATCTGTGTCCATAGTTCAGAACAGCTACGTTTAACGTTTGTTTTTACTAGTATGTTGACCACTTCTGCGATCAAACATTGCTTACCTATCTATAGCCCACTGTTTGTTGAACTTGTAACCCTTACAGCCAACAGTGTAAAAGAGAACTGGAATTGGTGGAAGGGTTCAAGTCTCTTCTACATGAATCCAGGTAATGATACCTTTCTTCGTGCAACCTATACACGGATTTTAACGGGATGTTGGCATATTTTAGAAACGCAACCCAGCCGTTCACGCCTCTCGACTCACCAAATGTCATCTTCCACTTTGTGACTCAAGTTATTATCCTAGACAGCCTGTAATCTTGTCTCAGTGCATATGAACCTTCGGAGGACACACTATTTAAGTTCAGTTATGTATAAACCAATTGCCCCAGGACTAACTTCGTGACGTTTCTGAAACGGAAATGCAGATGCATCAATGGGTCATGCGAATACAGATTGAAAAGCACACCGAAGCGATTTTTAGAGGCCTAATGGTAGAGTGGCTGAAGTTCTTTTTTTTAAAGGCGATGCTGGGGAATAGTTTTGTTGCATCTATTCGGTATAGTACGCCTAACATTCGCCTCCACCTACCTTTTGTTTCCGGTGAACTGGTTGGGTGCCGAATCCGTTGTCCTAATTGATCGGGGCGTGTTCATAGGAGTCAGTTTATTACGTGGTCAACTTCTTTTCCTAGGATTGGGTAAACCACCGTGATGCATGATTCAAATATATGTGCTTTTTTCAGGAGAATTTGGCACTGACCGATGTACTTACTGGCGCTGAGAATTTCAATCGGACTCGAATTTCTTGTGCTTCGCCAGCGATTACTTTACCACAGTCCGGCTGTCCGGCGTATAACCTCCCTAACCTAAAGATGCTTCCTGGACAGCAGCAAAATTCGGAGCTCCACTCTCTTCACAGCTCTGTGCAGTCGGTCACCATCGAAAGCCCAGCCATTACAGAACTCGAACCAAACAGGTCATTTGACTTACCAACAAGCCCCAGCCTACCTGTTCCGTCAGAAGCTCAAAATGACAAGTTTTTATCAAGTGACACTGCACAGCAATCTTTTGTACAAGTACCCCTGAGTCATGACAAGTTTTCCCCAGCTACTACTTCATCCCTGCAGGCGAATTCGAGGAAACATGTTCAACCGCATCCTAAAAGATCAACATGCTCATTGGTGGGTGACGAGCTTGCTCCACACACTGGCGATCATTTGGGCATTCTCGAGGCTGAATCGGACATTCATGGGCCGAACCGCTGTCGTTCAAGAGGAAGTTCCATGTCAATAAGGTTTGTTTCTCCTATAGTCCATTGTCATTTTGGTTAATTTTCAGAGTCACTAAAGTTTTCGGTTTTACTTTCTATGCATCCACACAATAGGTCCGCATTTCAAATTTCCTCAAGTTCCCGCAGTTCTAATTTTGCGTCGATTTTGAAAGTTTGCCAGCTCTGCTTTTCGCACAACTTTTGTACGAGTCCGAGGAGTTACCTTTGTTTTCATAATAGAAAGTATCACATCAGCGTCAGCTGCTGGCAGTTAGCTTATATACAGTTATGAAGAAAGGCTAAGACGCACCCCCCCCCCAAGCACCTAAGGTTAGTACTTGAGAGTGACTGAACAATTCACTTTTCTTCAAAAGATTCCATACCAGGTTTATTAGCCCATCACTCTTCAGGCATTGTTCCCCTCCTCTAATAAGTGCATCGTGCTAAGATAGGGCTTAATCTGTTGTATCATGTAGACTCTCTAGCTTCAGCAGCTTTGTCAGGCTGTCTTATGCATTGCTGTCTCAAAGGTGTCATGTGAAAAATTCCCTTTTCTAAATTTTGATGACAGTGGTTTTTTGTATCGGGCATAAAATGACAAACGAAATACCATCCAAAAAAATAATATCGACCAATGACCAAGTGACGAACAGAGCACCATTCAGAGGAAGTCATATCGACCAATTTATAACACCAGGGTAAACAGCGAAACACAGTGCATATATGGGGAGAGGGGACATGGCGACTGTGACATATGTGGTAAACAACCCCAGCTACGAAGTGCAGTCAAAGCTGGGTTTAGTTGCTCTTTGAATTCTACGTCTGCAGCCCGGCGCATTCATCGAGCTTCTTCTTATTCGGTTTTGTTTGGATTCGTGGAAATGTCTTGCGGACGTTTCCTCATCAGCTTGTAATTTTTAAGTAGGCAGCACGGTAGCGGAACGGATTGGTATTTCACATTTACGTCAGCTGGACAGTAAGCTTGAAGCATCCTTTAAGTACACATGAAGTACATTGGAAGTGAATTTTCCAGCACGGTTCTTTTTGGTCGTAATGTTCATTGTCAGCTGTTAGGCTTCTTCACTGTTTCTAATCTCTTTGTTTGTCTTAGTACACGAGGCTTAAATTAAGTCCAAATGCGAATCGCTGCTTACCACACGTTCAATCAGAATCACAAGTTAGCATTTCATTTTACTTTCCTTGTGAGGAAAAGTTTTCGCGCTCATACACATGTCATGCCATTTTCACCTTCCTCATATGGCTCTGTGTTCGCGCCCAGGTCACTTTTGATTACACCTTGCTATCTTGATAGACTGAAGTAACTGCTCCAAGTTTCATCGCTGCGTTGCTCCTCTTTTGTGCGGAATAGCTTCGAGGACCACTGAGGTTATCTGGTCCCCATAGACCTCGCTTGTTGGAGGGTTTCATAGGAAGCCATGTCCTTCAGAGCGTGATAGGAATAAAAAGTGTATCCTGTATTAGTGAGCACTTTTTATCAAAGTACTCAAGTACCCAGGTTTTTGTCTTTTGCGCCCCAGGAAACATTTGCTGGTTGTCACTTGATGATAAAAATTGTCGCTCGTTACGCTGTGTAGTTCATTTGCCTGTAGGCTCTACGAGTTTTTAATTGTCCAGGCATTTGCCATCCACCAGTAGGTGACATATTTTGTAAAGACCAACGGCGCATTTGGAAACATATCTGCAGACTCATGTTTGATGGTAATAAGCTCGATAAATACTTCAGAAGCTATTTTCCAAATCAATGCACAATCAATGAAACACGAAGTAGACATGCTGTAGACGTGCTGAATTGAGGCTGCCAAAGGCTACCTTATCCCATCAAGATGTACAGCCAACCTGGTATGAAAAACTGCCAGAAAACTCACCCATTTACAATTGCGTTTTCAGTGCAATTATCTGCTGAAGCAGTTATCTAAGTAGGGCTCTCCTGTACCTCCAGTTAGCTGTTTGGATGATACCAGCTTTTTTGAAGTACGTACTGCAGTTGCTCGACTCAAGAACATTTTGTTCTTTGCTGGTCCCCTTTAATTTCGTCATCTGATTCATAACTCAGTTTTGTTCAACTGAACGACAACCGCACATCAAAGACGATGAGCAATTCTCCATGACGTGAAGCAGCCATTATTGTTTCTCAAACGAACCTCCACGATACAAGCGTCCACGGCACCGGAAGTTTCGCTTTTCAAGGGCAACTGTTTTTTTTTTGTAATGAAAGAGCCGTATTTTTCCATTTGGTGGTTTTCATTTATCATTCGCACATTGGGTAGGGCGACAATATCGGTAGAAAACGCCATGATAACGCTGGATTTATTTATTGCTCTGGTCGAACAGTTAGTGTGTAGGTCAAGTTTCCTCACGCCCCCACCGTTGAGCCATTCGAACTCAGTGACCTTTGTGCGCGGAGCAAGGTTTGGGAATAAATTGGTCTCCGTTAATTGTGAACTTTTGATACTATGAACAACCACAGACGAGAGCTTTCACACAACTCACGACAATACCGAATAAAACCAATTTCTTCCAAGTTTGCTTTCCCAATCTCCAAAGTGTGGCCGAGACGGTCCTATGAAATTAAACAACCAACAGCGTGCCTGGTTTCGGCCACACTATGGGCACACTTCCCCGCAGTAGGATAACGCTAATGGGAGGGTGAGTAGCACTTGTTTTCCCTGACGGTAATCACATGATTGAATACAGTGGGGACATTGCTTACTGTACATCTTGCTTTGATGGAATTTGATACTCGTGTGCGCAGGTCTCATTAAACCTGTATGGTAATTGGCGGTTTATGATCTTCTCAAACGGACTGTTCATTGTGACTTTCTTAGGGTTTAACTTCCTAGTCTCCAAATTTATGCATTTCTGACATGAATAGCTATTAAACCCCTTCACGTTTACATGTATCCGTTTGCTCCATCAGCCCATCGGAATATGGTGATTTTCGACTACGCGAAGAACCCCATCCTCGGCGTCCATTGCGCAAACATGAGATCGGGCCAGCTTTCGAATCGGCGTCGAATGACCTCACCTCCCCTAAAAAATGGGTGTCTCTCGAGACTGCGTCTCTTCGAACTGCGAAGCCTGTTCCACCTTCATTTCATTCTGTTTCTAACAGGATCTCGACTACCCATCAAACGGATGCACAAAAGTCTGATATCGATAATCGGTCGCCGTCTCTTCCATTACCTAACAAACCCACTACAGCACTGGTAACCCTAAAACTTTTTCAGTTTTCCCATGTTGTTAATAGCCGTACTAAGCCCTATCATTCATTTCATGCCCCATGGTTGTATACATTATCTATAGTTGCTTCATGTAGAAGATTACAGGTGCGAATGGCGCATCGCACTATCCAAGTTGAAAGTTGCTTGTTGCAAGGGCTGTTAAAAACATCTAAATACACCACCAAGTCAATTAGTCGACTGCACTACTACATCTTCGTTTAATGTATAAACATAAAAAATGGCTACAATTAACCATGGGATGTTTTTACGTCAAAAGTGCTTCAAAGTCTGCGGCAGGTAATAGCTGATGCACTGCACCGTATTGAATACGCAAGGGCCTTTTGGAAATGAGGGACCCGTAGTCCTTGAGTGAGACTCCGACTCACGACCATTTTTTTACAGCTTGTAAGTACCAATTAGAGTTGATGAGATTATTCTCAAAGAAGCTGATTGATACCCTAGTGGAATAACGAGCAGATCTCTTAGTACTGCTCAATACGACTATTGAGTAACTGATCTTTGTCCGGTCGCTCCATTCAAGACAGCCCTTTCTCTTGAGGACTCTCACTCTTGAGAACTTTCCCACTCATTTGCATAACGATCTGGTTTTTAGGGGAGATTCAACCCCATCCCTCGTTCATGATCCACTGCGATATCTCGAACATCGTATCAACTTAAACATGAGGTGGCCTTTGTGCAGCACCTTCAGTTGAAGAATATCATAAACGAGAGTTTCAGTTGAGTTTCCCGTGAGAACTAAATTGATACGCAAATGAGCGTGTTTGTTGAAGACCAGATCATATACCAAGTCATATCTTATCAACTTTCTCTTTGCCGTTGTTTCGTTTCTGGTAAATTTCGAGGGATACGTGTTCATTAGAATATTTCGTGACTCCGATTGATTGTTGTCCCTACCGACAGACAACGAGCATTCATGGTGGGCAGAAAGATGCTATGCGGCAAACAGCAGATCAAATTGAGCAGCATCGGTTCAACCCACAGGCGTACTCCACAGCTTGCAAGAAAACGCTGACTTCTCGTGAGCCTCATTGGTTACACTCTGATCAAGAAGATGAGGACACCAGTGTCTATTGCCTTGCAAGTAAATTCTTGGCAAGCGAGCAGCAGCATTCTATGTTGTTAGAGACTCGTATCGACGCCCACATAGAAGCATTAAAGAAACAAATTGGCCTTTGTTCTAGCTAACCTCTTCTCACGCTTTACCGGTTTCATCTTATCTACCGGTTATCTATGTCTGTAGCGTAAAGTTAGCTTGTCGCTTTTCCGGTCTATTATTTGCTGGATAACTGATTGATATAACAACGGTTTACGGTCTTGTACTATTTCTTTTCCATGTACAAAATCTCCTATGTATACATCAACATGCTTGCATTAATTCGTCTGCACTGACCCATCATACTGACCCCTCTACAGTGATAACATTGTGTCTCTGCTGTGATCATTTGCTTTTGTCCAACCTGTCTATTTCAGGAGGATAATACATATATGTACTTTGGACCATTCATAGTTTTTGTCGGTTTCATCATCAATATAAGTTGGAATGTATTACCTCCAAATATTTGTATGTGTTGCTCTTTCTATCCATCGCCAGTATGTGGTATTGAAATTCGACATTTAAAAGGCTAAATGGGTATCAGAGACCATGGGATCAACCCCACATGCCCCCACTCCACGAGACTGTGTAGCGGTGAGGAGTTCATGGAGCTGAGGTTTTCAGGGTTCGATCGCAGCTTTCTTATGAAAGCGCGGTTGGAACTGTCTTGGAGGATCGATTAGTAGTGGCATGGACGGTCTTACTATTTACCAGCTTTCGAATCGTTCTGGTTAGGTGACCAAATGGCTAAAAAAAAGCACAGCTTCCCAAATGCTGAAAACTGTCGAAACCGAGTAGTTTGGCAAGTGCTCAACCTTTCTATCGCCAACTTGTCTTGTACTTCACATTACCCCTAAATCTCCTAATTTAGTAACGCTGTCCCACATGAGAATTAAACAGAGATGTTTTATGGAACTGGTTTCGGCAATCCCTAAAATCTCAAGACCAGGACACCTCGTTGACTGTAAAAATAAACTCCATTTAGACCTTCGAAAATGTAATACTCATGCAGGTGGTCGCACAATGTCTACGCGTACAGCTGCTTCCGAATAGGGTTGGGTTAATTCGCGACAGAGGTGAGCTACAATCCGAAATTTACTTCTCAAACACAACGCACTTTTCGAAAACAGTGGTGGTAAAACTGTGACAAAGTACGAAAAACTCCGTGAATTTATAGGAATACGTCTCAAATGGAACTGGACATTGCTGAAGGAATGTCAGTTCCCTTTCCGAAAAACTACGGTCGGTTTTTAGCGTTTTCTAATTAAATATCCGAGCTACTCATAGTGGCACTGAAACCCGTCGTCCCTAAACCACCAGGGGACGTGAAGTGCGTTACAAAGGGATGAGTGGTAATATCCTTCCTCCAGATGGAGGTGGGTAAATTTTAGTTCTGATTAGCTTAAGGTAGACAAACTGTCAAGCCTTCACATTCCTCAGCTGAATATTCCAGCTTCCAGCCATCCTCAACATGTGTCATATACTCACTTCTGTACACAGACATAGTTCGCTAATTTTTGATTTGCATACCCTTTGATAATTTCGCTTTTATATCACTTTTACTTACATTGCTACGCTTTCGGGTGCGTGGCTGATGAAAATGAGACCATCACGGGGAAATGACACTTTGGACCTCTTCTTACGAGTGGATTTTCGCACGAAGTATTAAGTGTTTTTGATCGAGTGTAAGCGGACTGGGTTACTAAGTTGCGTAAACTATTGTGAGTCATAGTTGGAGTGACCTGTCATCGCTTCGTGCTCTTAGTTTTTCTAATATAGTCAGACCCACAATGAGTTTTTCTAACGATCACTAGATGGTACGGCCATGACTTCAAAGGGAACTTCCTATTCGATCGGCTGCATAGATAGTCCACGGTATTGACGGGTTTTACTTGTTCACGCAAACCAGACCCACTAAATCGTTTATTCAGTCACAAAGCAGTCGAATCCAACGCAACCTAATCATTCAGTAAAAGGTTGAATACATAATTCATTATCCCACCTGAATCTCCCGTTCATAATGCTGTTCAAGTGGGTTTGCTGTGCAAAGACTGTCTCGTGCGCTGGTTGGAACGATATTCGAGATATGGAGGTAGTTTTCTCCGTAGGACAAATATTCCTTGTCGTTGATCAGGGTCCGGTGCCTTTGTGCCGGTGATTCGCCGCAAATTCATGTACTTTGTTGCAGGCAGTTCACAGTCTAGATGTTTGGATGTTTGCCTCTTGTGGTTTGGTCCCACTCAGCACTTAAGCTGCGCCGTCTAGATATCGTCTGATTGAGGCTGATCCAACGAAGCATCCAAAGACCTTGGTTAGTACTCAGAAAATCCATCAGCTATTCGTTGAGTTGTTTCAAACTTCCCAGGTCAGCTCATTCATTTCGGCATATCTCATATTCTTGGCTTTGAACTTTTCAACAAGTTGCTAAGGCGTTAAGTCTAAAGGCTGCTGTAGAATTGCTGAGTGTGACCTTCAGGTTTCAGGGCTCATATCTGTAGGCGCACTCCCCACCATCATTTTTTCAGAATACTATCATACTTCAGTCGTTGGCAAGTCCAGTCATTGACACATTCAAACGCACTGACAAGGAACATGAGTCTGAATCATGAAAGTTGCAAGTTTTACCCCCAAGGGATGCTACAGCCGTCTACGCTGATTGTAACAATTTGGTATCATTATGAGGTTTCAAATGCATATTCATTGGACAGTCTGATCCTAAAGTTCGCAAGGGACGTATGAATAGATAAGTATTTTATATCAGTATATTAGGGTTAATTTTTGCGCTGCCCAACCCAGTGGACAATATCTAACTGAACGTAGCACCATAAAACAAGCGATCAGTTTAGATGTTTTTTTTTGGTACTGGTGATTCCACTACATTTCAAACGTTCCGGTTAACTCGTGTAAACTAGAATTTAAAAAAAAAACGAGAAAAATGCTGAGGTAACAAGAATAAAACGAAAAAACTGACAGGTAATGAGGACCAATGGTAGCTAGACATACTTTACGGATCGGAAGCATAGTAGGTATGCCGAAAGATGAACAGGAAAAATTCTTTTGAGTTCATGCATACAATCGGACACTTTGTTCGCGCACCTTAGGTTGATGAAGCTACATCGCACGTACTTTGATGACATTTGCACGCGCCGCTGTCGTGGTTGGGAAGAACCTACCTTCAAAATTCATTTGACAGCCGCTCTAGCACCCGTTCACATGCCGCAAATCACAGCACCTTTATGTGAAATTGGACGTCTAAAACAAAATTTCAATTCCATCCTTCTTTCTGACCTAAGTTTGTCCATCTCCTATCCCACGAAATCCTCTGTCAACAACGTAATCACATGTATTGCAGGGCTCAATCTTTACCAGTTTCGTTAAGTCACGTGATCTGCAAACACGAAGTGGAATGATGTGTAAAATTTGACGCTGAATTTCTACCATTTTCTAGCTGGTTTCCCACTAGACTGAAGTGTTGTACTGAAGGGACATTAAAGCAGGTGATTAGAAGTGCACGTGAACAAACAACCTGACAACATGTGGGTGTCATGTCGGATTAACGACAGCTTTGAATAAGCGTTGGTATCCACCCGGTTAACCTAGTTAGTTTCTGCACAAAGTTACTCACTTCCACTGGAAAAGCATCGTTCCCAAAGCCATCCGGCCACTCGGACGTATGAAGTGAACAACTACATTGTACAAAGTAATAATCTATATTCATCTGATTACTGGTTTGTATGCGCTGCCACTTGTACTGAGCGTCGATAACTTAATTAACGGACTTTCCTTGATTTTGGAGCTACCACTAACTCTAATACTGTATCATCTGCATTTTTGCTCTATTATCGTTTGCCACGGAAGCCTGACTCAAAGAGGCGCGGTTAGAATTATCCTTCAAAAAGGGCCACACTTAAATACAGTTGTTCAGTTATCCTTCCTTTGCCCTCACGCGTCCAGTATGCTGGATTCCTCTTTTTTCGTTTTACTTCGCCACTCTTTTCAGCACCGAGAAGAAAATTCATGCAGTTATAAATCAAGCTACTGGGATAACATATTGAATGGATACCTTGGCTTTCCTGTTAATCGATAGAAAATGTGCATATTTTCCGTTGCGTGAGCTTTCAGAGCTAGCAGCTTTTTCCTAATATTCGTTTCGCTACTTCAAACTGCATTGTCCTACCTCAGGACTACACCACACAATTGCATTAAAGTTCGTGATAAGGGAATTGAGTTTGCGCGTCATTTCGTAGCTATGACCGAGATACGCGTCATTCCATAGTGACTGAAACATCTGCACTGCTCACCCTCCGTCAGCGGCAGGATTAATGATATTCTTCTTGAACTCCAGATAGAGTGTGCGTCTGGTAATGTATCGATATGTTTCAGGATCAAATGAATCAAAGAAAGCTACCTGAAATCTGTTCGTTGTATACGGTGTCTGTAAGTTTTGTGCTTTTTCACGGTTGAGGTGCCTCATTACTAACCGATTCCCTTGATTTTGGAATGAATCTGATTAAATCTCCACCTTTTTACCCCACACTACTGGGACAATCTGTTCTCTGTGGCAGCTATTTGCCAGTATTGATCATTGGTAGACACTGCTTCTGACGGTAATGATGACCATGGGTGGTCGTCTGTCTCTACGACGAAACGTTTGTATCCTGACATATGGGATGTTGATAGACAATTTTTTCCAGTCTCGGCCATTCAGATGTCCACATGTGCATGTGAACGACAAATTTTCTCCCTTGGTTCACTTTGATACCTTTCACTCTCAAAGCTACCCTGTATTTCTACTCTTGGAAAATGAACTCGTACATACTCGAATCCTGGATAGTCAAGATATATCGATAAGCCCAAATACCCAGCAATCATCCGCCCGAATCTTTCAATCGTAAAATTCTCGGAAACTGGATAACACTTACATCTATCCTCACTCTGATTGGTCACTTAGACACTTTGTAATTTGACGCAAGTGAACCTAAGTATCTCGCCTACATATGTTGAGTAGTATGTTTTAACGTATCGTGTCTTTCTATACTTTAGCCAAGGTTTCTACTATGGTATTTTTTCGCGCACTTCCAAAGTGGACAAGATGCCAGATGGTACATATTTCTGTGAAAATGTTCACACCAAGGTCGACCCTAAATTCACGTTCATATCTGAAGCTGGTAGCCATGCTATGACATCAATAATAAAGCAGGCTTTGACATTTTGGAGGAAAAAGGCAAAAGTCGTAGGGCTCCCAAAAAACGATAAGAATGTGGGATCTCGGATATTCACAGGCCGAATACTTTTGGTTTCAAAATACGTCGAATATCGTGTCCATATGCGTTTTTTGTAATGACGTACCGGGGAACTGTTACTTTAAAATAGCCCATCGATTGTATGGCTGTGTAATGCGTCTGTTGAATGCGGCCCCAATGGAATTCGTAGGGCTAAAGATGTCAAAAACCGATTGCTGTCCTTATGAACACAAAATTATTGCGTGCACTCAACTGCTTGCTTATTGGAAGATTAGAAACAGTTACCAACTCAAAAACATACCTAAATTATACTGTTCAAAAAACATCTGATTTCGAAATATTGGACGTTACGTCCAGAATAAAAGTTAAAGTGTTAAGCTCAATGGTTAATATTCATGTTTGAAGAAAACTTGTTTTGATTTTTTTAATGGTTTACTCATTCCGTAATTTGCATCTGCTGGGCGATCCTCACAAAGGAGAGGATTTTTATACTGAATTTCACATAGTGACATTTCACAATGCATGCACTCGACAAATGCTTCTCCTTGTTTCGCTGAAGGTTTGAATGTATTTTCATGTTTATATTTTTGTGTGTATAAATATATGGATGATTGGTATCCGAATAGAATTTGTCGGTTAAAAGGGATAGAACTACTGGAGGTCTGTGTCTAGTAAGGAGCGACGGAAGATTTGCGGGGAGCTGAATATAATACTGCACAGGTACCTTTGATAGTAAGGAGCGACGGAAGATTTGCGGGGAGCTGAATATAATACTGCGCAGGTACCTTTGATGATGATATAAGCCCGATAGAAGAGATCGGCGGGCGAACGTGAAGAGGCCTGCCGCAGGTTGCGGCTTGCTTAAACACAATGGCATAATAGCGAGCATCGGCACAAGTTATCTGTTTTTGGTCGGTGTACCTGCGTCATCTTTTAAGTTTCTGTATGATGCCCCATCTCCCCAGCATAGCATCATGCAAGGTCTACTGACAACCGTTCAATAACACACCGTCAACTCTGGTAATCGATAACCTGGTTATATTCCAATAACTCCGCGGCCACTGATGTAGTCTTCAGGATGACAGTGTTGGAGAGCTAGTCGTTAGAAAATGAAAAAAACGCACCTCGTTCCAGGCCGTAACGTTTGTCAGGTGGAGCATGAAACAATCTGGTGACCCACAAGGCCGAGTCTACTAATGCACATGCATCCGTATGTTTCGCAAGTTTACATGGTTGTGACTGCACTAAGGAGATTCAGTTCATCACGAATAGTCGGCTTACAGCGCTGTAAAGTCTCAAATTTCTTCAGACCTTCTAGAACAGTATTACTCATTGCCATTCTGTCGAGTGGCCGGTCTTCCCTTGAACTAAAATGGAAAATAGAGTTTTCCAAACTAACCTGAAGGCTGTTTCAATAGCGGAATTGCAGGCGTACCCATCGTCGGACTCCACTGTTCATCCGATCCTAGACTAATGTTTTTTGTATGAGAGATTCTGCCATTCGTTTTAAATGTTCTAACCAGAGAAACTGATTTTGCATCAAAATACATTCAGAGTCTGCTCTTCTAGAGATTTCAGCGTTCGGGGTTAGGTCACTCCATTTGATCCGAAAGATTACGCGCAGAGAGTACGCGTGAAATAGATTAGTAGTTGGGAAGCTCTGTTTGTTCATTTGAAAAACAATTTGTTTTTCAAGAGAGACTCAAATGGGTCTCTTGTTTGTGATATTCTTCGAAGATTTTGCAGCAACCTTGTGAGTAGTTTCCTTTGGTGTCAATGCACAACCGATTATTACTCCAAACGCGTGGCTCTCAAGGTGACCGACTGGCGTACTGGCCTTTGCAGTTCGTGCTTTTGTTTCATCAATAAGGCTTGTCAATAGTGTCCTGCCAAGGTAGCGAAATTCCGTGCAGCATGCTAGCTTAGAACGATTTAGCAGGATACTTGGTGTTTCATGTTGAATTTCGCTTGCAGGCCTATAAAGGGCAAACGTTTTGTAACGTCAAAATCAGCTGCTCCAGAATGTAGAAAAAATGTGCAATCGTCCACAAACAGTGGCATGCGGGTATGGAACTCGCGCAGCAGTTTTGACAAGATAATATATCAAATTGAACAGATATTTATCTGACCGGTGTTGAATGCTTTTACCACGTTTTAGATGACAAAGCCGCTCTGAGCAGATTGTTTCTAAATACTAGCTGAGATCCAGAACACAGCCTGCTTCACCACGTTAACGAATTAGAATTCATTTGGAGTAGTTACACAGGTCCGTACCCGAGCTGTCATCCTGGTATGATGAAACTGCCAAATTTATCTGGTCAGCCAAGTTAAAGTGAGCCAACCTCTAGTACTTCTCTATTGTCTGCACCGTAGGTTTCAATGAAGTCCACAAACCGTCCATTAAGCGATTGAATCCGTTCACAACATCTTTCTTGAGTGTGCTTTGCGAGGAAGCTTAATTTAACCACACTTCAATTGCCTGGAAGTCCAAACTGTTCTTCAGGAGAGCTTTCCTCCATAACGCCAACGTCTAATCAACTGAGTAGGAAATGAGCCATACCACTGCCTGCTAAGCATAAGGCGCTGATATCACGACAGTTACCCGTCTTCTGTCGGTTTACTTCCTGTTATTACATGGCAGTTACCGTTTCATCCCCGAAATCTTGCGGAGCCTCTTCCATCTCCCTGACTCTGCACAACAGATGGAGAAGTTTCTTTTATGGTATCAGTCCTCCCAGCTTTAACACTTCTGTTTACAGGTCGTGCCATCTCACTGCTCCTTACTGCTGCACTTGATTTATGGCCCTTAACTGCAGTTAAGTCAGCCAAGTAGGATTACATTTTAGGTTGACACGGGTGAGTCATATTACTTTAATGGAAATCCGACTGGCTGAGTAGTGTTAAAAGTTGTTGCTTTCAAGTTGACGTAATTTCGTCAGGTTTGTGACGTTTGTAAACAGCTTGTTTATCTTCAATTAAGCGAAGATATTGGAATTGCGGTCCGTAAATTCTTTCTTTCTTTCGATATATAATTGTTTGTGGAAACGGCGATCCGCTTACGACTGGAATTGTTCACCCCGGCCGGTCCACAATTCATTATTTGTTTTCTACAGCTATTTCAGAATCTTACACATGGCGCCTCCGAGTTCATTCCGGTTCGCTGTTTTTTTCGGATCCTGGATTGTTTTGACTAACGCCGTTCATCGATCGAATCAGGGTGGATATCGATGAGTCACCCGAATCACGTTAAACTTCTAGGACACTCGTATCCTTCTGTGAGTTCTCGCTTGAGTTACTTGGATGCTCCGGACTGTCAAGCCTGCAACAGTACTAGAGGTAACTTTCTCCGAACATCTTCGTAAGGTTTAGCCGAATACTGGCTAGCACTCACTGGATTCAATGCTTATCCTTTATTCTTATTCCCTAGGCTTTACGCAGGATAATGAACGTCAAGCTAGCTAGCGCAATTCAAAATACCTGTGACATCAGCTATTATGCATGACCGTTCATTGGCGTAATTCGAGATTACAGGTATATCCAGAAATGAATTTGACTCCGCTAAAAATGTGTAATAACGGTATTTTCTTATCTTAGTTCTCAGTGTGAACCTCGAAAGCTAACGTTCTCGTCAAAACAATCTCCAAATGTGTACAACATGGGTTGACGAGTCTGAAAATTCTGGTGTCTTCTGGACGCGACCTTGGTAACCGGTATTCGGCAAATACTGAAGCATGATTGGCTTTTGGGTCCACTCTTTGGACTAATCAGAGCTCGCCTTGATGCTGGACCCGCAAGCGGTCCATTTTTCTCACTCGTGTACGGGATAGGCTTCTTGGTTGTAACAGTGGCTAACTGAGAGCGATATAGGCGCTGAATTCCACCCAACAATATGGTTGGCTGGTGTCTGACGCGAATTTGTCTGTCAACAGTTATGAACGCCTGCGCTGCTTATGACAGCATAAACTCTTTGTATGGAGCTGGATTCGCTATTGCGAGTGAGCCTGTGGATCCGAATGATTTCGATGAGGAGACTCGTATAAGTCACTTGTGAGCCATCGGCGGGCCCAAGCATAACGGCATTTAAACTAGTTCCGCGAGTTCTGCATTAACCAGTGAGGCACCGTTATCATCTATGAATTCGTTTGCGTCTGAGCCCAACATCGAAATCCACCAACACACGACTATAATGATATTTAACATAGCTGTCCAGGACAAAGCATGTCGGCGGTTTTAGATTTTCAGGTGACACAGGTGCGGAACGGTCATGGTTGCACTTGTTGGGGATTGGGGTTACTCAACCTATTCCTCGACGATTTGCCACCGACAGAACATGGGAGCGCTTGGGCCCCGCAAGGCCAGTTTTACCCATACAGGTTAATCCTCACATTGCGCGGTTCAAGATATTTACTGGGGTTGGTGTTGGTATACTCGTTTCAAATCGTCTTTGGTCAGTTTTGAAGTGGTGCATGCGCAGGTATATGGCCTTTCGCTAGTTACCTCATAGTCTTACATCAGGCTTACTGTTTCTTAGACTCACTTGAATTCTGACACCTTATCGTAGTTACGGTCATCTTTGGCATCAAAGACTATTCTGTAACTGCTGGTGTAGCTATTATTTGGACCCAAGCATGGCTGAATATTGCAAATTAAGATGCTTTCGGTTACGTGCACTTTTCCTTCTGAAGGAATTGAGTGCTTGGGATGTACGTCCGTAGTCTTCCGAAGACTTTACACACAAAATCGATGAGGAACCCCTACATAAAGCTGGTTCACCATCCATGTATCGCTGCTGCACCGAAGTGTAAAAAATACAGTATCACGGTACACCGCGATTTTTCCGCATTAGTAGACAGTGATTGCTTCAAACACCTTTTTGAAATCTTTCAATTACAAAGCAAGTAATCGATACTCGCAAGTCCAACAACCGATCGGTCATTTATTCGGTGGTCAGGATGCTGCCTGGGTAGCAAAATCAGAGGAGCGCTCCACACCACTGCCGGTCACTTGTATCTGGCGAGATGGCTCAGTGGTTAGAACGTGAATTTACTGACCGGAATATCCGTGGTTCGAACCTGACCTCTGTCCATCGACTTCTCCGGTTTAGGCTTGGACAAACTGTCAGTATCCCAGCCTTCATCGTTCCTTCGGGTTGCATGGCAGCTAAGCGCCAAAAGGGTGCTACAACCGAACGATTATCCCTGGTCTGGTAAATTCTGGTGTTTCCATGAGCGGGCTGACAGAAAGGGGACGTTTTAGGAATATTTATGCTTGCGCCAAGCCTAAAAGCTGTAAACATGAACGGTGCCCTCGGATTTCACTCTGGAATTTGTCATTAGAACAAAATAGTCAACAAACTACAACATATGGACCCTTCTTTCGGTTAAAGATTTCACTGAATTGAAAAGGCGAGTAACTCTCCCCTGGATTTTGAAAAGCCTATTCGCAAACTGCAATCAGGTACAAGTTGAATGACGTCTCAGCCATTGCGCCAAGTTGTTTCACTCCATTTTCAATTTAGAAATCCGTGGACATATTTTCTCAGCCTGAAACATCAGCCTTCATTCAGGAATGAAATCACTTGACAAGATTTATGATGAAGAACTATCCATCATTTACTTCTATTCACCTAACCATAGGCCATTGTGAAGTCAACGAGTACAACAGCTGGTCGCTTTCACTGAATTTATCGTTTATCCAACTTGTGAAGAATATTTAATAAGTGATTCATCGCCTCCTCCAAAGTGCACCCCACCCCTGAAACGGCTCTATTCAGGCTATCTGCTTTCATCCGAACCTCAAAACTCTCTCGGTATAACAAGGTAGACTGATTCCAAGTTAACTGTTTGTCATTTCTCGGGTTCATTATCCTTTGAATAGCGGTCCTATGGAGGTTTTGATCATCAGGCACCAGTTTAGTAAGCAAAATGACAATGACAGTTAACAACGTTGTCGTGTCCACTCTTGGGTGGGTCCATGAGGCTATTGAGATTTTTCCTAGGTTAAATCAACTTTCATCACCACAAGATTTGTACGCATAAGCAGAGTATTTCGGCCATTGACGTTCATCGATCCACTTCCTATAGTCTTCAATAGCCCGTTCCAAGCTCCCTAATTCTGACTTACTTGAGCATGAAAATCTTTCATGAAGAACCAATGGTCCTGGGTTGGTAGTAAGTTGATGACGTTCGACACCTGACTGTCTCTTTAGAATTAGACACTGTGGACATATAAGGAAAAAAACACCTCTTTGCAAAGTGAATTCGAATTGACATTATTCTTGGCTTGATGCCGTCCGAGTCACCTACGTCTGGCAACTTTTTCCAACTGTGTGATCCTGCCGCCTTTTCTCTGAGGCTTTTGTTCAGAAGATGCGTCCACCTCCAGCTTCGAAGAGTGTTCCCTACTCTTGCGGATTTTTCTCACTAAACGTGGTATTGTCGATGCCATTCGGTCTGAGTCCTTCGAAAATAAATGTTGTCCTCCTTGTTTTAAGCGTTTCCCTTATTTAGTTGATTTCTGATGTTTTAGATGTCACGATGTCAATTGATCATCCTCCTGAAACTAGATGCTTTCGTGTTAGGTAAGCGTTTCTGGTTGTCCAAAATGTGGGTGTGAATTGTGTTCTAGTAATGAACCTCGTGCTTATATCTTCCTGGTCTGACTGACAAGACAAGAGTCGGTATAGTTTGCTTCGCGTGACACCTTGAAAGCGATAAAATATCACTGGGATTGGTGGCGAACAATCGGTTCACTTGGGACATTCGATCTGCCTTCCCTTTGTCGGAACTATCCTTACATACTAAAAAGCTTATGGTTCAAGGGGGGCAATAATGGTAACCTTGGCCCATTTGTAGCTCATCAGTAGTTAAAATCACAGTCATTGCTCCCACGCAAGCATATTAGAGACAGAAACTCATCATACTTACCTAAATTTCATTGTTTTGAGGAAAACTATCTGTATTCGAATGCAACTTACAGGTTTATTGACGGTTTAGGTGATGGATCAGATAGTCCTCTGCATGGTTGACCATAGAAAATATTCATTTGGTTAACGCCACAGACTCTAACTCTGAAGCACATGAACTATGTGTGGGTGATATTTATCTCTTCCCAAAAGACAAAACTTCAGTTGCTTCTAAAATGTCCTCCTGACGAAGATGCTTCCTCGTGGGAGTGTAAATATAAGGTACTCATCACACACCCCAATCTGTATCAGTTGGAACTAGTTTTTTTTCATCTGAACCAACTTTCACAACAAACAATTAACAGATAAGTTAGCACAAATAGGTTTTCGTGCCCAACATAAAAGACGGAAATAATTTTTCTTAGGACTAAACCACCCTTTTTTTAGTCTCCTTGCATTTAGTCAGTATTCTAACTGTAGGGTGTTACGTATGCTAATGCTACGTATGAGTTAAGGATAAATAATCGACTTGGTCGAGTGAGAGGTTGGCATGTACGGCGTGCGTATTGGGTGCATGTCCACTTATTAATCTGGTCCATAGTAGGCAATATTTCTATCGTGATACCGCTTCGTGAAGAGTAAATTAGTTACCAGTGAGTGCTGTTGCCTAGAGACAGAATGCAAAATGCTTGTTCTTTCCTGTGAGATACCTTTACGGATGGGCATCTGAAATTTGTGACGACATCAAAGCATTTATCCAGTACATTGTGTTTGGTTTAAACTGGCCAGTATGCTTCTTTTCGAATTACATCTTAAATAAACGACTCTAGAACACACTTATCCAGTTTTTTGCACTGATATCGAAGCATCTGTGAACTTGGTGTTTGCTCTCCTATTGCTCTCGCGGCGCTTGTGAGTCCGAACTACTGGTTAGTAAGCTGTGTGCTCCCTGATGTTCACCAATAAAATTTGTTTCGGGCTGGAAAGAATTACATATCAAATTTCCGGAATTCCTTTTAGGCAGATAATCACTTTTCATCATCCGTATGTATATGCCCTTAAAACCCAGGATTAATTCATGCCTTTGATAGCTGCGATCTTTGATTTCACGCCGAACGTATAATAAACGTATTTTTGAAAGTTTCAATCACACTAATTTTTTTGGAAATTTTCTAGATGACAAGCTATCACTAATTTATTTGTTACGGCGCCACTCTATTTTATGTTTCTCACAGGTGGTCTCTGAAGCAAAATCCCGTGCTGGTAAGAGGTGTTTCACTCAGAGTCTGCACCTGCAGGAGGAAGTTGTCAGGGCTTTAAAGCACTGTAACTGTTCGCTCAACAGCTCCACAAAACCGATGTATCCATGTGACGAGAAAAAAGTTCGTTTTGGTCTCTTAAACATGGTAAGACACAAATCGTTGGGCGATACAGATGCGACAATTTAATGAAGTACAGTGAAAATGAGTTTTGACGCGGAATTCTGTGCATACTTCCAGGAAGTATGAGAGCTACTCTTAAAAAAATCTTACCGCTTTCAGTGAAAATTTGTAACCAAGTGTGGATTAGATGGGTGGGGTTGGAGTTAATTTATTTTGAAAAATGAAGTGAAGAATAAGTACATGACTTTCATCTACTTTGTTCTGTGAGGTTGCCAAAATGAAGAACATATACTAACCTGGGATACCTTAGCTAGTTATAAAGGTCACCAAAACGTCTGTATTTAACACTCACGGATTCAGGACTCTGGGTGTTGAAAAGAGGACATGAAAACAGCTAGAACGTTGGGCAAACTGTTGATGTTCCATATTTGTACTGCGCCACGCTTCATTCTTTGAGATGAACTGCGTTCAAAAAACATTTTTGTGATACATAAACAGCAACCTTGTTTAGATAAATGCAGCAAACAGTCATATACTGTTGGGGAGTAATCGTTCGACTGACGCTGTATGAACATATTGACTTTTCTCACATTACCTTCAACTTTTGTTTGGAGAAAGAGAAATTCAGAGGATTGAGGCACTTCAGCACGTTTGCAATGCTTCTTCCGGATGATCCATATTGTTACCGACTGCCTTAATATAAGCAGACTGAAGGTACGGTTACGTTTTCTGTCCTACAGCCTGTTGGAGAGCAGCTATCCTTACATTATTGTACATATTTATACGCACGTAGCTAGGCAAAATCATCACAGAGGCTTTGGTCAGTTAGCTGTATTGTGGCATTCTTCCGATAGCTTTATGGATTTCCATTAATGCCGCACTACTAATGACTCTTAATAAACCCTGTGTAATTGGTCCGTTGTACCTCAACCCAGCAAAACGATGTTAGGCTAACCAGATGTGTACTTCTTATTCTACCCCTGCTGGTAAATCCATTTGTTTAGCCTCGTTTCCGGAATTCCGGCCAGATGTAAAAACGTCCTTATGCAGTCGACCGATAACTAAGCTGGGCATGTGTGTGCAAAACCTTTGCGCCAACAGAAAATTCACCAAGTCATCACAAACGGACGCAGTTAAAATTGGGAACCTTGTTCCCTGAAATAGTTTTCTCCATCCGACTGGCATATTTATCCTTCTGAGTCTCATCTAGGAAACCGATGGTAGTGAGGTCAGGTATAACACATATCAGATCAATGTTGTTTTGATTGTGGTAAGTACCCTGAATAAAAGCCGAGTTTGTTAACTGGAGACAAAATCCACCTCCGATGCTCAAGGCAACGAATACCTACTGTGACCGCACATCCTATTTTATTGTCATTTGTTTAGTTCAGTTAACTCATTCTGGCATTGACACGGCATTGACACAGGTTTGCTTCCGAACACCTCACTGTCGGTGAATTTAGTATGACCGACAAGGTAACTGAATAAAGGCTGTCCTAATCGGCCTCGAATCCTCAGACCTAATAAAGCAACTGAGGATACCACCAAGGACCTTACGAGTAGCGCATTACAAAAGTATACACCATACCATGTTTGCCCCCAGGCTTGCTTTTGTGTGAAATTCTCGTCTATCCTTACGGTATCTAAACCGGCTTTCGAAGAAATCTGACAAGATGACTAGATTCGACTCGATATGCAACAACAAACCACTTGAAGATGGTCAGAAAGCGTGCCAGTTCGGGCAACAGAACCATAAAAAGCTCAGTCATCTGTCCGATCTCCAACAAAACCATCTAATTTTCATCCACCGGCATGAAACTAATGTTCCTATGAAAGTTTTAAAAAGTGTTCTCAGTAACCAGTTCTAACTACAGGATCGATTTGACGTATAGAAGGCAGATTCCCTGTACATCTTTATGACTTCATGGATGGATAAAATAACTTTCTTATTTCAAGGATTTCTGAGGCTTGGATCAAAGCGGTTGGCACTATAAGCTTGTGACATCATACGGCAAACCAAATCAAGTATACTAAAAACACTGTTGAGACTTACTTCTAGACGTGTAGGACGGTGGGTGTGCCGTGCAAGGTAACGTATGATTTCTCCTAGGGAGATCTTTAGAGACGTTGCTTTGCTTCCAAACTTAGAGCACATCATCAGTAGGCATAGAGCGCTTTCTGTTATTATCACAAGTTAGCCTGTTGCTTTACTATGGAGTCATTAGTGCTGTCTCCTTTCTGTTTCATACATGCTCTAGCAGCATGTAGAATGTACGCTCCCTTTTCTCAATAAAGATGCGAATATTTTTCACTCAATGTCGCAGAATTCAGGCAGCCTTATAATAACGGAGACTGTTGGCAAACTGTCACCGACAAACGCAGTTCGAGTGCGTCAGTACCTACAAAAGGTGACAGGAATAACACCTGTTTAGCTTAGAGGCACGAACTTTTAAACAGGTGCATCAGTCGTCAAGTAAATTATTATTGCTTGGCATGTTAAATGCACCCGACTGTTCATCCGGGTTTCTTTATACTTAGTCCTGTATATCATGATTTATGCTCCCTTGAGAGATAACGCAATATTAAATACCAATGCTTAGGTTCTACTCGTCGACCTAACTATGCCTAAACAGCTTCACTTTCATTCTGTCCAGTGAGTAAATGAGCCGCTATGAAATCGCGGTTTTGAACCGCACCCACTATGCTTGTAATTATTAAGTTGCTCTAGCGTGAATAATTCAGCGGTTCAAAACAGGATGGCAACAGTGGAGTTGGTAAAACATTCTACGAGCATTTCGTTTTTTTCACTCACTTGCACATTTATAGAGGAAAACAAACAATGCCCATGATTGTGCCTGTACGTAAATCTGGTTTGGGAAAAATAATCAAACAACCAGATCGTCAGCTGGCGCCAGCTTTTCGAAATTGCGTAACAACACACTGTGCGCAGGCGAAAAAAAGCAACTCACATGCCCTTGTTTAACGACAACATCTAATAATACTGATTGCGAGAGGTCAGACTTTCCACCGAGACAGTTTTTGCGTGTAGAATGTCCGTTGTATTACCGAATTCCAGGAAAGTGATGTTTCTAATTTCACGAAATCGAAAGTGCAGGATAAGGACGCGGCACAGAATGAGAAGACTGGGGGGTTAAGTTTCAAACGGAGGGATCACATTGTACAGTCGAAGGAAAAATGATTCGCTGTTGAATTCAAGGTGTGTTGCTGTGGTTGTTCGATAACCAGCCCCCCCCCCAACCATGGATATGAATTGGTGACCTGCACGAGGTCGGTAGTATTGGGAGATGGTGTCTCGTTGCTCGATATCCTAATATTCCAACCTAATTTAACCGTGAGTAATGAATGCTATCTCTTTTACATACCATCAAGCTTCAGCCATTAGAACGAAACATAGATGCTCAAAGTTATTCATCCGTGAAACAAAGAAGTTGGCGGGAGTACAATCACAGCGTTACAAAAGATTCGAATAATAACACAGATGAAAACCACCACAAAAAAACCTCAAACGTTGTTTTCTCCGTTCAACAGTGTTGGCAAAACTTTCAAAGTTGCACGGCTTCACTTTCTGGGATGAAATCTGTGCACGCAAACGTCCCTACTCATTATCTGTTCTTAAGAAAGCTTTTCAGTGAACCCAGAGGTGGAAGAACAGCTTGCTTTTGAACTTGTGTGTAGTGCCAGTAAATGTAGGTTTGTCACTGGGCTACATCATTTCATTCTTACAAGAGTGTGGCTACTCAGTGTGTGGGAACACCGAAAGTTCCTCGATTTGTGCCACCTATAATTCCGTCCAAGTGCCGTGTATCGAGGAGTTGTGAGACAGACTGCGTCTATTCTTGCTGTTTGCCTCCTAGAAGGTGTTCTGATTCATGTGTTATGCACAAGACTGGTAAAAAGGAGACTGCAGGTCAATCATTGGCACGGTATGTTTTGTTTCAATGGACAGGAGTTTATTTGTCCACTAAGTGTTTACT
This sequence comes from Opisthorchis viverrini, assembly GCF_000715545.1. Classification (NCBI taxonomy): domain Eukaryota; kingdom Metazoa; phylum Platyhelminthes; class Trematoda; order Opisthorchiida; family Opisthorchiidae; genus Opisthorchis; species Opisthorchis viverrini. The sequence goes on along the minus strand of NW_008751657.1, from coordinate 6,086,715 downwards.
CACTACTAAGTTGCAATGGGCCCAACTTCCCACTGACCGACGGATAGCTATTGTAAACCAAAATGGTGGCATCCATTCAAAGCAAAGAGATGCTCACTACTGGGCAAGAACCAAGCGGTGCAAACTTTTTGCCTTCGGGAATGCGGGGAACAAGGTAAACAAATAAAGTGTATCCTACTCCAGCTGGCTGTGAATTATCATGTCAAGAAGATTTGACATCTTGCCACTCAGAAACAGTTGTGGGAGTAACATGAAAATTTGAAAAAAAGATCCCCACAAGACGTTTTGCTCCCCAATTTGCCCGATCGCAAACAAAGATCAACGCACGCAAAAGGGAGAACAGATATATCATTACTTTTGGTGGAAAATCGTATTTTAAAGTCAATGCATTTGTCCACGGAATAGTTCAGGACTTTCGCTCGTAGCTGTTTTATTACTGATATGATGTCTTATAATTATACTGCTGCCAAGTGGCGTAGGTTTGCGAAGCGGAGAATGAAATCAACTGTCTCGAGCTATGATGGTAGCCTAATCTGTGTTCACTGTGGTAAAGAATATTGTTATCGGCTCTAAGCATCATCAACCAAACTTCGGATACAGGGCTATCCTTAGGCTCATGTGGAATATTCGAAAGCTCCGGACGTAAAAGGTCGACAGAGCGTATTGATCAAATGCTATTTGTAGTACGGTTTGGTCGGGCTTGTGTGAAGGTTTTTTCATACTTGGAGATGAAATAGCAGTCGATGACGGAATGTTGTTAATTGTACTGGTTTGCCAAGTAATTCTTACTCCAGCGACATAGATCCATTTATGATATCGCTGTCTAAATGAATGAAGCACTGTGTTGTGTCGGCTTGATGACAATCCAAAATTTGGCAGTTGACACTTAAAAAACCGTGTGCAAATTGCTTTAACTTGTTCCACAAAAGTTGAAAGACAAAGTGGTTACCAAAACAATGACATTTGGCTAGAGTTACGTCACTGAACGTTATCTGCAAATGGTCAGATGACGAATATACATCACGAGACGGGGAGACCATTGACCCTTTGGTCTCATTAAGCAAAGTGCTGTGAAACTGAATGGCCGCAAAGTGTACGCGACTGAGCAGCCATTTATTTTGGTTCCCATCACAAATATACCTGATTCGAGAGCAAACCGTCGGTTGATATTTTTTCAGAACAAACGCAAATATGGTACCCATTTTTCGCAACGCTGAGTAAACTCAATATACTTTGTTTACTAAGATGCAGGATTGCTCTGTATCACGACTATTACAAGCTCCGTAGGTCTGGAAGGAGGCAATTTCTGAGAGTATGGGATTCACAAATATATGTCATCGTTCAAAGAGCTCCCAGGTGCGACAGGACTTAAGTGTTCGTTTTCATGTCCGTGGCTGTGGCGGGGAAACTTTTCGTAGCGAAGTGTATGGTAGAGATAATGTCTTGCTTCACACATCATACGCTGGATATATGTCAAAGTTGATACTTTTCCTCTATGTAAAGACTTTCAGACTTACTCCACCATGCGACTGGAGAAAAAGTGAGAATTGATGCACCTCACTCGCCAGTCAGCAAGTTGGCGCAAATATAAATACTGTGGTTTCTGTTGACATTTTTGAAACTATTGCATTTCTTATGAAATTCTGCTCTATAAAACTGTATAAGAGCTTTTGATTTTATAGCAGGATGTGCCAATTTTGCAAACATCCCCGTTCTGACTTCAGATTTTGTAATAGGTCAGATCGGTGAAGGAACTGGGGTAGGATATCCTAGGCTGTTGTTTTGAAATTCACCTTGATATGCACCGCGAAAGCTGTAGTCAGCGCTCAGCCGCATGAGGTGAACAGAGTAAACTAGGCGTGATATTTGTACCAGTCTTGCACGGGTGTATCATAACTCATTCTTGATAAGTTTTCTTTCAGTCTAATGATTGCAATAGATTACTATGATCTATGGACTGCGCCATAGGCTTTTTAACTGCCTCATTAACTTGAATATGACCAAATATTTTTGACGTTCTTGTGCAAAACTAAGATGCTCATTTGTTCTTTTCTCTTTTGTAAAAGGCAAAATTTACATCTTCGTTCACCGTAAATGAGTGCATATTTTTACGTATATATTGAGGTCATTGATTAAGAAAGAAGAGATGCTGATGGAGTCTACTTTCGGTTGTCCGCATCAATTGTAAAATTGTTCAAAAAAAGATACCACATCATTTTGCGCCATGCAAGCAACCTCCTCAGAAGTGACAGTTGCGCCAAAAATTAAATTGGGTAGCCTCTTCCAAAGGAGTATTAACTAGATGGACTGGAGTAAGCAATCATAAATGTGACTAAGTAAACCACAAGAGCTTCCGTTATAGATGTGTTTTATCGACAAGCGGGGAAAAAACAGAGGGGAAGGGGAACAGATGACGAGACTCAATGATAACCCGATAAAGGCAGCTCGTAGGTGGGAGTATCATTTCACAGAGGGGAAGGGGAACAGATGACGAGACTCAATGATAACCCGATAAAGGCAGCTCGTAGGTGGGAGTATCATTTCTGTTTAAACTCAGTGGGTGCCCCCCCCCCCACGTTTTCTGGGGCATATGTGTTTTTGGTCGGCTAATTCAACCATTTTTCAACGCGGTTCTTTTCTCCCTGAATCTTGGCCATTGCGTGTCATGAAAACAGCACTGTGCGTGCGTCACGTAATCGATCTTTCGGTGCTGCAGGCGACAAAAACTACAGAACAGTGAAGCATATCAGGAAAATGCATGAAAAAAAATCCGAAACGTTTGAATTTAACTTGTAAAACATCAGATACAGTGCACTGTTAACAAAAGTGATGGTGTACGGTTTTTAGTCCGAAGTGGGTATACTTTCAATCTCAATACTCAGTCACATTTGGGCTTCCGGAAATGCGACAGTGCTATCGTTCAAACTGGTATCCTTCTGACACACTGTGCCCTAAGACGGACGTCTTCAACAACGAACTAATCTTGTTTTTATCATATCGACCGACACCTTAGTTGGTACTTGATCATTTCTGTAAACATGAACACTGGGATTATCCCAAATAGTCTTCCAGCAATGAAACGTTCACCAATAAGTATAATACGAAATATCCCCAATACATGGATTTGCAATAGTTCTACCGTCACCTGCGGTCAATCATTTCTAAAAACACAGTTTGTTCTCATATCATTACAGACATCACAACTACAAAGTAGTTTCATGACGTTTCACTTTTGCGTGAAACAGGCGACTGAACTCTACTGCCCACTGGGTTCCGCCTTCATTCGACGTACCACAAAATAAACTTTTTACGTAAATCACACGCCAGTCCTGTTCGGTCTACCCAGTGGCGTGGGAAGACGGAATATGAACATTGTTTTTGGGCAAGAACAGCCGTTTACCCAGGCAACCTGTCGTGTTGTGAATGCTACATTTGGACGATTCATTCACTCCCTTAAACGTTTCCCACAACAACCATTACCTGTTTAAGTTTGTTTGAATCACTTCATTGTACGCAATTATGTGATTCTCAAAAACGTATCGTAAACACGGGTTACTCTGTCAACAGAACTGACGAAGTATGCTTAACAAACCCTTGTTTCCACAAGGTTGTACTGAAACAATTTCAGTCTGTGCGCAATGTCGGAAATCGGGGGGGGGGGGAATAATGTCGAAAATTTTGGGGTGTGGGCAAAGGCGGAAATCGGGGGGGGGGGGCAATAATGTCGACATTCCAAGTATGAACGACGGAGAATGGTTACCCGTGGTAGAGAAAATGTCAGAATTACTGCATTTTTGGGTAGCCATCAATTGCCTTGTACGAAACTTTTCCATGCATCCAGAAGTAGCCCCAACATTACTGCCATGATATAAGGAGGTAGGAGCCAATTCATTGTGTCTAGTGTTCTGTTTGGTTTGACCACATTTGAGGAATGAGCAAGTGCTATCTGACTGGTCAACTTATTCGGCAACGAGAGTTCCACTATAGTCATTTCAATCTAAGCGGCCCTAAGTCACTCGCCATGTGCGGCCTTGAAATTTAGTTGCACATTTCTGATTCCCAGACAGGAAAAATTGTTATGTTAACCTTTAACAGATGCCAACACCTAGGTTGGGGCCACATGACTTCTGGTCTGGTCTTAGCTTTGGTAAGGAGGCTAATGTAGGCATAAAATAAAATGCAAGATAAACCGAATATTTCGTTTTTTGAGGGTACCTCTTTCGATTAGCTCAGCAAACAACTTCAGCGAATGAGGCAGCCACGAACTAAAGCATGCGAGTCACTAAATTTTTCTTTCATAGCCCCTTCTTCTGCTTTGAAAGATGAAGCACTTTAGTACAACTATTCCCTTGAAGAGAGATGACTGCACAATAGATGGGAATGGTTCTGACGTACGAGGAATTCTCTGTGAATGGAATTTGGCCTACTTGGTAAGCATTAAGTCCGAAACACTCAGAAGTATTTATCGTCCGGCCTGCTCCAGTATTCGACAGTTCCAACGACTCTACACAAATATTACTCGTCAAAAGGAATTAGTCACAAATATTCTTTCCTATTGATTGGTTCGTTGTATTCGTAAGCCTCTCAATATGCCAGTCAACCTCTTCTTCCCTGTTGTAGTTTTTAAATTTGTAACCTTTAGGCACGACTACTGGCTTTGTAAAAAAAGTGTATTGAATGATAATCGACATATTCCACCCTATGGTTGTCGTCACAGTGCGCACAAGACAGTGGAATGTTGTGCGTGCTTAACATTCCACCCTTAATTCGCTCGCTGGCGCTGAGGTGAATAAACAGAAGTCACAAGTTGCCAGTGTTCAAAAGCTGCTAAAGGGATGTGAAATCGAAGGTTATTACGGCCTTACTGTTTTTTTTCTGTTAAGCAGTAGCGAGGCCTATAGACCAGAGTCAGCTAGTCAAAGTGGTTATGACCAATACTCATGAGATGCATCACTGATGAAAAAGTTTGGTCAAAGACAAACATTTCCATGTTTTTGAATCCATTGCACACTGCATTATTTATTTATTTCGCTATTTGGGCAAAATCCATTTTATCGAAGTGCACGGGGACGTTTTTTTAAATGCCAGCGTGCACCGAAGGATAAAAGGAACTTTTGTGATTGACATAGGTGTGTTCCATTTCCATCCGGGTATTTATTAGACACAATCGAGACTACTGTCCGGAGTAAACGACTGATGCTGAATGTCAAACGTGTACGGCTAGCTAGACATGTCAACTTTTTGCTATTCATCAAGCAGTTGTACTTAATTTACTCAGTGATGATGTAGACCAGACGACAGAATCTACAATTCTGTTAAGAGACGTAGCTATGATGAGGATTTATCATGCTGGATTTATCTTTTCCATGTGGTAAACGAAAATAAGTAGTCAAACTGACATTAAGAGTGAAACGTTACGTCACATATGTCCAACTCAATAAAACCAATAGAATTTGTTGTCCCACTAACCTAAATCTTCAATCTGATAAAGTTCACAATACAGCATAAAACTAATCTTAAATAGACGTATTGTTCATTAGTTCAAGATACCTCCAACAGTTTTCATAAACACAGTCAGCGTTGATGTAATTTGGTTTCACCATAACTTTCAGCCATCTGTTTCACAACAAGATACAAAGGTAGTTCGCTAGATCAGCCGAATGGGACCGGTGAACATGTATGACCGCATGATGGAGATCCTATGATTGAAGGGTGAGCACCGCTATCTTCCAAGTGCAAGTTAATCACACTTGTGGTCAGCCGAATGGTCAACCGTTCAAACTGCCAACCGAGGGTCGTTTATTCGAGACCCTCTGAGGTTTCATGAACTACGCAATGCTGATGATTCCCAATAGGAATGAAACAGTTGTACGGTGCTACTATGCTTTTAAAAACAGATAAACTTTACCTACAAAACGAGCTCTTCACTGAAAACCCCCCTAAAGCTCTTCACACTAACAACATATGGCTTATGTTTATCAGGTGTTTTTAGGCAACTGTCGGGCGTCCTGCTAGACACTTGCCTATCCTAAAGATGCCTTACATCGTGGTTACAAAGATAGCCGCTTTTAATTTGCGTCCGCGCAAAGCAAGGTCTCTGAAAAGGGGTATCGAGCAAAGCTGTGTTGAAGTACGTAAGGGGTATCGAGCAAAGCTGTGTTGAAGTCATTAAAGTCATTAAAGTACGTACAACGTTGCAGGAACCCCGTGTACGTTTAAAGATGACTTTGTCTAGAAAGAATAAACTTTCATCTGATTCACAGTCAGATGTGAGATAGAGACTGAGATTACTGGAATTAAAAGCACGCAAAATTAACCCCAAACCTACTACGTTATTCGCCCACAAAGCTCACCTAAAACACATATATTAACATTTCATCAGATGTCCATGGTCCAGCAATTTCCATGAGGATAACCGCCAATGTTTGGCTCTGAAAGCTCAATTCAACAACGTCAGCTTTTTAATGGTTTTATTGCTGAAATTATTTCGACAAAGTAAGATTAGGCCATTATTCCAACCGCTAGAGAGCCACAATGTAACATTATGAGAAAGAATACAACTGAGGAATACTCAGCTACCTCATAGGTGGATAAATTGATGAGTAAACAAGCCTTCTCAATGAAAACTTGCCTTTGAAGGCCTATTATACATAGGTTGTTTTTCTGTTGGGAATGAACGGCTAATTTTTTGTGGGTCATGCTCAAAATGTTTACTACCTAAGTTTCAACGTTGTTCATGACCATAAGTGGTCTTTACAGTGTGTATCGTGAGAAATCAGATGCCCGAAGGCCTCAAATATTGATGCTCCACTTCTGGGATGTACGCAATAATTTACCTGCTGATCTGTCTCTCTGCAGGCCTCTTATTTTCCGAACCACTGGCAGCCATGAGGTTTAGCATATCTCAGAATAAAATAACAGTATTCTGTGGGCACTCACTTCTGCTCATAGTCGGAGTGCACGATAATTTATCAGCTTTTACGAATGTTAAAGGTTCCGATTCGTTTTATTTGTCGATCTCCTTGCGATGCTTGGACTCCAGGCGGTCTGGTTGCTATGTCAGAGCAGATAATTCCTAATGCGAACTCCCGCGTTTGTTAAGGAACCGGCATGCAACGCATATTTCTTTGAGGACGAGGTATGTCATTTGATCATACATGTGTTCGAATTGTATTTGTGTGTCAATTATGACTACCATCCTTTGTGGAATCCTATTTACTGGAGACTTACTAGAAGTTTACAAACTTGAGTAGTATGTAACGTTCTCACAGTGTTGATGAATCTTATCTCATGTACCCAACTTGATTTTTCTGTAGGCGGAATACACTAAACATAAGGTTGCTGAAAACTCTTCAACAGCCCCCGACCGGTTTCGCCCTTCTTGTTTAGGCGCAGTCTTCGAGTTTGCGTCAACTTTATGTTCCACTCGAACTCAAATTGTACGAAATTCTACTCATACACTCATTTGCATACTGTTTGGTTTCGACGGGGGACTTATCTGGGGCTCTCGAATATCCTACCAAATGGAATGTGAGGCGGCTAAATGCAGCACACTGTACGACATCAAAAACGGGAGAATCAACTGGGCTCCAGATGAGTCTCCCATCAAAACACGATTGGAATGCGGATGAGTGAATAAGAATAACTCGACTATTCCTTTCATTTCCGGGTATATACAGGAACAATATTTCGAGGTGATGATGGTTGACAGCGATTATGCAACGGGTACATGTAGTACGATCGATAGCAGGTTGTGTAGGTAAGGATATTTTGCAATACCACTGGACTTCCTAAATCACCTTGAACTTTGATTGACCTGAACTCTATATAATCGCATGCACAAGGAATGTTACATATCCCCTTGACTTTTTCCCCAACCGGCGACATGTAAAGCAAACAATTTCTGCATTATATTATTAGATTACCAGACGTTTGATCATGATATTTTCAACATGATTTCGGATTTTGGGCGTAAGATGGAATTTTCCCACCGATCAGGGAAAAAACCGACGGTGAACAGGAATGTCTATATTGTTTTTAGGTAGCAACAGCGCTTTTAGAAAACGCTTCGACAGGTGACAGCTGGTTGGCTTTGACCTGAGATTTAAAAAATTCACATGATCTCGGCCGCATCAAGCAGTCGAGAGAAATATGAAGCTACATACAACTGTTAGTTCACCAGACTCTAATGAAGCCTCAAGGGCACATAATGGCAACGGTTACACCAGCGTCTATCCTAGCTGGTAGTACACCAGGAAGCACAATTCAGAAGTTTATATACGAGGTGATTTGTTGGGAACTAAAAGTGTCCTTTCCGCATTTATTCCAGCAACTTGACTGGTTAACTGTCACCAACACTTGTTGTCATCTTGCATTACTGGCGTACCAAATTTAGGTCACCTCAGCTTCTTGTTACATCGCCTCACCATCGACTTCTGCAAAAAGAACATCTGGTGAGCCACGGATAGACTGGGTAAGTTAAATAGTACTGTCAACATATGTATGTCGTCTTACTGAGAAGGAATATCCAAAAAATCCTGATAAAAGGTGAGGCCGTATAGAACCGATAATCCAGATGAGTGGTACCTGTGTTCAACAACAGTTGCTTGCAATGTGGCATTCAAATCAGCCGCTCAGACGGAAGAAGGTCACAGTTGGTCTTGGATCGACCCACCGCAGTAATCCAGATATTTAGCCGGAGTTTGAATGGATTTGAGATCAGGTGAAACAGCAAACGAAACTTTGGTGATTTTAACAAGGTTCTTGATTATGTAAATGAAGAATGAGATGGCACCGACAGTTGCAGCTGTTATAGGAGATCTTATCAGCTGTACTTCTGTCGCAGTGGTGACTTTCTGATTGACTTGACTATTTGTAAGGCACTAGGATAAGTGATCATTTATATTATATACTGTGATGCACGCAGAGTTTTGGAGACCTCTAGGCTCAGTCCATAAGATGCTTTATATTTAGATGTAGTACGGACATGACACTTTTGGAAACTGATTGTGTTGCATTTCAGGTAGCAGCCTGCACCTTGCAGACCATTTATTAGTAACTGATTGCAAAATCTGCTGGAATTGGGCTTCAAAATCCTAAACGAATCGTATTAGCCAACATGTCAATAATGCTCTAGTTTAAGTACAAGTTAATCCCCTTGCTGATCATCCGCTCACGGCCGAACGGTTGTGTTCAAACTACCAGCCAGAAGTCGTAAGTTTCATACTCAGAATCTCGTAAGATGGACAACTCCGATGATTCCCAATAAGGGTAAAACAGCTGTAAACTATTTCTTGGCTTTTGAGTATAAATTAGTTCCACTTACAAAATGAAATCTACAATAGAAACGGTCAATTTTAATCGCGCGACATAATTATTTTGATACTCTTAGCCAAAAGGGGAGTTTTTGTGCTACAAACTTGGACGTGCAACATGAAATGACCAAAGGCAATCATTATTCAACTTAAAAATGGCTGTGATGTACACAGCTCGTCAATTGTATATGGATTATTTATTATTTACGTAGATGAGCTGGCAGCTGCATGAATTGCGAGAAAAATCGACGGATAATTGTGTCGCAGGGTTTCCCAACCTGACGAACGTTGATTGGTTCACTGCACTTACCAAACACACTGTGACCACTTTACGCGAATACTGTATATTTTGAATTCATTGGAAAAGGATGGACGGTCGAAGAAATAAGAAACATGCATTCTACATGTTAGTTCCACCGTTCACCAAGCTCAAGTCGTGTAAAACGGGCTGAGTCGGTCGGTCTAGGTTTGTTTACGGAAATATTTGCACCAATAAGAAAACAGCGCAGCTATCCAGCGTAACATCTTCGCTAAAGAAAATAACACATTCATTTTCTCCAGGTGTTTCGTGAAGATCGTTCATGTACGGCGCTCGATTTCGGAAACACATAAAAGTGTTTAGCGTAAATTATACCAGGATAATAGCTTTAAACTTCGTATATAGATGTAGGGTACAGGGGGTTTAAATACGGCATTTTCCCCCGAAAATGGCTTGAACAGTGGTGGATTGCTTACTGCAGTGGAGCTTTCTATGGACTATATACGACATAAATCTGCTTCAGTATGTTACAAAACCTGTTGCTGCAAGGTAGTGGTTCGATTGTCCCGTCGGTCGGAATTCTTTATTCCAAGAAGTAATTATTCTACTATATCGAAATGTCTGCTTTCCTCAACCCGCCAAAGATTTACTGGACCGGAGCTTCATAGGGCCATAGTCAGATACATATGTTTGCTCACCATCTTTAGCTCTCCACATTCTTATGGGACTTTCACGTGTGGCACATGACGTTAAGTTTTCATCCCTGCCATTGCCTTTTACACTTGACCCTGCATGTCAAACGCCTTTTTAATGACGAGCAAGTCTTGATTTTGCAAACACTCACCGCACCTTGACGGGTATTGCATATCACTTGTCCTTTCTCAAGTTACTGGGTTTTACACGTTTGTTTTCGCGCCAAATAATTTTGTCTAGTTAGCAGGTCACTTTGCCCGATTGAACGTATAGTGATGGAAATTTCACCTCTTTTAATATGTATTCCTGTATATTTGCCATCATCAGTGGCTGATATTTCTGTTTGTGAACGTGGTCTTAAATAGTAATTGATGTCACTGAACTACTGAATGGCATTACAGTAAAACTCTGTACTCCCAGACCACCTCATCAGTGTACAATGTAGGATCGAGTGGAAAGAACGACCGTTTAATTCAAAAACGTGGATGTGGCCATTATAGTAACGGTCAGATTTAACCTAGTTCAAAACGAAGGAGCAAAACATTTGTTTACAACAGAGATTTTCGTGTCAATGCAATAACGGATTGTACGTGTTTGTCTCTCTAATGCAGAATCCCATCGGGCGTACTACCCGTTTCAGTTCCGTAGTCAACTGATATGTTTCATATTCTTAAGTGTGTATTAGATAAGGATTCCAGCAAAAGGTCAAACTGTTTGTGAATTCCTCGAAGACGAACAACTTTCTATTTCGGTACCCCGCTATTTACCAATTACTGTGTGCTGACAGACGTAAAGCAGAATCGGTATTTGTTGTCTTGGCAACACAATTTTTTATGAGTAAGAAAAATGAAGAGTTGTGTAACGTGTAGCAGTAAAGGAAGGGGAATCCATTAAATAATGTTTAATTCCGTATTTTTATAACGTCGTATGATTGAAAGTCCTGCGATTCACATTGTTATACTTTTCATCTTTTCTACCCGAGGTTCCCCATTAACTCAACGAGAATACGTTTATTACCTGATCAATAGGTAGACAGCTTTACAACAATTCATTTCCATTTGAGTAAAACTTAGCTGACCAGATCTAGTTTTTGTACAACAAAACAGTAGGAAAATGTGGAAAAATTTGTTTTGACGCCAGTCTTTCAGAAGTGCACTATTTCACTTCTTTTACCTAACCCGAACGTGAAAATTCGTTTACGGAGTTTGCGCACTTTAATATATCACACGTTCATCCCAACACCTATCCGCGGCAGTTCATCAGTCAACACCGCCAAAAAGGTGATCTATATGTTGTATTCCTGTAGGAAATAGGCTCAAAAACCACACAGCCAACTTTCATTTTTTTCGAGAAAAAAGCGATAAGCAATGGCGACTGTGTGGAAGCGCCACAACAAAAAACCACGCTACCTTGGCAACCGTGTATGAGCTGCGATATCCACAGGGAACCGTGCTATTCCGGTGATTTATAACCTTGTGTGTGAACTCGATCTTGTATTTTGGTTAAGTAACGGCCTTGTTTTGGTGGAAGTTGTTGAACTGAACCATACTGCAAAGCACTGCTTTGCAGTAACGACCATGTGAAACAAATTCTGACAAACTAGTATTTTGACAAACCCTGTTTCTCGAATTCGACCCAAAGTAGGCACTTGTGCGCAGGTTTTTTGGACGAGCGAATGTTATGGCTACACGTCTCTAGCTCTGTACATTTTTTATGGTAAAACTGGTGAATCAGTTTCAAGGAGAGATTGTGAAGCCTCCGAAAACACAATATTTTGCGAACTTCTAGTAATTGGGGATTGATTCGATATTTACGTAATGTTTTCGACGGAAACAAAGTTTGGTCATCAAGGCATTTACGTTTAGAAAATGGATTCGTGTAAAAACGCGCCCGTTGTTGATCGACTTGGATGCCTTTCATGATTTTGCCAAATTCCGACGGCCACTGCTTGTACACATAAGCCGGAAGCCACGAACCCATAACACAAAGGTACGCAGTTTTTATTCAGTTGGCTTTATCTGCTATAACTTCATTCTCAGTCGAGACAAACGATGGATGGGCAAACTGTTCGAGTGCTGCTCATGTTCCTAACCTTATGCGAACTGCACTTGAATCCATGTTCCACGCCGTTCAGTTTAGGATAGTTTGAGAGCACTAAAAGTTTAGAGGGCCTAGAGTTTCGCAGAGTTTCTTATTCAGAGTTGCCTTTGAGTCTATTTTGACTCATAATTTTGCCCAAGACATTTCCAATTGAAAAAATCTTGACTTGTCTAGCCTAGGAGCATAACTTCTCTGAGAAACACAGACTGGTCTTCAACTGACTGTAGACCATACATTTGCAAAACATACAGTCATTCATTCATATGGAAAACTGCTGCAAAGTGAAAAAATGTACAGTTAACTTAAATGTTTTCTGAAATATGTAGATAATGATGTTTGAGGCTGTGAAACCCTCCGTAAACCCCTAAAATACCATAAAGACCATTAAGTTGCACAACACGCGCATTTACTGTTCTGTTTCATCAAAATCTTGTAAAATGCAACAAGTGCCTGCTTTGGTTGCATCAGGTATGCACTTAAAAAACCCCTGCCATAGCAGTGAAACCGCGTTCTTGGGTAAGCGTACAACTGGGACTTGAAACAATGGATCGGTTTTCGTCCACGACTATCTGAACTGTACTTTGAAGTAGAACATAGGTGTTGTGTTCCAACAGTCATAGCTCATTGTAGCTCCATCTGAGCATCTGCAGAGTCGACAAATCGCCCAGTTTGCTGAATTTCTTTCCTAGTCACGGTACTAATCAGTCTGCCATATAAAACCGATTTCTTCTGCATGATGCCGGCTAATAGGCACGATCCCAGTTAAAAACATACCAGCCCGAGACCAAGAATGAGAACGGTCACGCCAGGATTACAGTCAACGGGCTTGTAAATGGGGTGAATTGGTTACTAACTCCCATGTTCAATGGTGGAAGAGACCGCCAAAGGAACTCAGCGGTAAACTGTGCTGTTCAGAGCAGTTATTATTCAACTCACAAAAGGAGGAACTGATTTTCTGTTACCGTTTTTAACCTCAACGAAATCCATTTAAAAGTTTTTCACTACATTTTCGTATCACAGAACTCTCCCGGTAGGTCGCAAGTACTTTGTTCAGACGTTGCAGTTTCTGGCGTAGCGATTAAGGGTATAATTAGGCACAGGTATTGATCGGATTTCGGATGTACGGTGTTATTAGAAAATTAATTAGTTCAACATACCCCGCCAAACAACCGGTGCTGACAGTTTCGAAAATGTAATTTTACTAAGTCTGATTTCTCATATCCAATATCCCAAGATGCGTCCAAATCGAATGTTCCTTGTCAAATTGTGCCGTGACGTAATAGTTCATTAATACACGGAAGTTTTACTGGTGAATCAAAAGGCGTTCTTGTGATAATAATTGTTAATCCGGCTTGCTTTCCTTGTTTTCATACTTTTTAGTATTCCACTCCTGATGAGGGTGACCAGCAGTGACCGAAACTTCAGACAACCCAACCTCGGTTTGTAAACGTCGTGTTGTTCTCTCACAACCCAACCAACTAAGATTTTCCCCGCAACGCTAAGTCTATTCGATTTCATCTGTGCCAAATTTGGTGCAGATATAGATCTTTATGTTTACAGTTATCAAGTTTAAACAATCTATACATCGAATTACGTCAGACGATTTAAAAAGTATCAGGCAGAATACGTGTCGAAATGCTCCTTAATTTTTTCGCCGACAAAAGTGCGATGTAGCAACTTCGCACATTCTTGGGCACGCAAGAGGATAGTTCGCGCACGCTTTCCGATGCACATCCACAACTGCTCCAGGATGACGCCGTGGAGAGCAGAAAGAATTTGGGTACAGAATACCTGGAGGAAACTTGTCCATGGTTAGGGATGAAACACTAATTAAATGTTACCTGGAGTTGAAACTCAAATTGCAGCTTAGTTCATCCGCAGCCTTTGGATTTATTTAACCATATTAACCCAAAATCAGCATGGTAGGTATGTATTCATCGCATACATTAAACTATCCAAACGCACCTGTCGGAGCACCATGGTTTGGTTCATTTCATTTTGGTACCTCCTTGCAACAACGTTCGTAATCCTCACGTATAAATAACTACATATGACAAATAGTTCCCTTTTTTACTGGTCATCATAACCTCAGGGTAATTTTTACAATTTTGCATGAAAACCAGGATTAGAAAGCTTACCACTAAAATCGTTTCGAAACAAAGTTAAGCATATTTCCTTAACAAAGCATTCTACTCATAGGGTTGCCTGGAAATCTTCGATAGCCCGCTGTCAGTATTATCTTCTCATCATTCTCATCTCTCATTATCTTATCATATAGGCCTAGTCTCCTCGTTTCCATTATCATTGTTTTATAATTCAGCCCCAGGTTGTACACAACTGGCCCAATTCACTTGTTTTCAGATTACATTAAGATTAGCGCTAAAGCAAACTGATGCTCCCTTTTTCCCCAAATGAATGGGTTGTAGTACGTTTCAGTTGGGACGATATTCAAGATATCGTAGTAACTTGTCCAGATGGAAAATAGTTTCCACGAGACTCTGTCAAAACTCCGCAACTACACACGACCACACCTTCATTAAACTTATGAAGTGCGGATAGTCCCCGATTTTCCGTCAATTTACGTTCCACGTAAACATCCTAAAAGAGAGATTTAGCCTGGTATCTTGAGAACACCAGTGTAATTTGCACTTGGCTGAATTCTGGACTTAAATCTAGTTTTAAAAATACTGAAGAGAGGCCACTTGTTTGAGGAGGTTACGATAAGCCTTTCTCAGCACTACAGTTGCTCCTTGTCAATGCTCTAGTTGGTTTACCCAGCTGAGGGATGTGACGTCAAGAGAAGCAAGAAGTGTACTATTTATCCCTTTAGTTTCAATGAGTAAGCCCTGTGCTTGACACAGTCAGTGTCAAAGTAGTATAAACACATGCATTCATTGTGGCACTGGAGCTGGGCCACTCTTATGCTAGAGGTTCCTAATATTCTCGATGAAATTTGGCGGATAACCAAACGAATTTCATTATCTTTTGTTTTCACCTGGAAGTCCTTTGGCCCACCTTGAGGATTTTTTTTATTATTTCAGGCTCCATGCGAAGAACCTTCTAGGCCTTTGAAGTGAAACTAAGATTCATAGCTTGTCGCTAGGTTTCCAACATGTCGACTTGTAAGTTTCATTACTGCCTCAGATAACATTTGATGGTCGCAGTGTAAAATGAAATCAAACAAAATTAGTGTGTGATTCCAGGGTAAAAGTAACCTTACTCTTGTTTAACGAATTGCAACTTTGTCAACGAAGATATTTACCTAAAATTTCTTTAGGCCTAACAACCTTCGACCTACATGTATTTTCATTAGAGGACGTCGAGGTAAACTGGCAAGTAGTAGATGCCTGGTAATCTATGCTTAGTAGTTGATTGATGTAGTAGCGCGAACTCTCACCCCAATTTTTTTTTCATTATTTGCGTCAACCGAGACTTGAAACAAAACTGCTGACCAAATCTTAAAATAGTCGTTGCGTTGGATTCTGGTAGCACCGCGTAAGATAAAAACAAGATTCAACTGAGTAGAAACTCAATTCGAATTAGGCAATTGTAGTTATACTCTGTAAATAAACCATTATAGCATTGAAGCACTCATTAAAATGAAAAAATGCTCGATAGTTTAGAACTATTTCACTTAATAGGTGCCCACTTGAAACAAAAAACTTTTGATCAGCCACCTGAAAGGTTTGGGTTAAGCTAATGGATCCCTTCTGGAAGTTGAGGTTAGCTGTGCTAACCATGTACAACTGATAAAACTAAGTACCAAGGGTATCTAACCTAGTTGAAAGGTAATCCTAAGTGCAAATTAAGAGGCAAAATATTACTCGTGGATCACTGTAGATATCATTCCACACCAAGTATCCCTATGTCCTACTAACTGGCTGGTCTTCATCAACCTACGTTGCTGCTTATGGGACCTTAGTGTAGTAGTGTCCAATGAGATTGCCAAACACGTAATCGGCATGGAAGTCAAGCATCTCCAAGACGCTACTGTATAGCGAACGGTCCTTTGAACTGCTAATCACAAACGTTAGAACTACAACGATTCAAAGCAATCAAGTTTGGATGGTGAAGTCTGTAGCTTGGGGAGATTGTTTCCAAAAACACTCGGGTCAATAAAATGTGGACACGGAAAAAAGCCATAATTGGACTACAAGTACCGGTAAACGCCAGTATTAGCTAAAAGTGACCAAGAATAGCCTGAGTAAAGCAACCAGTTTCATGAACCTTCGACTTGAGGTGTTGCACGAGGAAACAGTCTATACTGGATCGCGTGAAATGAACTCTTTGCCTGTGCAAATGCCCGTCACTTGACCTTGTGACCAATCACTCGTTGCTGAGTGGCATAGGGTTCAAAAACTGTCGAAAGGTCGAAAAATGTCGGAAGGTTACAGGCCAGCACAACCTACGAGATTCTCAATTTCCACGCTGCTAATTGCCTGCAACATAGATGAAACATCTGTACAGTGCTTCTTTACATTTCAGCATCGACTGACTGCTTGCAGAAGGAAATCTCGATTGGATTTGATTAAGATGGTGACGTATTGTCACCACTTCACCACTTACAAAGTGATCTACCAAAAATGGAAATATAGCTCGAAAGGATTGTCAAAATATATGTATTTATGTGAGTTGAGTCCTTTCGGTTGTGCATGTTTGTCTAAAATTACTAACTAATTCATCAATGGCACATTTACGCTGGAGTGATCAACGAGCCAACCTTCATCATCACATTTCCTATCATTTACTGCCAAATATGATGTCCGTATACCGTGGGGCTGGCCATTTTTTCTTTGAAAAGAGTCCTCTTGATGTCGATCCCTAGATTAGTTTGGAGTGAATGGTTCGGAAAAACCACACGTTCACTCCGCGTACCCATAAAAACAGTCATGTGGTGCGACAGTTTACAAGTAATAGCGTGTGAAGTCTGAACCCTTAAGGCAACCTCAGGTTGGCCAATCGTTGATCGATCTCTAGCTGCACACAGGCACACACGCGCGAGCGTGCACACATTAGTTTTTTGGCTGTCCGCCGCTGCAGGGCAAACTGTCTTTGCCCGTTTTCAGTTGAATTCACCATTCCAGTCCAATATTGTTCTCTGCTGCCTCGATTTACGGACTAGCTAGGACGAAGCCGATCATTGAATGAAACTGTCTTACGATCACCAGTGAAGTTTCGTTGAAATCGACGTTAAGTTCCCACTTGTGGTGTGCCTGATCGAGGAAGATTAAACAAAGAAATGAGTGAGGAAGAAGGAGTGAGTGAAACGAATTCTGGTGAAAAAGAATCCCAATCGGAATCAGGAGCCAATGGAGTAGAACATACTGAAAACTCTTTGATTAAAGAGGATGCTGTTCATTTTCAGGATTCTGAAGATGAACATTTCGAAGAAGCCCAGTCAGAAAGACCTGGAGAGGAACCAGAGACCAAAGAGGAGCCAAAAAAGACTCAAGAAGAAGGTGAGGAGTACGTGGTTATATTAGAAGAGGAAGAAAACAAAGTGGTGGATGAACCAGAAGTGGTTCAAGAAAGGGTTTCACGAAAGCAGCAGCAGGATGATCAAATATCCGGACTGGCCGAAATGAAGACTCCTGCTAAAGAGAACGACGGCTTCTTCTGTAACATGAACGGAACCTCCTCTGTTTCGCCAAATGAATTCAGTCAAGGAACGGAGCCTAGCAGTCGCGTGGTTTCCAATGCTATTCCCTCGATGAACTCACATGCAAACGATCGACTTGGTGCAGCAATTAACGAATTCGCTGCACTGACTACACAAGACGACGACAAACATACTCCACAGCCTACAATATATCAGCGTCGTACAAACCCACCACAACGTTCCATTTACCATCGAAGCCCATCCGACAGAAAAGTTGCCGTGCCCAGTTGGTACACGCCCCCGAGCAAACCAATCACTAATATTGTTCCAGCTCCACCACCATACGAACAGCCCATGCAACATGGATACCAGACGATTGATGCAGCGCAGAGCCACTCTGTCACTAGCCCGACTCGAAAAATATCCAACAACACACCGTACGTTGGGTCACACGTTATCGCTTCAGAGACGGGACCATCACTAACAGTGCTTCTGCGTCGACCCACTTCTGAACGCCAGTGGGGTTTTAGTTTCTACGGTGGAGCAGAATTTGGCTGTCCGCCATTCGTCAATAAAGTGAGTTCTTTGTTTATGACATACGATGCCTATAATCTATTAGTTGACTAATGTTTAAAAAAAGTCACTAGAGCACACGAGTAAAAGATTTGAAGCTGCCTTAAGTAGCTATGTCAAGTCTGTGGATAATCGGAGTTTCGGAGAAACAGTGGTAAACAGCTCTCGAACGAAACACACCATTCTCCTCCAGAACAAGCATATTGTGCCTCTAGGTTTGCATGTTTTCCTTGTGTTTCAGTTTTAAGGAATTAAATAAATAAAGCGTTAGGAATTGTCCGTCTGATCCAGTTAAATAATAACACAAATAAGAACAACATATGACTGGTAAACGCACATTCTGGTTTCGGCCTCGTTTCTTAACCAAACAGAGTGATGAGCAGGAGCTGACCCCGGATAATTTAGCGTATCATTTCAAGTCGCCCCTGTAATACGAAAAGGTATATCATCAAAGAAACTAACCTCATTCACACAACGCATCAAATCGTTACCCCAAAGCGCTTTGAAGTTTGGCAGCAATAATTTCGAATTTGTCAGTCCAAGAAACATGAAATGCGTCTTAATTGAAAGTAAAGTTATCTCATTTCTGACCTGTTGATACCTGTCTCATTTGGCTTGACCTTTACGCGGCATTAGTGTGAAGTGCCTAGCACGTGTTCAGCGAGGGTACAAATTCCTACGCAAGATGTTATGTTATGGATATTTTTGGAACTGTACGGCTCATCGACGTCATTTAAGAGTTCTTCAATATTTTAAGCACCTCGATTACCACAACGAACGTGACCTATGACAATGGACGCATATAACATTTTAGTCTACCAGAGGTTGGTGGGGTAAGTGAACTTAGTCGAGTTGGAAGAAACGTTTGACATTTTGTGGTAGTGAGTCACTTTGGATCAGTTACTGGTGCTAGCGATCCCTGTATTGCAGTAATGTTGGGCAAATAACTGAGACATGGTTGTTTACACGTTCAAGGGGAACAATTTTGAGGAAACGACTTTTTCGAATCGTTCGAATAGTATCATGTTTAGAGCTCCAAGTCTATGGCGTAAATTTTCTTCATTTATTCCTTCGCTTCTCAGTGCAACTTTGTTAGCATTCGGACCCCGCAACAAATAAAACTGTTCAGTAAAGATGACTCATATTCAGGAGACCTAGGGTAATGTGATAGAGAATTAGGGACTTTTAGATTGAAAGAATATAGTAGTTAGTTGGTCTACACGTCTGAGGCTTTAGAATCTTCTCAGATTTGATATTCGGAAGCAAGGCTTCAATATATTCGGAAAATAACCACTGTATATGATGTGGTAATCTTGTTATACAACAGTCGTTCAAAGCTCACAAAGTAAGCAAACTCCTGAAGGATCCGACATTTTCATTTTCAAAAATGTATCCACTGAGGGGGATTAGAACCTCTTTTCGTTACATTACATCCAGCTTACGGACGCTTGAGCATGTAGCACGGTTTTTTTTGTTTCCAAAAATCAGGATAAGAACGAAATTGTCAACAAATGAAGCTCTCGTCATACCCTGGTCTACGCGAAAATGATCTTATGCCCGATGTTGCTTCCTGAATTGTTTTAAGCAGCAACCCAAATAAAATAAACATACTGTTATTGCTCCGTAATGTTATGCAAATCAGAACTTGCCATGTGTTTCGTTGTTAAGTGTGAACTTCCCCTTCGAAGCTCATTCACTTACAAATGCACCTAACGCCCCTTATCAGATCCGCCTTAATTACTTCGTTCTCAGTCTATCAGCTTTACATTGAGTTCGCAATTTTCTTTGCCTTTATTAAAAACTCTGATCACCAAGTACCGTGTACCGAGAAATATGACGTCCAAAATAACTGGAACATATTGGTAATGTGCCGAAATATTGGTAGATCGGGTTAATTTATTGGTTGTTGAAGAGATGGCTGTCGATCTGTTCGCCGGGTTGGCAACTGGACTTGCAAAGTTTCGTCACCATACAAGGAGACATCACTGCGCACTGATGATGTCTCCTCTTATGGTGACGAAACGTTTGCAAGTCAATTTCCAGCTCGGCTAGCAGATCAACAGCCACCTGATCAACAACCAATAACTGGAGCATATTTGCCGATAGAATATAGGGCAATATTTCTGGTCACAGATTATTTAGTTTAGCAAAATAATGGATGAATCTAACAATCGCTTAAACATCTTCCTCCAGGAAAGCACATTTTTGTCGAAGTAAAACGAAATTTCTCCACAACTTGATCAGAAGTGTTTGTAGTTGCTTACTAAACGCCTTGGCAAAGGTGAGAACAGTTGAGATCTCTGCCCTTACGAGAAACTCAACAGAAAACTACATAACCTCCGGAAACTACAATAACCACAGAGGAAACCGCCTTGAGATTTAACACGTCAATGCACTGATTTTTCTCACAGCTAATCAAATAGATCCCTATATTTCTGGTTATGGATCAGTCCTTCAGTCAAATTGTAATTAGAAAACGACCGATTCTTCCCTTCACCCTGGGAAAATTATACATTTGTTCAAAGACATTAGAACATATATGCCTATTGTGGACCCAGAGAGAAACTTGACAAAACTGGTTCACGGGTACCTCACAATATAACATGACAACCTAAATGTAATGTTACACCTGATGGACCACTGGTGACTGACTATGATGCGATCTTCATTTTCCGATGTATGGTTAACCCTAAGTTCGTTTGGCTAGGAGCCACCGGACGGACCGTGTTAAGCTAGTCAAAGGATCCTGACTCCAAAAGAGTGAAGAAAAGAACTGTCATTTAGTATGAAAACAAACTTGTACCTTTGTATAGACGCAGTACACTACTCCTAAGGTTCCTGCAACCCATTCGGCAGTCTACGACAGGTTTTACTCTTCCTTGAGCCCGACAGGTAGGCGCAGTCCACAGGTTTCCTTGGATTCAAACAGTACACTCATCTGCATAACAATTTGGTTTTGGCGGGAGACGCCCAAACCAAACGGTGTTTCCTAACAGATCGTTTTTGGCTGTCGTATATCTCTTAATGAGTGATTCAAAGTTGCTGCCGGGGATGCATTCCCTATTCCAGAAAAGCTTGAAGTGATCCTCCGGTTGTTTTTTGGTCTTTCAATTTTGGACCATTTATTCCAAGATTTTAGAATAAATCGTAATATTTCATCTAATTATTTCGAGCTTTAATCATCATATGTTGGAATCCCATTATATGAAACGGAATAATTTCGAATTAAATTCTGTTTCGAAGTAGGCAGTAGGCCAGGTATCTGAGCTCTTGATATAATACACCTATTTATAAACTAATTTGATACGAAAGGGATATTCATAAATGATACATTCAGTATCGTCTCTCAGTGTAATTTGTCTCCAGTGTAATTTGCAAGTGAACGTTTTTCGATAAATACACGCCATGTGTTATTCATATAGAACATAAAATCGACAGCAATTCAGGGACTAACACTATTTAAGGATGAACCGGTGGTGGGTTGTCGAAGACTTTATGTGACCCGGTGAGTATTATGTTATGCGAATGGTTTTTTACCTAATGGTGGACCAAACAAAATAATATTTATGGTATGTGGACTCCCAGAGAAGTGTGGAAGTGTGAAAAATGTAAGCAAAAGTGACAGAATAGGAAGTGAAAAAAGGCAGCTGTTATTAGGTCACTTGGAAGCCTGGTTATTTAAGGACATCGACGAAGCGGGAAGACGCAAAGCACGTTGCAGGTGCGCCAAAATATTCCCCACAGATAATAACAGTTTTCTTCGCCAGTTTTGGGGTGAGTTTGGAGAGTCATCTAACAGACTAGAAAGTACGTGTACGAAACAGTCACTTCTTACGAAAGTGAAGAAAATTTCAGTAGTATGCGAGAAACGTTCAGTCAATATGCAGCACAGGCACACGGCCCTGGACTTCAAAAAAAAGCCTCTTTATCAGTTTCATACCAACTAACGGAAGATTCGAAATTTGAAACTCGGTTCTCTGTAAGGTTTTAAAGCTGAATAAGAAGAAGAACACTCGAATTCGCAAACCCATTCTGTTGACCACTGAAATGATTCACTCCCTTATCGAATTATTTGTTCCTTCGTGCAATTGACAAAGACATGATTTTATACAAGAAACTGGTTAGGTCAGGGTGATTTAAATGATTAGCATGGGTAAGCATCAATAAAGTTAGGGCAGCGCATTTCCCCCAAATAGACGCCTGTGTGGTAAAAATATACGTATTTTGGTAAATTCAGTAAACGAACCTGCGTTGTGCTTTCTTTCCTCCTAGAATTTGTGCGTATTTTTAAAGCCTAATCGGGCATCTTCCGTGAGTGATTTCTCTTCACGTCAAACAGTTTATTCATAATTGTGCAAGATACCTTATACTACATCTGATGCACACAAATGTGTACTACAGGAAGGATACATGGAAGCCGCAAATACTTGCTACCCGTTTTTCAATGTCTGCGTAACGCCCGGAATCTGAGATAACCACTTCGTGACTTTTGCTAAGACACGCTCATTTGCAAACCAATTTGGTTCTTTCGAGAGACTCAACTGAAACCCATCTGAATCTCTCGTTTATGATGTTCTCGCTTATTTCGCTTATTATCGCGATATTTCAAATATCGTAGCGTTTTAAACATGAGGCGGCCTGGTGCAGCACATTCAGTTGCCTGAGAACATCATAAACGAGAGATTCAGCTGGGTTCCAGGTGAGTCTCTCGAAAGAACCAAATTGGTTTGCAAATGAGCGTGTATTAGCAAAAGTCACGAAGTGGTTATCTCAGATTCCGGGCGTTACGCAGACATTGAAAAACGGGTAGCAAGTATTTGCGGCTTCCATGTATCCTTCCTGTAGTACACATTTGTGTGCATCAGATGTAGTATAAGGTATCTTGCACAATTATGAATAAACTGTTTGACGTGAAGAGAAATCACTCACGGAAGATGCCCGATTAGGCTTTAAAAATACGCACAAATTCTAGGAGGAAAGAAAGCACAACGCAGGTTCGTTTACTGAATTTACCAAAATACGTATATTTTTACCACACAGGCGTCTATTTGGGGGAAATGCGCTGCCCTAACTTTATTGATGCTTACCCATGCTAATCATTTAAATCACCCTGACCTAACCAGTTTCTTGTATAAAATCATGTCTTTGTCAATTGCACGAAGGAACAAATAATTCGATAAGGGAGTGAATCATTTCAGTGGTCAACAGAATGGGTTTGCGAATTCGAGTGTTCTTCTTCTTATTCAGCTTTAAAACCTTACAGAGAACCGAGTTTCAAATTTCGAATCTTCCGTTAGTTGGTATGAAACTGATAAAGAGGCTTTTTTTTGAAGTCCAGAGCCGTGTGCCTGTGCTGCATATTGACTGAACGTTTCTCGCATACTACTGAAATTTTCTTCACTTTCGTAAGAAGTGACTGTTTCGTACACGTACTTTCTAGTCTGTTAGATGACTCTCCAAACTCACCCCAAAACTGGCGAAGAAAACTGTTATTATCTGTGGGGAATATTTTGGCGCACCTGCAACGTGCTTTGCGTCTTCCCGCTTCGTCGATGTCCTTAAATAACCAGGCTTCCAAGTGACCTAATAACAGCTGCCTTTTTTCACTTCCTATTCTGTCACTTTTGCTTACATTTTTCACACTTCCACACTTCTCTGGGAGTCCACATACCATAAATATTATTTTGTTTGGTCCACCATTAGGTAAAAAACCATTCGCATAACATAATACTCACCGGGTCACATAAAGTCTTCGACAACCCACCACCGGTTCATCCTTAAATAGTGTTAGTCCCTGAATTGCTGTCGATTTTATGTTCTATATGAATAACACATGGCGTGTATTTATCGAAAAACGTTCACTTGCAAATTACACTGGAGACAAATTACACTGAGAGACGATACTGAATGTATCATTTATGAATATCCCTTTCGTATCAAATTAGTTTATAAATAGGTGTATTATATCAAGAGCTCAGATACCTGGCCTACTGCCTACTTCGAAACAGAATTTAATTCGAAATTATTCCGTTTCATATAATGGGATTCCAACATATGATGATTAAAGCTCGAAATAATTAGATGAAATATTACGATTTATTCTAAAATCTTGGAATAAATGGTCCAAAATTGAAAGACCAAAAAACAACCGGAGGATCACTTCAAGCTTTTCTGGAATAGGGAATGCATCCCCGGCAGCAACTTTGAATCACTCATTAAGAGATATACGACAGCCAAAAACGATCTGTTAGGAAACACCGTTTGGTTTGGGCGTCTCCCGCCAAAACCAAATTGTTATGCAGATGAGTGTACTGTTTGAATCCAAGGAAACCTGTGGACTGCGCCTACCTGTCGGGCTCAAGGAAGAGTAAAACCTGTCGTAGACTGCCGAATGGGTTGCAGGAACCTTAGGAGTAGTGTACTGCGTCTATACAAAGGTACAAGTTTGTTTTCATACTAAATGACAGTTCTTTTCTTCACTCTTTTGGAGTCAGGATCCTTTGACTAGCTTAACACGGTCCGTCCGGTGGCTCCTAGCCAAACGAACTTAGGGTTAACCATACATCGGAAAATGAAGATCGCATCATAGTCAGTCACCAGTGGTCCATCAGGTGTAACATTACATTTAGGTTATCATGTTATACTGTGAGGTACCCGTGAACCAGTTTTGTCAAGTTTCTCTCTGGGTCCACAATAGGCATATATGTTCTAATGTCTTTGAACAAATGTATAATTTTCCCAGGGTGAAGGGAAGAATCGGTCGTTTTCTAATTACAATTTGACTGAAGGACTGATCCATAACCAGAAATATAGGGATCTATTTGATTAGCTGTGAGAAAAATCAGTGCATTGACGTGTTAGATCTCAAGGCAGTTTCCTCTGTGCTTATTGTAGTTTCCGGAGGTTATGTAGTTTTCTGTTGAGTTTCTCGTAAGGGCAGAGATCTCAACTGTTCTCACCTTTGCCAAGGCGTTTAGTAAGCAACTACAAACACTTCTGATCAAGTTGTGGAGAAATTTCGTTTTACTTCGACAAAAATGTGCTTTCCTGGAGGAAGATGTTTAAGCGATTGTTAGATTCATCCATTATTTTGCTAAACTAAATAATCTGTGACCAGGAATATCGCTTTATATTCTATCGGCAAATATGCTCCAGTTATTGGTTGTTGATCAGGTGGCTGTTGATCTGCTAGCCGAGCTGGAAATTGACTTGCAAACGTTTCGTCACCATAAGAGGAGACATCATCAGTGCGCAGTGATGTCTCCTTGTATGGTGACGAAACTTTGCAAGTCAGTTGCCAAGCCCGGCGAACAGATCGACAGCCATCTCTTCAACAACCAATAAATTAACCCGATCTACCAATATTTCGGCACATTACCAATATGTTCCAGTTATTTTGGACGTCATATTTCTCGGTACGATGGCAGCATGTTGCCTCCGAGAAATTGTGCGCTGCTTCCTAGCTACTTCACATATGCTTCGACAGCCGCATTTTTAGCTTAGGTCAAGGTATCCATCTGTTCGTAGAATTACATGATGAACAGACCAAAGCGCATAAGCGATATAGTGAGTGAATGATAATATTGGCCATTTACGAAATATTGAGCAGTTATTTGGTGATTACTGGAGTAACTCGTCCTGCCTGCATCAGAAGAGTTGTCGATGTAAGAAGGGCTGTATTGGAAGGCTGAAATCGATGTGAACATATTCTATAGACTTGTCAAGCCAACCTTAAATATTATCCTTTTACACTCAAGTCACACCGAGTGTTTGGTCCACTTGCCTAAGGATGGCATTGAATGGCTTGCGCATGCTGATTATGAACGATAAAGTTACGTACTCAGCAAAAAAATGATTTGGAAAGTTTTCAAGCTTCACTGATGTCAGTTTTGTCGGTGTTAATTTTTCTTGAGCTCATGTACACGTTGGAATATTTAGGTTGCGAAATTCAATGGATTGGCTGGCAGTCAGCAGCTTTCTGATACTCCGCGGCATCACAGGGGCTGTCTCAAGATTCCTCTCCAAAATGCTCAACGTTCATATAAGCTTGAGCAAAGTTCCCAACAAACATCTGAATAAGTCACGAAGTGTACTACTCATAAGGTTGCTGAAAATCCATCGACAGCCTACGACCGGTTTCGCCCTTCTTGGGGCTCACCAGGTAGGCGCAGTCCCCGGGTTTCCGTCAACCTTATGTTCTACTTGAAACCAAATTGCACGAAATTTGCAAATATACACTCATTTGCAAACCAATTTGGTTCTTTCGAGAGACTCACCTGGAACCCAGCTGAATCTCTCGTTTATGATGTTCTCGCTTATTTCGCTTATTATCGCGATATTTCAAATATCGTAGCGTTTTAAACACGGCCTGGCCTGGTGCAGCACATTCAGTTGCCTGAGAACATCATAAACGAGAGATTCAGCTGGGTTCCAGGTGAGTCTCTCGAAAGAATTGGTTTGCTCAGCAACCTTATGAGTAGTACACTTCGTGACTTATTCAGATGTTTGTTGGGAACTTTGCTCAAGCTTATATGAACGTTGAGCATTTTGGAGAGGAATCTTGAGACAGCCCCTGTGATGCCGCGGAGTATCAGAAAGCTGCTGACTGCCAGCCAATCCATTGAATTTCGCAACCTAAATATTCCAACGTGTACATGAGCTCAAGAAAAATTAACACCGACAAAACTGACATCAGTGAAGCTTGAAAACTTTCCAAATCATTTTTTTGCTGAGTACGTAACTTTATCGTTCATAATCAGCATGCGCAAGCCATTCAATGCCATCCTTAGGCAAGTGGACCAAACACTCGGTGTGACTTGAGTGTAAAAGGATAATATTTAAGGTTGGCTTGACAAGTCTATAGAATATGTTCACATCGATTTCAGCCTTCCAATACAGCCCTTCTTACATCGACAACTCTTCTGATGCAGGCAGGACGAGTTACTCCAGTAATCACCAAATAACTGCTCACTATTTCGTAAGTGACCAATATTATAATTCACTCACTATATCGCTGATGCGCTTTGGTCTGTTCATCATGTAATTCTACGAACTGATGGATACCTTGACCTAAGCTAAAAATGCGGCTGTCGAAGCATATGTGAAGTAGCTAGGAAGCAGCGCACAATTTCTCGGAGGCAACATGCTGCCATCGTTCTACTACTAAAGTTATCTAAACAACGGTCCTGTAATTTGGTTATCTATCTGCTGCCAGGTTTCCGTGGTTGTCACACGTGTGTTTATATTCAATTTGTCGCCAATTATGAGCACCATTTCCGAATAAAACACGACAGTTTTGATTTTTTCAAATAGCCGTTTGATGAAAGGTCAAGCCAATGGTGAAGCGGAAGTATCAACA
Source organism: Opisthorchis viverrini (assembly GCF_000715545.1). Taxonomy (NCBI): domain Eukaryota; kingdom Metazoa; phylum Platyhelminthes; class Trematoda; order Opisthorchiida; family Opisthorchiidae; genus Opisthorchis; species Opisthorchis viverrini. Next base: position 6,058,819 of record NW_008751657.1, on the reverse strand, counting down.
TGATTTATTTTTGGTCGTTTCAACTCCAAAATTGGTTAACAGATTTAGTAAAATACAGCAGTGCAAAGTAATTTGGCAGCCAGATTCACAAGAACCGATTACGTGTTCCGAGGAGTGAACGGTTGACCTGCCCAGCTAATTGCTGCTTGAAGACATTGTGAAAGTCACTTGGTACGCCATACCACCTGATTGTGACCAAATGTATACTGTGCACTACGGTGGGGAGCCGGATGCTTTCATAGAAAGTAGACTCATTCAAATCCATAATGTCTTCTTCGTGAGATGGGCAGTGAAGGGGATGATCAGATAACCAGTCAACCTTCTCTAGAGTTGGATACATATCATCAACACCTGGTGGGTAACTAAGAGGGATCGCGATCTCTCTTTCAGTCGACACTACTTTTCCGAACCTGTTGCATTTACGGAGAAGTGCAATAATTTGCCGCCGCTGATGCTTCCACTTTTCAAACCTCCTACAGTTCATAGATGTTTGTGTTCTTCCTAGAAGCAAGCATCCTATCATTTATTTTGTGGTTTGAGCCATGTTGCCCGTGCAGCTCAGTGGAAAACAAGGTGTAACCTGTGATATTCATCTCACGTACCTTTCACTGTATTCCATCGAAAATACAGAAATGGTAGTCTAAATACTTTTTCGGGATGCTCTGACAATCTTTAAAATCCCTGGTCCAAAATACGACTTTGTGTAACGACTCAGATGGTAATCGAAAGCCTAACCCGTAAATTTACCGCCATCGTTTCTTAGCCATAGCATAAGATCGATTCTCTTAGTTCTACTCTGACTGGTACTGGGTCAGAGTCCGGTGGTCGGAAATTCCAAAAACCGACAAAACCACGCTGAGATACCAGAAATGAAAAATTTGCATCTTAGAAGTTTGTAAATTCTGCAGGAAATTGCGTGTAGGACCCTGATCAGATTAGTTTGGCATGGGTGACGGTTGCAGATTATACTGAGATAAAAGTAACGCTTGGTGATTTGATAATTTAGAAGATGAGGGTGTGTGTGTATACTTAAAAGAAGGATTGAGTGTTTTTATCGTGCTTTGTCTAAACCACAAATCATGTGGATTCGATCCGGTCGAATTCGATGTTTATTCAGCTGACACAAGCTTACCTGTTACCATAATTTGGCGCGTTCTTCGATTATTTCATGGGCCTTTGCAAATAGCATCCTCTAACTAATTCTGGATAGGATGTTCAATGAATGTCATTGTGTGCGCGGCTGTCACATGTGCTTGAATGTCAAAAGAGGTTCACATGATTTTTAAATAAGAAATGACTAAAAACGGAGAAATTCATCATCATCATCATCATCGTCATTGGCAGCATGACATCAGTGTTTAACACCGATGCTTCACTGCCGTGATGGTAGAATGAGGCAGATAAAGCAGAAATACCTTAGCTTTGTATTAGACTTGTAAGCTTTGCATGCTCTGAGTAAACGTAAATGAAAGCTGACTTGGTGTGGCATGGCCGTTCAGCATAACAAAATATAATGACTTTCCTTTCCTTTGTTTTGTTAAAAATGGCCAGCTCTACTTGAATATCTACCCTAGATCTCATTCACAATTTTATTCGCAAAATATATGTTAAAACCTTTTTCTAACTTAACTAAATTGATTGTGAGAGGTAGGGAGACAAAGCCGTGAAGTATTTATCGATCAGCATTTGATGGTGTAGCGCAGCGTGTGTTCGCCCTCAGGTAAGCAAGAAATTGTTCCAGAGTGACTCACACAGTGATTAATCAGGCAGAATAAACGGAACTACTCAGGGCGGTAAATAATAATATGCGTCTATGGAAAATGCAGTCCGGATCAAATTCAGTAGTGTTATGATGAATTAATATTCAACGAAGAAACTAATTTGAGTAACTAATTTTTAGGACAAGGCGTTATAAAAATTCATAAATGGTATACAATAGCTTTCAGCTATTTATACGGTAAGGTCTCAAACTTCAGGTGTATACGCAAGCGAATTACAAGCCTAATGAGCATATAAAGGGGATTTCATTCAATTAAAGTGAAAAACAATTGGCAATCAACTGAATCTTTCAGTATCTTTTAGGGAGGAAACATTGTTGAGCCCAAGTATGTTCTCTCACTTTTTGCGACATACTCATGCCTGCCGCAACCGGATTGAAAGCGCATCTGCAGGTGCATTGTTTTTGTCAGACTTAGATTCATTACCCATAAGACACCTCAAATAACTTACCTGAACTTACCATGAGTAGCCAACAACCGCTCCACATGTGAAACCCAAATATTCATCTAAATGACGACTATATTCAACCAACAAACTCCGAATTATTGTTCTTTCAAATTTCTGTAGTCTGTGACTAAATTTACTTGTATGATAACCCTTGTCCAGATCAGTGCGTCCAACCAGTTTGTTGGGAATCATAACAACAACAGCAACAACTACTACTACTCGGTCCCCGAGTTACAAACACATCCTATTCACTGGGAAAACTGTGTATAGTGCTTCACTTGGCACATGTATAGCACAAGTGTTCCACCTGAATAATGAGCGGTTTTTCTTTTCGACAGCGCTGCAGTACTGTCTTTGTTTACGTCAGTATTTTTGCGAACACACCTGCACTTATCTGAAAGCCGTTGACTTTCTGTACTGGAATTTCGCGTTATTTAATTGATTTCGACACAGACAGATTCGTTAGGGATTCGCTAAAACCCATGAAAGAAACATCACATGACTGCAATGAATAAAACGGTGCGACATTCAACAAACCTGTCTAGATCAGTTTACACTTACCTGAACAGTAAATGCCCACAAATCAATTGCACTTTTTAAGACAAATTTTAGAACATTTCAGAAATGAACAGGTTGTTTCGTCGTTGTTTACTTTGGTAGACACAAAATATTACAAATGAAAAATATCGTCTCTTTTCACATCAAGAACTCGTGAACTATGAAGGAACTCACGCAGGCATCAAGGATTAGTTCACTAGCTCAAACTCTGTTTTGCCTGCATTTTATATATCCAAATCACAACGAGTAGTATCCATCTGTATGGTGACCTAAAGTTCATCACAAAGGAATACCACCGCTGAAAATCATTAACTTGTTCGGGAAACACGATCTCAGTGAGTGAGGGAAGAGTGGTGCTATATTGTCTCTGTGTCTGAGTTAATTAGTGGTTGTTGATCAGCCGCTCATCGGCAAACCAATAAAGATGTTCAAACTACCAAGGTCGCTTGTTTGAAACTTTCTATCGGAGTTCCGCGAGGTACGCATTGTCGAAATTTTCCGATATAGATGAAATGGCTTCACACTGGCCCTCGGTTCTTCAGAATGGATTGGCTCCACTTCAAGGGCGAAATCACAATTGAAAATATATTTCGCCAAACTTCCTGTCTCGTTGACGATTGGCTTATCGATAAGAACCAGCCCTATCTGGCAGATACATGGATGTACATGGCACAATTGGTCTCCTCTGTTTAGACTTTTGGTTTTAATCACAACTAGCTGGCAGCGCTCTCTAATGTACTGTGCGCAGTTGTCATACCAAAGATCGATTTTGCCAATTCACTCGGGATCTTCTTGTATGATAATGGTGGAAAACATGGTTGAACATTATATTCCTGATATTGACAGGGAGTCATGGGATCACAAAGGTTCAGTATGAAATAATAACAACAGAGGATGAAGTAATAAGGTAATCAACAAATTCCTGTAAGATTTTTTATGTGGCATATTTACAGCCTGGTCGAAAATATTTCGTCTAAATCGATGTGACAGCTGGGCAGAAACAGTGACATGTACTCAATCGTCGTAAGCGCACGAAAGTAAAAATATGGTTGATGAAAAATCCTGGAGTGGACCTACGTGATGAGTACCAAAAAAGATGAAACCGGCTGTAAACTCTTATAATTTTTCAACATCTTTGTGAGTAGTGTGTTGACTTAAAGGAATATTAGAATGATTACTCTTAGTCACATTGGTCTACGGTCAACAGATTAGATGGTCAAGGGTAAACAGAAAAGTTCATTGCAAATTTTATGTAAAATTTACTACGGAGAATTTGATTAAAGTGTGAAGACGTTTGGAAAAACTTAGTGTCTACCTGGAAAAGTGAGTCACTTTTCAAAGCAATTTGTTAATAGTACTATGTTGAAACAATTAACTCTGTTAATCAGACTTTCAATGGAGTTACGAATCACCTGTGGATTCGTCCTCGAAATCTAGACAGGCTCCTAGTACACAGAGTAAACCATAAATGCGCCGTTGTCTAATCAATACTAATAATGGCGGATAATTTGGTCACAAAACGGCCTCAATTTAGGATTGTTAGCCTAACACGCCTTTTATCGCAAGCACCAATTCTCTTCTGGTGTGGTGAATAATTTCGCAAGAGTAAGAAAGGTAGTCCCCGACATATCTGTGATGTTGGCTTGTGCACTTCTACTTTGTTTTACATTTCTTCGTCTGCCTCTTGTTTATACTGAAATCTGGAGGATAGTGTAAGTCTAAACAGTGCAGTTAGGAGACGTACCCTGGCAGACGCATGCACTTTGCACTGGCTCCTCAGTGGTAAATAACCAATAAAACGGAAAATTTATGGTCTTCATAAAAGTAGGCTATTTGCCTGATTACAGGTTAACCGGTCGGTGAAAATAAGCAGCAATGGTGTCATGCCAAAGAAATCGATTGCCGAGTAAGTTTGCGCACAAAATAAAGACTTTAGGGTGCGAATATTTTGTGATTCTGTTTCAATGTTCTTGTCACACGTTGTCAGTTTAAGTCTGCCAAAAAAATACATTACTTCTTCGTAAACTTACTTTGAAATTCAGTGGTCAGTCTTAACGCGATTGCAGAAGACCCACTGTGACCGCTGCCCCATAGTCACTTGTGATAAACCTGTCATTATCGAGATCGCAACAACACACTTTTGTGTTATTCACTCTTTAAGCAAACTAACAGGCATAAAGATGAAGATCTTTGGTAGCCTAAGCAAATATCAACAAGAAAATAATAGCTTCAGTTTAACTAGAGATTAGTAGGAGAGTAAAACAATGCACTCCTTCTTGTACATTACACTTAATGAGATTTTACGAAATGAAATTTGCTATGCAGTGTTTGAAGTTCCGGATTTTCGAAAGAACAGTGAGTAGACTATTCAGTATTCTACAAACCGTGACAATCTATTATCGAACCCCGGAGTTTCTGATGTGAAACCATCTGCTCAACTCTACTTTGAGTTAACTGAGTGTTGAAAAAATTGACAGTGCTGGAAGCACAGCAGCCTGGTCATGCTGAGAATGCAAAAAGTTTGGTCGCTCACACCGACTGACATAAGCTGGCTAGGATGGCCAACGAACACTGCCAAGCAAGAACACGTGAAGGTTGGCTGTACGCTAGGTCGCCTTTGATTAGAAAAATGAAACAGGTTTGCTTTTCGACAAATACACCTATCGGAAATTAATTTGATTTTTCAACTGAATCCCTTGTTTACGATATTCTTCAACTGATTGTGGTGCACAAAGGCCGCTCCATGGTTCAGCTGGTACGATATTCCTTTGTGAAGATATACCGCGATATCCCGAATATTATACCAACTTAAACATGAGTAGGACTTTGTGAAACACATTCAGCGGAAGAATTTTCATGAAATCAGTCCAGTTTGGGTCCAAGTAAAACATAAGTTTGACGGAAACTTGGGGCTGCGCCTACCTGAAGGGCCTCAAGAAGGACAAAACGGGTCATGCGCTGTTGAGGAGTTTTCAGGGACCTTGTGCGTAGTTTTGTTTATGAAAATAGGTCTGCAGTTTGAATGTGTGAATATAAATTTCTGATTTGATTGATTTCAGGGTCACACTGGGGAAAACATTACTAATAGAGAAGTGAAAAATTTGTCAGATGCCTGGCATTTTTTACAGAATCGAGGTTTATCTGATAGATCTACCAAAGGTTCACTGATTGTATTTCATGCTCGAACATCAAAATGTACGTATGCAAATTTAAACACATTTGGTGGTTGAAATGAGTTTAACGAAGACTCGCCTTCGAAATTATATGTTATATTCTTCAGCAAAGTACGCCACACCGAGGCTGTCCCACCTATATTTTGGGAGACATTCAAGATATGGAAGTATTTTTTATGCCTGGAAGATCTTTAGAAATCCTTCACTAGCCTTATGACTGAATTCCGAAATAATATAAATCAGTGTATTTGCAGCTCAAATAATGAATAGTTTTACGAATCGAGTGGAATTTCTACCTGGGATGTCTTTACTCGAGGGGCCGGTCAACACGTGATCAGGTGATGAAGTGTCCAAGGTTGAGGGATGAGTGACGCTGTACTTTGTCTAAGTGAGGGTTACTCACAGTGCTGGTAAGCCATCCAGGTCCAAACAATCAACTATTCAAGCCACCAGCTGGGAAGTCGAGATTTCTGGACACCCTGGTGTTTGGTGAAAGGTGCACAGCTGGTAATTCCCAATAAGAACAAATTTACTGTGCTTCTTGGCTTTTCAGCATAGACTGGCTCCGCTTACATGACGGACTCTGCAGTGGAAATCACCTTTATTTGCAAACACATTTGTAACTCTTTCACTCCAGTCGTATCACCACCGATAATTGTTATCTACTACCACTACCCAAATAATTGATGCAAGTTAAGTAACTGTCGTCTTAGGAAGTAGCTGTTTCCTGAAGAAAGCTGAATCATATTTTCCTTTTCAAGGCCTTTGCTTCGTTTTTGTTAAACAAGTCAAAATAATAACCTAACTTTCCGATATTTGTTTATATCGCCAATGCGTCAGTTATCTCGTGTGATAATATTTGCTTTCTAAACAAAGCCTATCCCATCAATCTTGCAAAAGTAACTTTATTATTATCCATCGAGTTCAAATGAGAAACCTCAGTTTGAATACTTTTTGGATTAGTTCTCAGAGAAATTGTGACCAGTATAAGACTCTGCATGTTGCGTAGAAACCGTACAGGCTGTCAATCACTCCTTGATTAAACGAGCACAAAACTATCCGATTGCACCCGGATACAGACTGTTTAAAGGAATATAAGTGAGCTAGACAGCAAGTGGAATGCGCACGACAATTACTCATAAATGCATACCGATTCGTGCTTGCGCCACCAAGACAAGTTGAATCTAAAGGCCACAGTGACATTGATCGGAAGTTTTCGGGAAGGAAAAATGAACCCGTTTAGTTCAGACACTGTCAGAATTCACAAAAAAAACCTATTGTCCTTTTCTGTGTTCGTTGCTTCTTGATTGCCAAGGCAAACATTGCGACTGTGTTTCAGGTACGAGAATTTATGATAAGAAAAGATGTAACTTCTTTACCTTGTTAAATAAACGAAGGTGAAATGTACGGTATCAGTTTTTCCCTGATCCGAAGTAAAATTTTGGCCGATTTACAATCCAATTCAGACTGGCAAAACACCACAAAACTGCTTATTTCTTTTTTGAACAGGAACCTTGATGGGATTGTACTCAGAAGAAGCGTGTTCCTCCATGCAAGCTTGTTTTTTAGTTTTTACTTTTATCTTGACTTCTGAGAATGTACTTTGGACAACCTACGTTTCCTACGCACTGCAGCAATGAACCGTTCATCAGTGTAAATACTTTGTTCAGTTTAGCGATTAGAATGACGACAGCATCGAGGAAAGTGCACAGTATATTGGTAGCCGAATTTTTGAGAATATCAAAGTACCAAAGTACTAAAGTAACCATATTATAGTTATTTATTCGCAGTTACATGAAGGAATGAACAGTTTAACCCGGCCAAAAGTATTAAAGCAACCTGATTAGTTGGCTGTTCATTGCCCTTTGTTTTAACACTATTCAAGCATGGTAGGTCCATAGATTCATTTCTATTACCTAACTGTTTCAATATAAATCACATACACATTCAACATTGCATTAACTTAAATTTTAATAGTATAACCTTTAACTATAAACTATGGCGTCATCACCAGACTTCCCATTGTCTAACACAAGGTCTTACGTCAGCCACACTTAAGTTTCCACAAATTACTTTCACTTCTCCCATTCGTTCCGCTGTGCAATCCTCGATTGATATCAACGACTATGAACTTTACTTTGCTTCTCTTTTTGTCCGGTTTTAGTCCCTGCAGTATGTGCAGTCCAACAAGCTGATTGAAAATGAGAGTTTTTTCCGCTTCACCACTTAATGTTCCAGATAGTACATACACAATGGACAAAGATCATTCAGAGGTCACTGTTGTTGTAGCTGTTAACAGCTTTAAGTGTCCACAAATGCCGAAGTTTTATTAGCACCAGGAAGCCGGACTACTGGAAAATCATTGTCTTATCGATCATCGGAATGGTTAGCAAAATAAGTTCACGTGAAATCACGTGACACATTGGCAAGCTGCCCAACAGCTGAAGCGTTAGCACACCATATGGACTGCGATATACTGGTTACCAAGTGGGCTAGTTTGGTCCTCGTAAAATCAGTACAGCTAAGAAAATTTACATACACCACTGTCACATGATAGCCATCCTGACATTTACTGATCTATCGGAAATCCTACTCTTACTGCGATCAGCTGCTGCTTGGTTTTTTTATGAAGGCCCTATGAGATATTGTCAGTTGTAGTCCGTAGGTATTCCCTATTAAGGTAGTCTGTTAGCTCATCCTAGAACCTCCGAAAGGCAAATATGTCCTCACCTAGGAGGAATTTTGTCTTTTTAAAAAGTTTCCAAAGGATAATACAGAGGAATCAGGGTAGCGGACAAGATAGCAAATAATAATAGCAAAATAAGTGGTTAGGGAGATTAGTTGCCGTTCGAATCAATGACAAAATCCAATCATAATTCTAAGTATGAAAATAGTGATCGTTTAACGCTACTGAAGAGGGAAATTTCCTCTCAATCGGTCGACTGGTATCTGGAAAATTAAGCACAAAACTGAGCACAAGAAGCAGTGGCTGAAATTGCGTATGACGGCTTGAATGGGAAATGCTTCTCTCGAATCTGTAAATCAGTGGGATCAAGGTAGGTAAGTGCATTACTGGCTAACGACGAATCAGAACAAAGTTTTCGCTATAACATAGCATGCGGACATTTGAGGTGGTATAAATCAATCATAGCGAACTGTCTACCCCATGCAACTGCACTAATCAATGTTCCTTTTGAAAAAAAAACAAGTGGATAAAAAAGGAAGCCACCGGGAAGAGACGTGTCTCATTTTTCGGTAAGCGATCAGCTAACATTTCTAGTGGATGAAAATTTCACGTGCAGGCAAATTTTGAGGGATTCACTTCGTTTCTATCATCAAGGACACAATATTCCTGGTAAAAACCCGTTCGGATAACGGCACTAGATTTTAACTTGCCCGTTGGGCCCCAGTTCGTTGTAAGTTTAATTCACTGTAGATAAACCTATGCACTTTTCTAAAAGTCAGTATCGATCTTTTCACACAGTTTGTGCAGCCACTTAAATAATGGTCTAATTTAGACTCCAGTCCTGAGTACCAAAACCTAAAATGATATTTTGCAGAACCTAAAAGTGCATCTTTTTGACAACCTGTCCTCATTGTACTATAGAAAGTAATGCTCATTGTACACATTTAGAAATGTAAAGTGAATAACTTGAAATCTGAGACCTATTCGAATGAATGAGTATAAACACTCTCGAGAACTGAAACACCGAGTGGCATTTCACTTCTACAGAGATAACTATCTACTCATTGTAGATAATTAAGTATTTTTCGGTGACTTAACTCTTCTCAGGAGAGAAACGTTTAGCGGCACGATTGTGGTAACAGTGTCACCTAACTCCGGTTCGTTTAGGCCACTATTCCATCTACAGCTGTTCGTGGGCATATGAATGTGAGTATTCGTATCTGCATATCTTTTTGTTTCCATCTAATATGTTTGTATTTTAGAGATGACTTCATGCACAGAAACTTCCGTTTTTGCTAACCCTAAACCGCTGTGCTGCTACCTATAAAATACTATCCATGATAAAAAAATTCTTGCATCCCAAATGACTTTTTGCTAGTTATTCTGTGATGCACATTATCAGGTCAAGGAGTTATCTTCACCTTTGTGTACTACATCTATAACCTTATCATGACCCTTCTATCAGGAAAGTTCACATCATTTTTCCTGTAAGCGTCAAAACTGTATAGGAAAAGACAGCGTTTATTCGTTCATCTCCATTGATTCTGCCGTGACAAGAAGTGGGAAATACCGGTGGAAGGTCAGTCATTCCGTATTTTCCTAAGGTGACTGGATAATATATCGATCATTGTGCGTCAACGGCTTTTCTGGACACAACGGGTACACTGCTGACTAATGCACAGCGTTGTATCTGCACGAGCTCGAAGCAAAGTTAGGAGTGTTAAGTGAAATTTCAACAATCTCCTTTCGGTATGATGCAGTCAGCAAGGAAACGGCTGGTTCACACAGCCAGAAGATCTTGCTTATATTAGGCAAAAAAGTGATTATCTATTCCGTCCGACAATTAGGCCCTGGACGGAAGCCCGCGCTCTTTCAAGAAGTAATATTACAATCATTTAGCAAGTTTGAGTAAACGAAGAAAAAGCATGAAACCTATGGTTTTTGTTTGTCTTCAGTGTCATTTTGGAGTAAGATCTTTGTGGGACAGACGAACCTGCAATAAACTGAATGAACTTATTATTCCCGTGTTAATTAAACTTACCGTTCACACTGTCACCAATACCACAAACCTCCGCTTCTGTCGTAAAGCTTGTTATTTCTTTAAGCAGTCATTCTGTTTAGTCATGCATTATGTGCCTCTTTGGATCCGTGCGCGGCTTTGGCTGATAATAACATCAGATCAAAGGTGTTTGACCTCTGCCCAACGGGTCCGCATTGTGCTAGAATCATGTTGATATCGTTTTGCTTATCATTTTTTGCCTCGTGAAATATACTCTGAATACGTCAATCAGTTACGTAACATTTCGTTTTCTGTGTCTGGTCATCCATACATAAAAATGTGCACGCTAGTATATATATCTTGGTAAGGTTAATGTTGTCGCTAGGTTGCAAATAACTCTTCATTCAGTCTAATAAACAGTGCGCCTCTTCCTGGGTGATCTTTCGATTGTCAAGTTTGTTACCGAATGAAAGGACTGTTCAATGTAGGGCGTGTCATCCTATAACTTCAACAAACCTCCATTCCAACATTTTGCTGTTTAGGAAAGTCTTGAAACACGTTAATTTAAATTTAAGGGTGACCAAGCCTTCGGAGGTGCGTGAACCCAAAAGGCTACCGATGGAATGAGTACGCTTTCGACTGGAACATCTGGTAGATAGCATCTACTCAATCAAATCGCCTAAATGGAATGTACTCACAACAACCTAACCGTTGAACATTAATAAAAAGTCTAGACCATACCCAATGTCTTGGGCGTAACGAACTCCGGGTAGTGTGGCTAAAAGCATCGGTTAGTGAACTTAATTTGTGTTAAATTTAACCCTAGGAGTATGACAACAGAGAATGATGCTTCCTATTGCGTCTAGCATCAACTAGGTTCAGAGTCATTTTTGAGTAGTTTACCAGTTTATATCAAAAGTTTGATTGGTATAAAGCAAATGACTGCTTACACAAACTTCGGAACACATAATGACGTTTCATTGGTTTTTCTGTGTTCCGGCAACATGGCATCAAGGCAGTCATCCTACCTACCACATGTTTTAATTAGTTCGGACCCCATACAGTCACTTTTCAGTAGCAGTTTTTCATCAAGCCGCCTGAACTAATAACAGCACTTTTCTTGCTTTTAATTGTTTAATGATCCTATACTTTTATACACGACAGTCGGACTCATTGGGTTTTTGCACTTCTTGCTGTTTATTACGTATGTATAATTTTAGCTGATACCGTTTGCCGACAGGGCACTGATCCGATATCGTTCCAGCTCACCATCCCCCTGTCGATTCTGTAGACCGGTGACCCAGCAGTTGTGATGGTGTTCAAGCGGTGACGAGCTGCTGGAGTTGAACATCTAGACGCTACTCTTTCAGTTTGTTCAACCTATACTGATTTGATGAACTTAGCTCTTCACTTGTCTCCCACATGTTTGACCTCACCAGTCTCACCAACCGTGAGAAAGATTCAAGTCCAGCAAGTTTTTGTAGAGAATCTGAACACCTAGCCACCTGTCCACAGGTTTCATGTGATGCGCAACTCTAAAGTTCCGCTGTGAGGATGAAGCCATTTGAGCATTTGTCGAATTAGACGTCAAACTATTCGTATCCTCGTCGTCACGGAGACCTTGAGGAATAAATCACAGAGGTTCGGAATTTACTGCATTCTTGATGTGGTCCCTTAGGTCTCCGAGAAGCTTATTTACATCAGGAAATTGTCTAAGGTTCGACTCCCTTTTAGATAGAATGTCTCTTGAGTAGTTTTGTTTTATTCGACTCAGACCAGGTGATTAAGATCACATAGATTAGTTTTTGCCTTTGCTTCCTGCGCACTCTATCAATAACCACTTATTACTAGTCAGGGACAAAAGCCTATGACACTTGACTTTGAATTCCACTTGTAGAACTCCTCGATTGATATGATATGACTGAGAAGAACCAGTCTTGTTTTGTCGCGCGCATGCACCTGATGATTAAATGTCAGCAAGCCGAATTGGACCAGGTTTTTCTCTTGCGCTTCTTAGAATTTCTGGTTTCCAACGCCATCTAGGCAAGGTAGAGTATGAATTCACAAGACCGGTTGTGCGGATAACCTCGCCTTGTTTCCGCCTGAATCTGTCAAGCTGTAAAGTCGACTTTTAACAACAATGAGGCCGTAAAACCTTTTTTCAATGGGAGGCTTCCGTGGAGTAACTTGTTTATAATGTTTCGTTTCCTACGCTGTTGGATCTCTAGGAAATTAGATAGTTAAAAACTAAATATCCTCCACATCAATCCTTCTTGTAATGTACGTCATACTAGTCACATGTTGGCTATATTTTCGACCTTTTTCTATCCTCTAGGTTACGAAAAACGGTTTGGCATTTCAACAGGGCGTTGAAGTCGGTGACGTGATTGTAAGTATTTGCAAGACGTTGACGGTGGGCAAAACACATGACCAACTGAAAGCGGAAATTCTCCGAGCTGGAAATGATCTCGATTTGGTGCTGATTCGGTAAGATATATTACAAGCAGTTTTGCTTTGTTGGGTGCGATATTGTGTTTTACACGAAATTTGATTATTAACGGTTGCAAACATATTTATATTTTTGAGAAAAAGGCAGCAATACCATAAAGGTCAGTGAATAAAGTATGTATGGTTCCTTTGACGTCTGCACTGGATTGTATTCCATAGCCTTGAGAGTTTGACGGAAAAGAAGTTACACTCATTTCGTTTGGATGCCAGAAGCAGGTGAACTGTGAGTATTTTATCCGCCAGATTTTCCTTTGGTAAGCTAGTGAAGGTTAAATGTAGTTTTCATAAAGCTTGATTCCGCTTATCTATACGTTCCATGTTATGAAACTTTCCGATTATCAGGCGATACCGTGGGGAAGTCACTCATTTCGGTCATAGTATCCAAACACCTTGCGGTTCCTTGAGCGGCTCAGATTTTGAAAAAAAGAAATAGCAAATTATGGTGCTTGCTGTAATGTAGCAGGGGTGGTCATTCGTGGATGGTTTTTATTTTTGCCATGTGTGTGCGTGTTATTTCTGTTACGCCTAAACGTTCCCTGAAACCAGACAAGCGGAAGACTGTCGTGTTAACCAGCGTTCGTCCTCGTTGAGGTTTCCTCTACCAGGATTCATTGATAGACGTTACTAAAGTGATGACAATAGCCCAGATCAAGTTTTCAGTTTGCTTGCTTGTTTAACTCGGAAAAGTAAATCAATTTATTTACTCCTACCCATTCATATTTGTCGAAATTCCGTTTTGCAAAACTTGGGTGTGTATGAAGTTTCGTGACACAACATTCCTCAGGACAACATACCACACAGGGGCAGAGTTGTTTTGACCTTTTCCGGGAGTAGGATTTTAAGACTGGTACAAAATGTGTACCGGCTTGTTGAGAATTCCACAAAGATTGTGGAAGCTTGTGGGGATGTTTTTTGACAAACTATTCAGTGTTCGCCCACCAAGTGTCCCCTGGTAATAATTTGTTACAACTCAAATGGACTAATTTCTGAGGGAATTGTGTCTGCTGCCTCAAAGCGAACTCCTGGATTACTTAGTGATTCAGATACAGTGTGTTTACAATACTTGTGGGTCTTGTTTGTTTATACCTCGCCTAATCAAACCCAACCTACTGAATCTTCATATGCTCTTTAAGGTATCTGAGTGCTAGGTTACTGTGTCGGTCAAAGCATTTTGGTCCAAGAATTCAACTCGAAACAAAGTGTCTGAATCATTTCAGCTTGTGGAGTGATTCTGAGTTCCAAAGTTGCCCAGCCTGCAGCATCCTTCATTCCGGCAGGCCCGATGTCGCAGTCTGCTTGATTTATTAAACTACCTGGAAAGCGCTGTAAATGTTACTTGTGATTTCTTGGTTCTGGTCTCGTTTTTACACCACAATTATAGAAATCTGTTTCTGTTCCACTTCATCATTGTAAGAATGGCTTCCGCATGTGGCTGAAAAAAGTGCAAAAAATGGTGCTTCCCGCATATTCCGTTTGAACACTTTTAGCTATAGATGAATCAGAAGCCTGCAATGAACCAACGTCAGATTTTTCCCCTTACTCACTGTTATAATATATATATATATATATATACCCGATAATCACCCTACGAATAGTAGCATTCGAGAATCAACTCTTCTTTTAGGGTTAAGAAGATTCAAGATAATAGCGCATATACCTTGCAAAATAAGCTATACTTACTCTTCCAGTAACTATATCTTAAATGGACTTTGGCCGTACGATCCGTACTACCGATATGCTTTAGGACAGGTTAAATATTATTCAGGGATATTGAGTCCGTAGTTAGAGTAGATGGTTTCTTGTTTGTCCCCATGGAGTATTTGTACACGTTTTTGAGTGATTTTTCTTTCTTCTCAACGCTAAGAGCTAACTCTATTGACTTATTTTTGTCAGACCTTTTGGAGTATTCGTCCGGCTACATGGTCAAACCTATCCTGCGTGGGTTGTAGTGAGCGAACTCAATATGTTTTTGCTCTATTAAAACTAAATCACTTCGTCCGTTAGGCAATGGATATTCACATGTCGTTCACCTAGGCCCATTAAAATATAAATTTTTGAATATTCTGTCAAGCATACACTCAGATTGCCGAAGGTGCCATGAAGAACACTAGGTTAAGAGATTTCTCCACGTTTTCGCAAGATTGCTTTATTCCTTGAAGGAGTCTAACCAACAGGAATTGCCCCAACACTATGCGACACAGCTACATTGGTTTCCAGGGACGAATAAAATTAGCACAAAATGCGCTTCCACTTTAAGGGTGAGATAGAGTTAAGCCAGGAATCTTCATTAGATTCCAAACGGAAATTACTTAGTATGTTAGATAATAAAACTGGAGATAAAGTGGCGTAGTAAGAAACAATTGCTTACCGTACGCGGATAGTTCTCCAAGATAACCTGTTACAGGTGGCTGCCAGAGGACAAGTTTCTTTCGCCTCGAAGCACTAAGCATTGCTTTGGTTGGAGACTTTTAATATTCTGTTCACTTTATTGGCTGTGGAGAACGTCAGTGTTATTATATCAAATGATCCGAAGGATGATACATTGTTCTGTTAGTATCGATTTCAGAGTTTGATGTAAGCGCACCTTGGGGGCGTCCCTGTGGGAGCTACAGTTCACAGCGCCAAAAGTAACCTAAGTAGTTAGGAAATGAATTTTGACTACCTTTGATGGCTTTTTTCATCCCTTTTCTTCTGTTCTCAGACATCGTTTTTCGATAATTTTTAAACTATTGCTGGAATTTCGTTTTGCATATTCTGTTATAAAACTTGTGTACTGTAAAAGGACTGAACATGTCCTGCAGAATATCCTTGAAGCCAAGCAAGTGAGTTAGGTATCGTTCTTGAGATGCAACGCAATTGTGGATTCAACGAGCGAACATAGAAATATTCGGCAGATCTGACTGTAATTTTTGTTCGCGAACGCACAGCTGGCTTGAAACCTACAGGCCTCAACCAAAAACATTCCTGTGCAACCTGGACTAGATATTTCCTTTATTTTGTTCGCTTATGAATGCGCGTCAAGGTTAGAAAAAATCACCCTCATTTTCGTGATTAAAACACAGCACATCTGAGTTTCTGATTGTGTACGACAAAATCAATCTCCCTATGGAACTTAGGAACGCTTTATTTGCGAAGTTGCAGCAAAAGAATTGTCGACTTCCGAAAGACAGCCCACCACATATATGCACCTGATGAGTTTTCTGTCGGTGTGAATCGAGTGTACATCTGGGCCCCAATGAAAACCCGATTCACCGATTTCTTTAAGGATATTTACCTATATGCCTGCGGAGAATGCAATGGTAGATGATTGTTGCAGTGGATAAAAGGGTGAAAACCACTGTTCAGCAAGTTAGACATGCCAACTCATTACCCAGAACAAACCTATTCACCTTGATGTCATTGTCAGTCTGTCCTCATTCAATTTACAGTAAGCATCACCTTGCTGCGATCGGTACGTTTTAGAATGTATAGTTCTCAAGTCCGCTGGGATAGCTCTTATTTGAAACCAGTGGCCATATTTTTGTATGCGAATACATGACAAGAGGAGTTTGATTTCAATAGTTCTTCAGTATTTCTACTACCTTTCTCACCCGGACGACTAGAACTATTTGCATGAATCGCCTGCTTTAAACATCATGGATCACAAACTAATCGGTCCCCGTTAAGTGTCTCATATCGCATATTCGGACCAGGTTACCAGGTTACCAGGTTTTCAGGTTACCATTTCGAATTCGGTCTGTGTGCCCCTTGTGTGAGGTATTCTGGTTTCAACTGCTTAATTATCAAAATTCATACACACTCATTCTGAAAGCTTTTGCCAAAACACGTTATACTGGCCGTTCATTTGTGAACTGTATTTTAACATCACTACTTTCCAGAAAGGGAGTGGATCTTGAAAAACTAGCACAAATTGTTCCTCAAGTGTTCCAGTGCGCTGCTCGAAGCCCTCCATCGAGCATTTCCTGCGGAAGTGCAGATTATGCACAAGCGGAAAGCCCCCGGACACGATCAGGTCAGTCATTGACTCGAGGGCGTTCGTTCCGTTCAGTCAAGACAAAATCGATTCGAATTTTGGAGGAGCAATTGTCTGGTGGCCAGAGTCCCAGTTCGGCTGTGGCCACTAAGCAGCACCTTCAAGGAGCCAGAGGACTTCCAGCTGCTGGATCCATGAGTTCCTATACAACCGCTTATGGGCAAAATGTAAGTCAGGGTTATTCCGGCCGTCAGATTGTCATTAATCCAACGAATGCAGGACATCTTAGTGCGCCCAATGATTTGGCTGCAACGTATGGACAGCAGTATCCAAGCCAACCCAACTATGGATCTGATATATCGAGTCACTATGCCGGCAACCAGCGAGGAATGTGGGAGACGCGCTCTGATTATGGGGTTGGAAACGCTGGTGGTGGTGGTGGTTGGTCTGGTTCCGTGAGTCCTCACGGACAGCAGATATATCACTCACCGGATAACCCAGGCAAGTCCAACTGCCTCTGATATTTTATCCAATTATCACGCACAGTAAAAAGCTACAAATTTAGCTGATACCTAGCATTTTGGTTAGTTTGCATTATGTAGCGATGGCACAGCTGAAAACTGTCTGAAACAATGCAACAGGTAGAAAATATACGTTATGCGTTTTCCCAGCTTATCAATCATATTTGAACTAGGGTTCTTACGGCGCAGTTTTCGGACAGTTTAATGTAGAACTGACAACCGGTAACTTTGGATAAATCGGCAGCTGCCACCAGATAGACTGCTACAAAAGTGATTGAAAAGGCACAAGGGAACTGATTTACTGGTGAACTGACATTCGATGAATATTGAAAGGAAATTCCAACGTTAGTTGTTTTGGTGTACATCCTTGGGAGTAATGTAAATAAGAAAATATTACAGTTTGCGATGACTGATAGCAACGCATAGCTGGCTCATCACGTTCAGTTCGTTTTTTCTCAGTAGGGGGTGCACGGATTTCTGGGTTGTTGGTACTACTGATTTGGCAGCCGAAAATTGATCTTTGGTATACCTGCAGATGGTCCAGTTTTATTTTTTTCACAAGGAGCTCATCGGTTTGAAATTCGGTGAAGTTTTGTGTGATACGCACTGCTGATACCTCCCAAGGGGAATGAAAGAGTGGTACAGTGATTTCCGGCTTTCTCGTGTAGATCGACTTCGTCTGCAAGACGAAGTCACAGTATTCGCGAAAGATCTGTAGTACACTAGACACCAGTACACATTTATGTTCCATGCACGACCGAATGATTATTTACGAAGATATCTGAACAGATGCCTTCCTGAACTGCATTACTGATTAGCCAAATAACAATATACTGAAGAGCGATCTTTCAGAGACATTCACATACGCTCACCATGTGCCACAATTTTGTCTTTTGACTCCATTTTTAGAGGCATTTCTCGTCATATCACCTAGCGGATTTTTTGTCCTCCGGTAGCTGGCGTTGATCAAACGTGGTGTTTGCGCCGAACGATGGGATCGGGTTGACAAATACACGTCGCTGCGTCACACAAGCCCTAGTTTGAAAGGCCTGCTTCAACTGAAGTCCAGTTTCGTTGATCAGTTCCGTTGACTGCAATATTAGGGAGCAGAGCTGATGGTCCCACGGCACACGCCTTCTCGCTCGACCTAATTGGGACTATGGCCTATGGTAGCCAATACAAGCCCCCTGGTAGACTTTCGTGCGTTCATCAGCCTTGTCGATGTAGGGATTAATCGATCCAGACACGACCTACTTGTTCTAAAATCCTTGCCTGATATCCATGCTTGACGTTTCACCCACTGAGGAGAAAAAAATGTGTAGGTGATCGAACCGTCCCCAAGCGGTCTACGCTGCAGTGGGGACGATCGTTGCAGTTGAGCTAAGACCTAAGGAATTTTGAAACTGACTTTGTTCTCCGGCGCTAGAGCGGGTTAAGCAACAGGATTTCTAGCCTTGTCAGAGCCATGCAACAAGAGAATGTAGACTCTCCCCCTTAAAATGATGGGTCTCTGTTAGGTGCGGGTTACCAGAAGGAAGAACGTCACAAGTCAATAGGCGATTGGGAGGAGCCATTGTGTCGACCTTTGGAATAACTTGTCCAACCTATGTTGCATCTCACCTGTTTCCTCATCCAAAGTCAAACCATCCGTATACAGTAGGAAGCTGGATTCAAAATGTGGGAGCGATCATTAAAGTAGACTTCGAAGAGCAGATTCCCGAGGGACGCTATTGGTGAGGTGTGCATTTTCAGACAAGTAATCAATGGTATTCATTTGCATAGTACCCTTCTAAGAAAGTTAATCAAGGCCGTTGAAAGACAAGTTCATCAGCAATCACCTTGCCCACGACCTAACTGTGGTCCACATAAGCGACGTCAGTAAGACGTTCCGAATCCATATCCAACGTAGGTATTTAGCTCACTTTTATTAGACTACGATCCTCGGGATACATGCATCTGTCACTGAATAATGTAGGTCCACAGGGGCCTATGTTGGAACGATCGACTGAGGTACATACTAAGCCCATAAAGTCAAAACTCATTCAGAAAGTTAAGCTGTAATACACGCTCAGAAATTGGTTTGCTTCTCACTGCGTGGAAGAACTGGTTGGAATTGTTTGGCGAGGTGTGTGGATGGATACAACAGAATCCATAGATCCAGAGTTGTGTCGTTTCTACAGTTAGGTAATGCCCTGATTACACATGCTATGGAAATCAAGCGACGAAATCAGTCTCTTTCTTTTTAACTGGAAGGAATTTTACATGGTTGGCTATCCACCTTGCTAAAACCTAAAGGAGATCCTCAAGCCAATTAAACCGCACTTGTTAAACTGGGCATGCCCTGCTGCGTGTGCGATTGTAAATCATTGGTAGAACGCTAGTCTTAGTTGATTGCTTTCCTTGATTTACTATGCCTGGATTAGGCAAATATGAACCTACCGGTAGTAGGATTTCGCACTGCTCTACTTTTTCTCTAGGTTCTGATTGAAGTGCAATGGACGAAAAGTAAAAATCATCCATACAAGAGTGATCAACTGTTCCTGTATTATCTCTAGTCCAGCTCAAATCCGAATGTCTTCTTCTGAGACTGATAGCATTTTCGAATTCCGCAACTCGTGCTTTTTTCCATTCTTCGTGTACAATTATTTAATCAGCTTATAGCTAGTAAAGAAGTTGGAGCTGCTTCGTCCAGAAGCCATTGGTGACTCACTTGGACACTGGTGATCGCGGGACGTTCATAAGAGTCATTATTTCTCAGTCATAACATAAAGTGCGCTATAGGGGTTAATTATTAACAGGAGGCCTTTGCATTAAACGCCTCCTCAAATAAAATATGGAACTGCTTGCGGCGAGCAACAATTTTATGGAATATGGCATTTAGAAGTCAGTCACTCGGGGGCATTTTCAAATGAGCAAGACAGATACAGGGATGAGTGAAACTGTCATCATCATCACCATCAGAAATGAACTGGGAACAGTTAAGGGTGGTTAGCTGACAAAACTGTTCAACAAAATTAAGCGAATTTGTAGGTCCGGACAAGCGTTAAAGAAGGTAGCTCCAAGTCTAGCCGTACAACTCCAAATTTAGGTGGGTTGCAAAAGCATGCTTTAAGGATGATTGCTGCGTTTATGTGATGTTACTGTGACAAAATTCCAGAGACCAGTTGGACAGTGCACGCAAGCACAACTGACATTTATGTGGAATCAGCACCAAC
This sequence comes from Opisthorchis viverrini, assembly GCF_000715545.1. Classification (NCBI taxonomy): domain Eukaryota; kingdom Metazoa; phylum Platyhelminthes; class Trematoda; order Opisthorchiida; family Opisthorchiidae; genus Opisthorchis; species Opisthorchis viverrini. The sequence continues at coordinate 6,037,960 of NW_008751657.1, read as the reverse complement.
ACAATTGCCCCACATACGACTGACACAGATAATTCAAGTTCAGTCTGTCTCAACAAACGTTTACACTCCTCATGAACTGAAGACGCAAGGTTGAGATAGGATGTGGAACCTTTGGGGTTCGTCATGTCGGATCTGATTTCTTTGATTGAACATTCGGCAGAACGAAATCCCGTGGAAGGTGTCGGACTAAATCTGCTGATAAGTGTTCCAAACCAGATGGACCATGGATCGGCGTTTAGAAGTTGTGCGGTGTCACGTTTTACAAGGTTTTGTTTTCTGCATTGAGAACTATACTACTATATACTATATACTACTAGGCAGATGCATATTTATTTCGGCAATCATTTGATAGTTTGAAGATCCCAAGTTTTATGAAGTAGCTTGTATAGTTTTCCCGTAGTCTCTCGTCAATAAACCTAGGACGTAACAATCCGTAAGGAGTGGAAAGAACGCTTCGTTCTAGTGGAAACCGCATTCAGTAAATATCATAAGTCTTGGATACTTATGGGAAATTCCTCGTTTGTGTGAACATGTGGGAGGCATTCAGCCGTTTAATATAGCTTAACTAGATAACAGAGTGCTGAAACTGTCACCCGGAAATTGATCAGCATCCCCATAGATGAACACAAAGAGCTGGCTTCCCCGACGTAACGTTTGACTTGTTCTTTATCTTAGAATTTAAATACAGTCACACTTATTTCTTCAGCATGCCCTGTTTGCCAGAGCTACCTTGAAAGTTACCATCTTATTAGGTTACGTTTTTCGTTGTTCTAGTGGCGTGCGCAAGAACACAATGTGACCTCATCGGGTTATAGTTGTATCGGGAAATGAAAGTCCTTTGAAAGACTTTCATGTTGCGCTCTGAGAGGGTTTATGCTTACTGAAGTGTCCGCTTTTTTCCATTTGATTCAAATTGCATATTGCGTGCAAGAAGGTCTGCTTAATACAGATGACTGATTCCTCGTCAAATTGTATACCACCTTGAAATGTAGTTAGAAGAACCTGATGGATAGTCATTTATTGGCACGTTCCTTTATTGTGAGAGCACATATCAAGCATTTTTAGCGATTGGTGCGGACACAAGCGTGAGCTGCATTGGAACACATAATGCGTCCACTTGATGTGTCCCAAGCTCCCAACGACTCGAACGCATATTCAAGCAGGATTCGACCATCAATCGATTCAAATCTTGTTGGAATACGCCACCAAACTTCACACGCGTTCTGTTGGTTTGGAAGCCTTCCAACATTTTAAGTGAATAGTGTTCACCTGTACTATCCTCTACATCCTCAAACATTGAGCTTCATTACCTTTTTGTGGAGATTTTTGGATAATCATCTGCCCATGTACGCTTTCACATTCTTCACTGAAGATAAACCGCAATCCTTTCGTGCAAGACAGCTGATAATTTCAAACTCAGGTGCCTGGGGTATGGCAAATCAGCCTCAACTAAGTCTACTGCGCGTTGCCATCGTGCCACCCAGCCACGAGCGTCCGGCTTAGGTTATTTCATTGAAAAACTCTAAATACATTAAAACGCTAAATTTAACCACCAGAAGTAACAGCTTCGGGTAACAGCACGAAGGAAAACATGCACCAAAATGCACCAAAACCCGGAGGCAAGAATCATTGTGAATAAAAAAGGTTCTATCGAAGGAAACAACAAAAAACAAAAAAACGTTTACAAACATTATAATAAATGCGCTGTAAGGAGCAGTAAGCCGCCGGTTTGGAAAGCCTTACTGTTTCTACCGATGAGTATATTTTCTGACTGAAAATGTAGAGGATATTACCATGTTCCGCCCACAATCGTACGAAGACAGTAATAAACTAGCATGGAGAGGTGGGAAAGAGGCAATGTTTTCAGGTGGGCGATAGAACAGAAACAGAACTTACTGGGCTAGCTACAACTATCACAAGCAAAACTGGCCCGCCCATGCAACACTACTTAATGAGCATATGAAGTTGTTCAGCACATCACTGCTCGTTGCATGCCTTTATTTTCCATCAGGTGGACTTTATCTCCAGAATTCTGTCGACCTCTTTTCCCATTTGAACACCAAGTTTCGTATTGGTAGAGTTAGGCACTCATTTGCAAAATGCGATGCCATTGTGAAATTCACATAGAGTGAATCTTCAAGGAGACATTCTTTTGAGAATCGCAGTAACGTTGTCCTAGCTGACAAACGAATGTTCAGCTGCAAACAGCTCTGTTTGGTTTTGGAGTGAAACTCACAGAGGGGCTCGCTCACCTAATGGTATGGTGACTGGCCGCATGTTTGAAGCGAGTGAGACATCATCCTTTTACATGAGGGATAAAAAGACGCTCTAGCGATTGGCTCCTGTGATGTGTATATCCGAGTTTAATCCGCTGGCTGAGAGACTGAATGCACTAAAACCAATCATCCGGCACCATTTGTTCGTCATATCAACACATGATTGACTGCGTCATACAGCTTCTTCACGCAAGGCTCTCTACCAACCTGTCAGAAAAAACAAAGTATAACAAGGCCTGTCCAACATAGCCTTAAATTGATCATGCAAACCAAGTTTATTATGAGTTTTCTACACCATTCTAGGCCACGTTCCCTCCAGTGACGTCAACAAAACATTAGCTGATCATGGCAACCGCGTCAGGACCCTGAAACCCAAACACCTCAGTCTTGGCGTTTAGGCGTGAGATCGCACACATGTCTCGTGGTAATTACCGGTGGGCACAGCTTTACGTCTGATGTAGCATTAGAGAAAGAATATTAGAGAGAAACAAGACTCACCCTTATGGTCATGTCTGCTATCTATGCCATCCCATGACTATCAGGCCATCAGGCTGAATGATAAACTCGATCAGGCAAAGGACCAGCAGAATGGTCCATGGCTACCAATTTGATGGATTAGATCAAGGATGAGGAGCCGGCCAAATGGGCGGTATTCGCCTGCGTCTTATTTGACACCCATCCACGACTAAAAATCAATAGGCTCATTGTTCTGCCTACCGAGTTCTTTTCAAATGGCACAACTAGCTCAGAGCCATCTTGCTGGACATTTGCCATATCGATCTTATATCTTAGCCTTACTTTTTCAACACAATCCCGATAATCATGAGGTGACATGGTGGACAGGGCCGGATTGCTGACTCATTTTGTTTTCTGGCCCACTCGTCTATAGGGCTGCATCGGGCCCAAAGCAGTATTCAACTTCGAGTAACTTCAAGTAAAAAGAATGCGATCTCACGTTTAGTTGCCAAGGCCATGATGACTAGTTCACATCCTGATTCTGGGTCCTGGTACCGTCGCACCGATCAGCAGACGTCCGATCGGACCGTAGAGTTTATTGTCCGAAACCCGACTTCCGCAGTACGGAGCGTGACGTGAGGTGATTCAGTCGTGCCACCCGCACTTTAATATTCATGGTCATTTGGAATCCAAACGCCCAGGCAACTCAGTGTAAAAAAAGTTCAGCCACCTGTGTTATTAAGCTCGGAGGCTGCATCAATCGACACTACTCAGGCTTTCGAGTCGCTGCTGAAATGAGTCCAGGGGGGATTGAGTGCAATGGCTGTATACTCGCCACCGGTAATTGGTCGATGTTTTCTCAGGTTTCATTGAATGAGGGCTCACCAACAATAATCTGGAATTACCGGACCCCGTTCATTCTATATGCAAGCTCAGCTCGTACTCTTGTCCAGGGCATTGATAAATACAATTCGCAATAAAAACTCCGAACAAGTCAAGTTCTGCAAACGTTGTATAGGTTAAATATAGGCAGAAAGATAGATAGATAGACCGGTGTGACATCAACAATACCGTCAAATCAGTTTGAACGCCCATATAGTTAAGGTCTTCATTATGAACTCAACCAGCGTCAACAGACAGGAACGATGACTGCAAAGGGATAGCTGTCATCGCTAAAGTGACCAAGGTGAATGGGTGTCATGGGATCAAGGAAGCTGGACTACAACAATTACAAGTACAATCTCTGTACCGACTTGAGCGGTCCATAGTTCGCCGAAAATATTAAGGTAAATTGCTTTTGTGTTCGAATTATCCTATTTGAGCAGTCTTCCTCATTTCTTGATGCAACTATTCTGGCGAATACACTAAAATGGGGAGCGCGGTTTGAACAAGAGTGATGTGAACACAAATTTCACAAATCCTGCAGCCACGTACCGCAAATCCAGTATCCTTCAAACATTCGTGGTGCTTTTTGACTGGGACGTCTTGACAGCCAGGTAAAGGACTGACACAATCATGACGATTACGAAGTCGTCGTTCATGTCGTTGGATAGGCCATTCACATCACCCAAGCGTGGACAATTTCACCTGCCCAGACGTGGTAATTTAGGTACGTCCAGAATGGCCTGGTGGTTTAGTGGTAACATGTTCGGCTCACATCTCAGATGTCCGGTGATGAAGTCCCGGTTCACCTGGGAATTTTCACTGCTGAATGGTCAGAACAAGACCGGAACTAGAGTCCAATGCTTGTTCTGTTTGGATTAAACTCGGCAGAATATCTGGCAGAGAACAGGATATAGCGACGAGAACAGATTCTATCATTCTCACGACTATCTGCAAGGTTCCGTTGCATGGATTCAAAGTCCGCGTTGCGTTTTCCCAGTAATGATCACCAGGGCAAATGCAGTGAATAATTTCTATGTTCGGCAAAGCAGATAAACGCCTATTAGATTTGGGCTATAGCTGTTTCGTATCCCGCTGCTTAACGACCCCTAGTGGGAAAGTCGAAGTTTGGCGGTATTACGATACGGCGCGCCGTAACCTGGGTCGGAACGATGGACTGAAACGTGTGATAGACACTTTCGTAGGTTTTAATGGCGACATTTGAAAGTAAAAGTCGTTTGATGGGGTATGCTTGCAGACGACATACAATCAGTCATGTGAAGTGAAGTAACCAGTCAAGTGGATGTACATAGAATTCAACGCATGAAAGCGCTGCCAACTTTCATGCAGGCGACGAACTCCCCATGTGCCTTGTTTGGCGAACAATATAGAGCTAGGCGTAAGCTATAGTTGGGTCAAAGGATTTTGGGATTTTTCACAAGCGCTTTCTAAACGCAGTCTCAGCCCTCATACCAACCGACCGAATCTGTCGACTGAATATAACCTGTATTGAGAAAGTTCTAGTGATATATTTTTGCGAGTGTTCGAGGCTCGAGTTCAGGTGGTTGCTATCAACTAGTCGGATGAATGAGTAGTGTACAAAACTGAAAAAATCCTTCAGTTTTTAGAAATCAAATTCGTTACCTGGCTGTGGTGCTTTTTGGTCTTTCACAGCTTACGATTCTGACAGCCCGTTAAGTTGCGTATGAACTGATGTTAATGAATATCCCCCCGGCATCCGGATGGTTCATTTGTTTGTGTTGATCTTCGGAGGGATATGTGTGGGTTACTGTTAACGGTATCGAGATGCTCTATTTCTTCAGCAATATGACCCATAAACTCGCTGTTGTACGATATTAAAGGGGCACACTGGAATAGGTTGTCTGGGATAAACTCATTTTGAGCCAGTCGATTTACAAGTACTGAATGGTTATCCAGTGGTTTTGAAAATAAAATCTGACCGATTTATTCAATCGAAGGAGGTCATTTCCAAAAGGTAAAGTTGCTAGGACTTCTCGAATCCCACGCAGCATGCAGTTCGCCTGGCAAGCAATCCAACATGTGGTTAGTAAATATATTTATGCTTCGGATAGACTGTTGTGCACAGCATACTTGGTTTCTTCTTGATCTGAAATATGCTTTGGACTTGGAGTCATGTCATGAGGGTTTGGGATCTGTAATTCTAAGATTGGTGATCCTCCAGATGACTGATATTTAGTTATGGAACTATAGATCAAACTGGAGTTGTCCAGTATTTCCATATCTAATACTCACCTCGTAACGTAGATCTGAGAAAGACTGGACATCACGGATAGTTACACATTGTCAGATACTATATCATTTTGACTCACAATTGAGAACGATCCCTTTAGGTGAGAAATCATTGGTAGACGTTTATCTGCCGACAGTTTTGCCTCAAACTTTCATTTATCAAGCGACGTGACGTCATCAGTACGCTATTTCGATAATTGTACGTACTGCGCTTGAGTCCGCTCGTCCGGAGTGAGCTTAGTTTATCATTGGTTGGTCGAATAGGCAAGTCCAGTAGCTTGTGAGCTGGATTTAAGAAGATTTAAGAAGATTTAAAAAAATTCAGATCTCCAAAATGGGCGCGTGAGTACGGAGTGAATGTTCCTGTCAATTGTCGAGATAGATATGTCGCAGCTCCGTTGTCGAACAGTGGCAGTTGTAGGCTGTCTTGTCACTGAACACCTGAATGGTTTAAGGAAATTTCGGGAAACGATGTGGGCCAAGTATCCGAGCATCCGTCTCTCGTTCCACTAGCAAGAGTTCATCAAACCGGCATTGTATCCGAAGGACCTTTGACAAAACATTCTGCAAGTCTATTTTTGGACAATCCTTATGCTCTTTATTCTGGACAAATATCAGAAAATTACTGACTGCATACAGAACGTCCGAGTTAAGAGTATTTTGATACATTTCCAAACGTCATTGTCTTACAGTGACCACAACATCAATATTCTGCTTGGTGTTCTCAGAATTATGTACGATTTTGAAGCTTCCGAAAAACGCCGTACACCCACGGATCCAATCATGCTCGAGGCCACCCGTCCGCCTATGAATGTCCAACATTAAACAGGCCGCGTAGTACTCAACCAAATCCCCTTGACCTTGAAAAAAGGGAAGTTAACTCCCGGATGGACATGATTCATAGTTCGTTTTCGGTTAAAAGGGCTGGGTATCGCGTATATCTGCTTCCAACCTTCAAATACCGTTGCATCATCAAACAAGTCGCGTTGCTTCCATAGTTAATCACTCTAACCAACATCATTCTCTTCTCATTTTAACCACAATCATTCTGTTTAAATGTTCTGGGGTAAAGTATTTGAATATTAGTTAACATGTGTAAATATTTCACTTTTCATCCTGAAAGCTTTCGGCTATGCGGCTGGTTGAGAGCCAGCTGGGTTGCTTCAGTAATATGGAAGGATAGTCCGCATCTAACGAAAAGTACCAATGTTGGTCAGCTTGACCAGTGAATGCGCACTCACGTTTCAAACTGTTAGGGTCACTTTGGACTCACGGAAGTAATGCCGGTCAAGTGATGTATTCATTAATCCGTCTCCTTTGTTCATCCGGTCCTTTTGGTTTCTTTATTTCTAATCGAATGATCGCTCGGCTTCACATTCAGATGAATGCTTCTTGTACTTCGCTACTGTAGTTTGTTTTCCATGATGGGAAAAATGGTAATAGGAATAACGACACTGTTGAATATTTTGACATTTTTGTTACAGCAAACAGAATATGTTTTACGCAAACAGAATATGTTTTAGCCTTTTCACTGATTCGAAATCATCTAGGACTGTCATTTATCCCAAGCACTATGGTGAAAGCTACAGTAATCTCAAGGAGTGATGCAGCTTCGATAACTTCTTTGAAACCGTTTTTATTTTTAGATTATATACAACCTGCTACACAGAACGCTTCGGCATCTGTAACTGTACCTTTGCATGGAAGACAAGCTTGGCCAACACAGTACATGTGAGTGGCTTGGCTACATTGCCAAAATCATCCGTGTTCCCTGTACTCAAATGGACTGAAAATGTAGGCGAGGAGTTACTGGCTAGAACGTGTGAACTTACAGCACTGCATGCCCTCAAGTTTACCTTGGACGCTCACAAACTATTGCCATCAGCATCCCCAATTACGTACATGCATTTCACACCTTGTCAGTGGAACTACACCCTTTCCACTTCCCTTGTTTTTTAACGTTCCGGATCGAAACATCTCTGCTAGTGGTCTGTATCAATCATCCCCAACCCATACCCAGGGTGAATGTCTTCTAGCCGCTGTCTGCCGCTCTCTCTCTTATCTGGACATGCGCATACTTTGATACGGAAAACATATGCTTCCCTTTACCGACTTTCCGCTTCAAGCATTTTTCCAGTTCATTTCACTCCCATGAATGGCAGATTATCTACTTTTGCAAACCCAAAGATATATTAGAATGTACGTTGAACACCCCTTCTTAATGTACTATTCATAGCTAGTATAACCCTGAAAAGTGTGTTTTGTGTGGCTGCTTGAATTGTTGCGTGGTTTTTTCTACAAAATACACTAATTTGTGTCATTTGCTGTGCTGAACACAAAGTTGCGCGTGAAGCTAACTGCTTGTCAATTAGCACTTGGGATGTTCTTGGACTTTTTTTTGCTACGATTGTGCGATAAACCAGGAAGTTTGGGACAAACTAAAATTTGAATCCATCGATCGACAGCCGAAAATTACATCATCTCCACAACCTATTACTATAGTATCTTTCACGACCGCGTCTTGATTACATGGTTGACAAAGATTCGATAACTACTGTACATTATTATAGGTACAATTTTGGACTTAAGTTGATGACAAGGCTAACACAATTCGACTGCCAAAAATGTGTTACCAAAAGACTGTTTGGCACCACGCCAAGTAGTATAGCTAGCTCAGGAATGTATACTATCCACATGTAGCAAAGCAAACATTAACGTTGTTTTGACCACTCATGACGGACTTCACCTAAACATGTAATAGGATCTCTAACTTCCTCAAAATTTGGAGGCCACCTTACACTTATTAGATACGTCAGCTTAGATCATATTCTGTGATATCCAGACGGAAACAGATTTTGCTGCTATCGTGTCACAAGGTATAAAATATCATGGTATAAAATATGTGGGTATTTCCAGTGCTTGTCTGCTGATCTCTCCGACCAGATTTAAGCTACGTGGGGTGACTTGCTAGTGAATGTCTTAACAGATCATTCCAGATTAGTCTCTTCTGGTAGGTAAGTGATGAGAAATGGTAAACGTAGTGTCCAGTGAAAATTGTTTTGACTACTTCTGGTGATATTTTGTTGTCCGAATGACCTAAATTAGTTATTTTTTATCGCCCAGAATATCTACAAGTTCAAAACAGCCTATTTCGGAATGCTCTCATAGTCGTTTAAGTAGTTGCTATGTCACTGATTCCTCCTGGTGGGTCTCATTTGGTTCCAATACTAAGCGGTATTCTACCGAGGTAATCAAAGAGTTTCATTAAGCTGACGTCATTATGGTCAGTATAAAAGAAATCCCTCTGCACTTTTGGCGCCCAGTCACATTCAAGTCATCGGCGAGGCCACATTAGCTGTTAGATGACTCAGTCGAGTTATTCACCAGTAATCCAGTTATTCGGCATCAACCAATAATCTGTGAGAGCATAGACGTGTCCTGTAATTTATAAAAAGCTCATCAATCTCAGTTTGATACTCTTATTTTGTACCAATTCCAAACAGGCAAGAACTATGGTGTCCTGTGAGTTTTTGGAACAATATTTACTGCCAACTATGGGGTAACAGCTCAGCGTCACCCTTTTTGCACCCCAATTATTCTATAATAGCATAGCCTATTTCACGGATAACTGGGGCCAGAAGGACTTTTTGTTGATGCTCTTCCGTCGTTAAGTGGTTGAATATATCAGATGCTCTTCCACGGACCTTGTCATACCGTTAACCAATGCATATAATAACCACGCTATATTTTCGAAATCGACGTCGTATCCCACATGGTGTTACTCCTTTGGAAACAGTCAGGTTAGTGAAACCCTCTGGTAAAGAAAGTACAACAATTTTCCCGGCAACCTCATGTGGGGTGAAAAGAGACGGGATACTAAATGCAGCCCACATCAGAAACAATAACATATAGCGACCAAATTACTACATGTACTTGCGTTAAAACATCGCTCAATTTGCACATGTTACTGATAGCCCAAATTACTTTCAGCGCAGAAGACTTTGAGAGCGGTAAAACGCGAGTTTGCGCTTTCAGCAAACGCAGCTAGTATTCGTTTGACCTTTATGGAGGGATTTTTCTTCAAAATTTACTTCAAGACAATTTACTTCAGTACACAGTGGTAGCCTCTTCAAGATTTTCAAATTTAATGCAGATCGCTTTCTCGTCATGTGGTTTCATCCGAATCGGACAACGAAACAAAACCTTGCTTGAAGACACTGACGGAAACATTTTCTTCCAGAGGGCTACACTGCTTGTTTCACGTCATTAAGCAGGTATTTTCGACCACTTAGTGCTTATATAACCATACTGCTAGTTTTTACATTTAGTTTCAATAATGATGAAAACTAGAGGTGAGTTTTAGAAACATTAAGCTACATTTGAACCTGAAACTCTTGTGGACCCATTCAGCAATGTCCATAAAGCCAAAACACCTCCAAACACATGTATCCTAATCAACTTCCTACCGAGTAAAATGTCTACTCGTTACAGTTTTTGGAAATTTTCGGGGAACTTACAGCATAATGCTGCTGATGCTGTTAGGGTATATTCGTGCCACTCTCTAATATGTTCTGAATCATGATGCGTTTTACTGATAAATTGCTGTACGTTTTCACTGATTAGCTCACTCCGAAAAGCATACCGCGTTTGTTCAGCAAAGCAACTTTGGGTGTCGTCGAGTTACCACTAATTCTGTCTTGATGAGAAAAAATGACTCGTCACTTCAGCACTACTCATAAAGTTGACAAGAACTCTGGACCACTCGCCATTACTTCCAGCCTTCTTGAGATTCATCAGGTAGGCTTGGCATTCAAATCTCCAGCCTAATTTCCCACTAGAACACCAAACCCTACGTATTTTGTGACAAACATTCCATACGTAACAAACTCCGTCCGGAGATCACAACCTTCCAAAAACTCAAAGTTGTCAGTAACTTATTGCTGCTATTCGCCTTTCAGTCCAAGTAAGCATTACAGCAAACCAGAACCCTGATAAGCCTTCAGGTATATGATTCTGTCGATTCTGCGGAGATAATTTGTTCAATCGTTGTTTAGCCGTTACTCAGTCGTTGTTTTCTTATCCTTACCTGCTGTTTTTTGCATGATTCCAAACTAGCTGCGGCTTTTCGCACTCCCGGTAGCACGGTTATTGTTCTGAGTTACTTGGGTTACTTGTTGGATCTGTAGAATTTGCATTTCTATCACTCTCGTTTCAATGTATTTCTATGCTGAAGCAACTGTCCGTTGAGTTTACACCAAACGAGAGAGAAACTGGGCTTCAGTTTCACCCATTTCAAAGTTGATGATCATTGGATCTCTTTTGTTGGAGCATAAGGATTGAAAACCCGGATATCTGACATGTGAGGCAAGGGGTTTACCACCGATCCACCAGCGCATTCCGGACGCATCTGAATCATCACGTCCCGACAAGCGATGGTGTTTATGCTTGAGCGATGCGACTGGTGTGCTCAACCTCCTAAATGACAACCCAATACTATCTTGATTGTGTGCTCATTAGAATTGGGTGCCTGTTTTGCTCTTCGAGTGCAAAATTTCAAGCTTTATGATGTGTACTTCTCATAGGTGCAACTCAGTAGTGCTCTACATTCACACTGCGCTGAAATATTACCGCATTTGTTAAGTGATAATTCGCTTCGATCACTTTCGTCCGGCGGTCTAGCGCGTCATTTCCGGAAACGCCGTGTATACCAGACCCATTCTACGATCACCTCGAAGGATTTCCCAATCAAACCTCAGAATTACAGCAACTGCTCAGCCATACATTTATTGTCATTTTTTGTCGGACAAGCCGTCATGCATGTCCACAATCCAACATACAACCGCCGGCACCGATAACAGGCTTCCGCCACCAAACCCACACAACCAAAGTACTCAGTGGATTGACTTGATAACCCAACAACTGTTTTCCTAGAACAGCATTCTCACGTAATTATGGTACTGGAGTGCCTAGAGATCCTAGAAAATAGTATGTGCACGATTATGGTTTTTCTTTTATGCTACGCATTAGAAACTGAGCCTCACACCTTTCCAACCAAGTAAAATACTACCAGATATCATCTCTATATTAGAGATGAATTTTTCGTAGCCACTTTAAACTTACTAGGATGCTCACAGAAAGCTCCGAAATTCGTGGATATTTCAGTTGTTCTTTCAGTGATCTCGAAACTAAAGACACCGAAATATTTCAGACATTTCAAATATTTCGGTATAATATGCTCGTTAGTAAGAATTACGATATACACCTCAAACGGTAGGTGTCTGTATTAAACCATACTGTACGCCAACCATCAGGTAACTTAAGCGTTAAAACCAATGAATAGCAAACAAACTGGCACTTTGATTTCTTGTTAGCCTTGTTACCAATAGCTGACACTTCGAAATCAGCAGCCACTCACCAGCAGATAGTCTAAGGACATTACTTGATGCACTGATGTTGCCTCGTGAATGGACCGGGATGAATATACCATTCTTAAAGTTCACAACAAACGTATGGACGAATTGCATCGTAATACCATAGCTTCTAGTTTCTGTCCGCTGTTTATGACCTCTAAGCAAGCAACCTGATATTTGTGGTTGATGCTCGCACGGAGTGTGAAAAGCGGAGCTCAGGTGTTCTCAAGTTTCAAGTAAATACCTAACGCCTAAGGTGCAACATCGATGCATTTGAGTGGATAGACTTACACTTAAGTATTTTTTATCGTTTCTGAAGGAAACATTGACCCACAGAGACCATATAAAGTAGTGATCTTAGTTTCGCCCGCTAAAGTGTCGTTTTGAACTTTCAACCTGTTTGAGCGGCAATATTAAATTGGGCACTACTTTAGGCAGAAGGGCTCAGGCGATCGCTGATCGGCTTTTTCTCTGCCGACGTTAAAAATTTATAAGTCTCGATTGGCTGCTTTTCCTAAAGTTATTATTTTGTCATGGTAAGTGAGTTTACAAGGTAACTAAGTAACTCAAACTGAAAAGCTCAATGTACTAATGAGTACACATATGTATAAATATATGTATCATGGTACAATATATCAGTATTATTCGGTATGCAATATATATGAACATATATTACGATGAAGTAGTAAAATTTTCACTCCGAAAATCCGAAAAGAACAAAATGAAACACCGGAATGAGCTTTTTTGAAATCTAGTATTCAACCAATCCTAAACTGCTTAACACAGGTGTTTTCGTTTAAAAGAATTTGTGCATATATATTAGTAATGAATCAAAGGGATCATTTTACGAGCCAAAAAACACTCCAGTTCAAAATTCGTCACTGTAACATTCCTCGAGGCTGAATTGCACATACTGTTGTGCAGTCTACCATGCTTAAGGTGTTTATGGTCTAACTGGTGTCACCTGACAAGCACGTGAAACAAGGGTAATATTATTACCTTCTCCCGTTCACGGTCTATTCCAATGAAAATTTCGTCTCGCTATGGAAGCAGGCAAAAACATCGGTTGGCGTCCCTGCCAAAATTGGGCAAAGTGGTAATCAATGTTCAGCACACATAGAGTGATGATGCAATCACCGCGCTAAGATGACCTTGTAAACAGATGGTCCTACAGTAAAGTGACCAATTGTAAGTCATTCCTACATATCGGTGCTCCTTGGACCTCATTATCATCATCAGCATCAAAAAATGAGTTGTTACATTCATTCCTCAGCAGATACACGAGCAAGAAACCCTCGTGCATTGTGTATACTCGATGAACAAGCCTAACTCGAACGATGTAGCTTGTCAGATGTACGCAGATCAGCAGGTGCGACACTTGGCCAACACCATTTTAAAACTTCTGGTTAACAGTAAATGCCACCTAAGCATGTAACTGCGATAACTTACGGTATTGCTTGGACCAGTGAGTGATAAAAAATCTCTGGAGCATTCATTATAATCTTTGGCTGGTCAACGAGTAGTTCATTCAGCTAACAACTAGTGTAATTGCATGCTACTAATGAGGCACGCAAGTAGTCTATAACCTGACGCCCAAGCTCCACTGGCCGCAGATGGAAAGTGGAGTTTATTACGCAAATCGTGGAACTAATTCACATTGTTCGTTTAAGATTTTTAATATCCGATGAACGTTTAAGAAGAGATCAAGAGAGCGCTTGAGAATGTCTACTTTTCAGAACTCTGTGCAGGTGAGATGTTTTCATAAAGGAAACTACTCACAAGGTTGGTGAAAACTCTTCGACAGCCCACGACCGGTTTCGCCCTTCTTGGGGCTCATCAGGTAGGCGCAGTCCGTGAGTTTCCGTCAACCTTATGTTCTACTTGAACCCAAATTTGACTATTTTCGAGAACTACACTCATTCGCTAATTTCGTGCAATTTCTCGAGAATGGTCCGATTTGGGTTCAAGTAGAACATAAGGTTGACGGAAACTCGGGGACTTCGCCTACCTGATGAACCTCAAGAAGGGCAAAGCCGGTCGTGGGCTGTCGAAGAGTTTTCACCAACCTTGTGAGTAGTTTCCCTTGTGAAAATATACTGCGATATCTCGAATATCGTGCTAACTGTATCACGAGGCGGCCTGTGTGCAGCACATTCAGTCGTAGAATATCATAAGCGAGAGATTCAGTTGGGTCTCTCGTGAAAATCAAATTGGTTTGCAAATGAGTGTATTTCTTGAAGGTGAGATGTTTATTTTCATGTCCAGTTACTTGTAGCCTCTTCGTTCCTGTTTGCCAATAGACGACTTTGTAGCGAAGGGCTTTTCTCCTTTCAATAGGAATGAAGCAAGTAGTTTAGGCTTGCCCATGTGATATTCTGGTCGTTTTGCTAATTTACCAGCGGGGTGCATTGAAACGATGAGGATTTCTGTTAATATGACATGTTTGAGATAGGCAAGGAATATCGCCCTAGGTTTTCGTGAAGACAAAGGTTTTACCGTTCGGCGAGAGAACGCCTAATATTTGGTACGCCCCTGTGTAGGACCTGCAGTGTTGCGTCGTCATTCAAAAGCACGACTTTATCCTCTCCATTCTCCATCTCATTTCTGATGTGTTGGTTTCGGAGGGCCCAGGGCTCTCATGCAAATTATTAGTTAAAGTTCTGGTAAACTCCTCCTGTTCATCTGCGTGATCAACTTCATTATTCATATTTCCGCGTAGATTTTTCCGTGTCAGCCGTTGGATTAATTCGGTCTATTGGTGATATGAATGGGCATTTTCATATTCACATCCCAAATTTGTCAAACCAGCTGCTACGGTTTGCTTAAATGGTCTCGGTTTGCCTCATGTTTTACCTCGCAATCAACCTACGAGGAACGCTTAGACGGCTGAATCCTAACAGCATTCGACTTGTGGTGGTCATTATGGAGGAAGAACTAAATCTTTGACAGAATACGGACAGAATACGAAAAACTCGGCCGCTATCAGAAACTTTGTCCATGTTTTCATTTGAAGGCCTTCGAAGCAGGAGTAAGGAGCAAGTCCAGTTTTAATGATAAATATGCCCGACTTGTAATGAAAAATGGCGGAGCAGCTCCGAATCGCAGTTCACATAAGAAGTTCAAGGGGATAGATATTAAGCGGACCTAGCCAGGACTGTTTTAGAAGTCTACTGGTGACTAGTCCGTGTGCTCAGGGATGCTCATAGGCTTTTGTCGTCGTCAGCTTTCAGCAGAGTTGCCCTGATTACAAAGCTTTATAAAAATCCCCAAAATAAGTTAAGCTGATCGGCTGATGTCACTGTAAGACCGTATGTCCCGATTCGTGAATGAATGAACTGATAGCTATAGTAGTTAGTTTGTAACTAGAAAAAAGTAGAATATTTTACGTGACAACGAAGTCAGTTGTTTGAATATTTGTGTGATTACTAGGGGACTACCCGGAAGCAAGGTTTGGAGGCTGAGTCTTGAAGACTGCTGCCCCCACCCCCCACTACAGTCGTGGTAGAGCCAAAAATGCAAATAGGCTGGAAAAGAAAGTAGGTGATTTCCACATCTGATGCAGCCAAAATTGGAACAAGAACATACTACGTTAAATTTGTCTGTGTGAACCAGTTTTCAAAGTCAAAGATGTTTGTTTTGAGAGCATTACTGACTGCCAAATATAGGCCTTATTTTCTTGCTAACAGATGCAAAGTCTCCAACAAAAATATTTCAGATCTTGCGCTCAAAATTGTTGGGCCAAAACCGTTCCAGGCAGTAGTTGTGACACGTAACAGACAAGAGTAATCAGTCTGCCGAAGTTCTAACAGAGCATAATCTAAAAACTTAGCCTCCTTACTCTGTTAGAGGGAGGTAACCGAAGCTCGATTACCGAACCGGCTGTTGCCTTCTTTATTGCTTGAACAGCTCGTATTTTCCGACCAAGTGTCTAAGTAGTAACAAATGTGATGAGGATATAAAACCACACTGTGTTGCACGATGTCAGTGAGTTTGATGCAAGCCTATCAGTCCCTGGATCAACGTGAACTTTTCCGCAGAAGTTACGGTATAAAATCTAACGTTTCTCAACGGGGGCTCCGAAACTCTTTCCATAAAATGGTTTATTTTAAACTAATACTTGACGAACGTCATAGCAACGAAGCCAAAATTTCAGAATACCCTGTGGTGTAAATATATCAGAATTTTTTAAAAGTCAGCTACAAAATGTGGCCGCTTTAAGGGATGAGACGGTAGAAGGCCAAATATGTATATTTAGTTGAAGGTATACCAGTTAAATTACGTCGAATGGTATTCGGGAGAAATCACTCACCCCAATAGATGATCTGATCACACTGCATAGGTTTTGCTGGCTTGGCCACGTGCTACATATGCAGGTGGACTGACATCCTCGAAGGGCTCTTTTCGCATAACCACGTGAGGGCTGGAAGAGAGCCAGAGGCTGTCAAACAATGACTTGGCAGCGAATTATAAAAGCCAGTACCACAAAACTCAGCTGCGCTGTCAATTGCCGTCTTCCTGGATGGACACCCGGAGACGGGCCACATCAATGGTTAGAGACATTGTCAGACATGGCCCAGTCGCGCCCTGAATGGTGCTCATACATCCAAGCTATTATCTTCAATGCACTGCTCCCTTCCCACTTCCCCCACTTAACGGTCCGCTGACAGTGCTGTATTTACGAACTAATTTATCAGCTCCTGCCCCTAATGCGGAGCTACCTACTTCACCTCCCAAATCATCGGTGAACGAAACATAGCAGCTACAACCACTGTACGGCAAGTATGCGGATATTACAGCTGACAATGATGATGATGAGGATGATGATACCATTTAAATCAATGAAGCCAACCAATGCTAAGTTTGGGCATTGTACACATTTGGGTGATTTTAGTCATTCTCAGAAGGGACGCTGACGAAGTTTGTATTCAAATTGACTGCGACGTTCCAAAATCACACTGGGTTGGGGACTAGTGAATGCAAGAAAGAAGTACATCTACGCCATTCAAACAATGCCTTATTGGGTAGACTCTGGCTCCTTGACGGGAGTAACTGTGATGGTTTTAACTAAACTGCTTGACTTTAACTAGAAGCCTGAAAACGTTTATATACATTCATATGCACCAATCCACGTATGCCTTTCCAAATGTTTACACGAGATCCGCTTAATGACGTGCTGGTTGTTACTGCATTCTGCAACTGTCATTCATACATACATAAAGCGGAACATCACAATATGCTTTGCGTCATATAATTTAAAATTTATATAATTTATACTTTAATTAAACTTATAATTTATAATTTTGAAAAATTTCACGTTTAAACTTGCATTGGGGACTGACGGCTACCTTGGAAATTTCGATATATTACTTACGACTTGTGTATTTTTTTACTATAAGAGGAGATGGAACCCACTAAGTTTTGATTTCCGTTGAAAAGGGTATGTGCTCAGTTGAAAAATTTTTACTTTCCGGCCAAGCTCATTGGAAGAAGTATCATGGCTTGAAATGACTATTATTGGCTAATGCAAAACCCATAATCATTGAATTAACGAGAATCGTCCAGCAGTAGCACCCTTTCGGCGCCTAACGGCCATGCCACCGGGAGGAAGATCGAGGGCTGAGATACTGCCATGTTGCCCAAGCGTAGACA
Organism: Opisthorchis viverrini; assembly: GCF_000715545.1. Lineage (NCBI taxonomy): Eukaryota > Metazoa > Platyhelminthes > Trematoda > Opisthorchiida > Opisthorchiidae > Opisthorchis > Opisthorchis viverrini. The sequence goes on along the minus strand of NW_008751657.1, from coordinate 6,020,016 downwards.
GGAGAAGTCGTGAAGCAGAGGTCGGGTTCGAACCACAGACCTTCTGGTCAGTAAATATGCGCTCTAATCAACTGAGCCATTTTCCTCCTTAAAGAGAGAAGATTGATCAACTTTAAAAAGGAAGAAGCAGAAAATTTGGGAGCGTATTCTATTTCAAACGTGGTCCTCCCATCTATGGTTATACAGTCATTTTCCAATCAAAATTTTAAATGGTCTCAGTGTGAGAAACAGCTGCCAACAGCTTCAACAAAAGTTGCTTTTCTTATCTAATCCCTATCTAGATGCTGTTTTTATTTACAATCAATATCATGATGTCCAAAACCTTCCAAACAACGATGCAGACATATCCAGTGGTATGCATTTTACCCCTGTCACCATGACTCCGCTTATTCACATCTCACCCCGGTTTCCGATTAAATAAATTGAGACGTAATCGAGCACAAAAACTCCGGCAATTGTCATTCTTAGGGTAGATGCATTCACCTGGTGCATGTTTTCTCAAATGTGTCACGTGTACAATCATGGCACGGTTGCTGATAGTTCGTCAGTTTGCGATAGTTCTTGAGCCTGCTCTGAGTTTGACTTTGACAGTCAGCATGTCGGCTAATTCGCGGATTTTCATTGGTGGTAAAGTTTACAATAAATTTATTGTGGGTACTTGAAGCGTTTAGTCCACCAATCTCGCTAATGCGCTCTGCAAGGCAGTTCGGAATGCCAAAATGTACACAACTGACAATCTATTATTGACCAATGCACATTTCTGTCCCCGACAAAACAGGAGAAATTTTTTGCCTAAAATTTTTCAAAGTTAAGATCCAGTTCATCTGTCATTGTATCAAAAGCAATCAAGACAGTGTTATTTTCTCCTCTTTGCTGTACTAGTCAGGTATGTCATTACCCGAAGCTGCTGGTGGTATGACAATCGCTCCAAGGTAGCTGAAAGTCAACGGCGGTTTCGATTCCTCTAAAAATAGATGTTTAGCTCTACGTATTACCCGAGACAGTCAAGTTTTCGAAGGCGTTTGTGCCTCGGGTTGACAATGTATTTGTAACGCTAATCAAACGCTTATTTTTCTCATTTACTATCTTTATACATTACCGTACACCTATTCACAATGCATGTTGTGATTTATTCGAGCGATAAAAACATTTAAAAAACTCGACCCGTCACGCGTGGGAACTGTTTCCTCTGCTTGTTGTGGTTCCGATGGATGTTGGCTGACACATTAAATCGGTCACTCCTGACTTCTATACAAGCAACGTGTTGCTTGAGATCAGTGTGGGGATTCACAACTAGACGGTCATTGAGTCCTTTATTTGAAACTGTGTTTGTGTTTCAACTCTACACCAAAACTTATCCAAACGTGAGTCATCCAATGCCGAAATCTGCGTTTTTATATTCTGCATATTCAATAGATGTTTTTTCCTGTCAATAAAACCTATCTATGCTGGAAAGCCTAGAAGAACTGTACACCTGTTTCATCCTTAGTTAGGATAATCAACAGTGCGTATGTCACAAATGTCAAAGGGTTTCTTATGCACAAACTTTTCTCCAATTGTTTAACGCTTAAACGTTTGGCCACGAGTTGCTGATCGGCACTGTGATTGGCTTTCAGTTACACTGGAAAGAGCGCCACTCATCCCTCAGTAAGGGAAACCATACCACAAAGTCGTGTATTGACTGGCTTCTCCAGTGACAACTTCTCATAAAAAAGTTTCACACATCCGCCGGAATTATGCTTTCTATGAACTGCTTGGTATAATCCATAATTTATGGTATAGTATCATAGTCTCTCGGATAGGGTACACTGTATAACCACCAGTTCTACAGAATAGACTATCTTTATTGAATCCGTATCAAGTACAGGATCGTGGTAAATAACAAGGTGAGCCATCAGACAATTAATTTCCAAAACTCCGATATCTGACGACTCAACTTTTCTCTTGTGGTGATCTCCAGCTATTTCTATATGAAGATAGACTTGAGCTGGCCACTATCAGCACTCATCTAGGCTGTGTTGTGATCATAGTTTCTCTTATTGTTCGCACTATATCATTAGCCATTATTTGAATGATCATTGATGCTAATATCGAAGTGTTCGGCAAAGATGAAGTTCATTAAGTTGATACCATTATTCAGAACTAAAGCACTTCTCAACAAAAGGCCTCAAAGTGTATTACTCCGTTTTTTCGACGTTAATGTTAGCACCTTTGGAAACATCTCTGAATCTTGGGAACTTTTGGACTCAAAATACAGAGTAGTGGAAAAGGATTTTATAATCCAACGTTTTGGTTGCGGTGGGCGACCTTTTTCAAGGGGCCCCATAATCAATCGGATAAGAGTCAAGTGCAGCATCATGTGGGTCCAGCGGGCTTGACTCATATGCAGCTGATTGTCGCCGGTGGTGACCGAAACGTCGAATAATAGTTTCTTATTCCACAACAATTTGTTTTGACTTTCATATTGTACACCACAAGAACTGGCACTTTTTGCGCAAGTGACTTCCTCAAATGCTATGTATTTTCGCAAACGTTTCCATCAACCCTCTTCTCCCTTCTGTTTACGGATGCATATCTAACCGGATTGGCTGCCTGCTTAAAGGCTTACCACTGTGTGTGATCACAAAGCCCTAAAATTTGTTTGGCACGCCCGAATCTTTGCATAATTCGTCATCATCAATGTTAAGCCTAAGTACATAACCTAACCTGCTTATGGTTAGTATGAATGGCATAAATTTAGCGAGGAAATCCCTCACGAGAACTATATTTCTCAATATGGACAGTATAAATAACAATATTAACCCGATTGTTTACCTGTCCAAATACTTTCTCCGAATCTTAATCGCAAAACATTTGGACGAAGTGTACTTTCTCAGAAATGTTGTGAACTTTGAAATACCTAGATCGAATGCCATTGCGCAATCCCTCTTCCCAAAACCCTTATACTAAGAGTTTGTATTCACACCCAGTGGTTTTCTATGGTTGAGCAACCAGCCGGTTATCCTGTTGTCATGTAAACCTACTATTGCCAGTGGCTTACACATCGGCCATCGATACCAATATTGTAGGCATGCCCGACAGTGTAAACACTGTTTGCAAAAGCAGTATGCCCAATCTTTGAAGTGGACTCTTCAGCTAGTGACTCCTGTTGTGTGTGGATAGCTCCAAGATGATTACCGCGGGCTGTTTTTGCACAAAATTCGGGCTTCGGTGCTCGGTGACTCCTATTCACCTCGACAACAGATGTAAAATGCATAACTCGAGAAGGAATGCCGTACGCTACAGCTAGTAGCCACAGAAATTATTTCTTTTCAAAGGCTGATGGAGTAGTTAATAAATCAAGCTGCCATCATCTTGTTGAACTCTCTTCAGTTTCCATCCTTTTTCTGTGCACACAGGCTCTTCCACATGTCATATTTAAGGCTAATGCTGATTAAAATAACTTCCTAGGTAGAGCTGTTCTGTGATGAACATGACTGATACTCTATTCGTTGCTCTATTCATTATTCTCTTGTTTTAATATTCCATGTGCTGTACATATTCGCCAATTCGAATACATACGTGCTGGTTGTTACGCTTCGCTGAATTATGGATTTCTAGTTCGTCTGGTTATACCGATATACGTACGAAACTCAATTCTCACATTTTGGCGTCGCGATTGAAACAATTCATCATGCCTGCAGAAATGGAACCATTACATGTTAATTCAACTGCGCATGACGTAGAGGATTATTTGGAACGGTTCAATATATGCTGCCTCACAAAATCCTATACGGACGATAAGAAACTCACGGCATATGTCCTACATTTCGTTGGCAAGGATGCGTATACGTTGATCAAAAATTTAGTATATCCTGATTCTCCAATCGATATTTCCTACACTGCATTGGAGAAAAAAGTTCTTCAACACTTCAAGCCGATTAACTTCGTAGCAGCCGAAAGAGCTAGGTTCAATATGTTGACCCGCTCTCATTCTCAGTCGGTTCGTGATTTCGTGTTACAGCTGCAGACACAGGCAGCCAA
>NW_008751657.1:6002529-6014640 GCF_000715545.1 Opisthorchis viverrini | reverse complement strand
TATTCTCTTGTTTTAATATTCCATATGCTGTACGTATTCTTCGAATAGAATACATACGTGCTGGTTGTTACGCTTCGCTGAATTATGGATTTCTAGTTCGTCTGGTTATACCGATATACGTACGAAATTCTCACATGGATATACGTACGAAACTCAATTCTCACATGCTCATACCTATCAAGACCGCCGGATTGGCTTATTGAGGGCCGCTCTGATCCTCAGAATTTCACCAAAACTTTTCCCGAAAAACCATGCGCACCGGAATCACCGAACATTTACACAGAATTTAGGCACCTCTCGGAGTTTATCGGAAACTCTAAAATTGCCTTACGGCATCACCACTTTGATGAAGTTTGTTTAGATCTTCCGTTTATCTTGCATGTAAACTTCAACTGTTTACAGTAGTGGTTCTTGCCCAGCTGGCAGCTGGCTACAACCATGTTATTCTCTGGGGGTGTACTCGACCTACTTGAGCAAATTGCATAATTTTTTCGCTTGAAAACATTGCGGATTTGTTGTTCTGTTATCGTAATAAATATCTTAATGAGTAGTTTGGTATTCTGGCGCTCATTTAAGCTACAATAAAAAAGAGTTCTCTATTTTGTTTGGGACTGTTAGATTGGACTTTGAGGCTTCAGATGCCCTATGATATGAACATTCTCGTGTTTATTTTTACTGGTCGAATATCACCCGGACTGGTTCATACCGTTTGTAAACATTTGGTCCGTCAAAGACACCATGAATTTCGAGGCAAATCCGTGGAGACTGCAGCTGACACTGAAGTGTCAAATGAATTACTTACGAGCTGCACACAGTATTTCGGTAAATTAACTGGAAGATCTGTTATTTTTATATCGGTTCGGGCAGTGCCGTCTATTCGGGACATTTTTTAATGACTTGGTATCAACAGAATTGTTTTAGGGGAAGCGAAACTGGCTCAAAAACATGCCGAGAAGTTGGTTACTTCTTACCATACCTTTTTTTAGTGTAACTGCACAAAGGTCATACCAGCGCCATTGTGATGCAAGGTATGCCGCTCTTCGTCGCCTAACACACGCATTCGGAATTGTTTTCTCCATCTGTTGCGCGAAATTCAAATGTTTCCTCTACAAACATCTGTACGGGTACGGCTGAATTTCCGTATTTTTGGTTGTTGATTTTCCTAGTGTCAGTGATGATTTAATGTGGTGTCTTGGTACATGGAGATGCTGAGTTTCACACGTGCAACCGCAGTGCTGCCGTTTTGTCACAGCATTTTAGGTGTTCCGATCATGTTTTCCTCATGCAAGAGTGTGGCAAGCAAAACAATCATTACGATCATCTCAGTTACGGCGAACTAGGGATACGTCCTTGATAGAAATCGAAAAGGAAAAATAATTATCATGCATCCCAGCCATGCGCCCTCATAGTTGCCAAGTACGAGCTTGGCATGCCGGTTATATAACCCACGGCCAGTATATTGATAACACAGGTACACAAATGTATAAACGTTAGCATCGAAGAATGTTTCAGTAGCAATATTCAGTTTTGAATGTATTGTTGTGGCTCGGAAACTCCGTTAAAGTTGGGTGAAGCTCACTAAATCTTTACTTGCGTTTGGCACTTGAGACCAGGAACTTGCTGCAGATCGTGCAAACACTGTATCGCTTTATTTTCGGGATTTTCAAACCCACGTGGTCGGTGCCGTAGAAAATTTGTTGTTTCGAAATCGTTTCCGAAAGGCTGCCGAGTCTGTGGGTCAGAAAGGTCGCCTGCTGACTGGACACTGAAGTAGCCAGTCAGCAACCTCCAACGGAACTCAGTGGCTCAAGCACGTTCTGGTGACATTTTCAAGAAACTGCCCAAAGCCAACCAGACAGCCTTAATTTGATGTTAACTACGGAGACGTTCCTTATAATTCTGTACTCAAATAAGGAGCGGTCATGTCCTTGCTAACTGAATCATTCTACTCAACACGGTTCTCAGACCGGCGATTGTAGTTAGGGACAGCAGACTAGTGATACCTCAACCCAAGATAGAACTGCTGAAGCTTTGAATGAGCCCATAAAGCGAAAATAAGAATATCGTGAGGCAAGGTGAAAGTCGCTACTGAAATTCTCATCACAGCATCACCCAACGAGGATGCGGCGATACGGATTTCTCCCCGTGATTCAATTCCCATCACCCCGATGGCCAAAAAAGGCATCGCAGATTTTCATTGCTAACGTGGTGCTGAACCTAAATTTGCGATCTGCTCTGTAGTCCAATCCAATTTAATTTGATACCCAATCTTTAACTAGTAGACGAAGAATTGCGTGATTATTTTAAAGATAAAATCATGCAGAGACATCAGAAATGTACTAATGTCGTGGCTGCTTATAGGAGTGAAATCAGAGCATCACAGACCACTTATCTCTTAAGGGTCATGAAAGATATTATTGGCGGCCAACTATCGGGACAATTTGTTGCTGTTCGTTTCCTGGTAACCGGTGAATCGTCACTCGTGCCTCACGTTCCTTTTGGGTTCCTCGGATGAGGCTATGGATCTCCCCAACATTGGTTCAGCCGTGAAGGTGCGCTATCTTGGCCTCACTCTGCCAACAGTCGTATTCTCGTGGCTGAACTGTCTCTCCTTATGGTACATCCTGTAACCAACCGCTGGACGGAGAAATTTGCAATTTACAAATCACTCCTCATAGCTAAAACTGAAAGCCATTAAGGAGATCTCTTGTTTCACTAATTTCGTTAGATCAGTGTTTGTAATGCATATCAATGACCTAGTCCCAGACTTATAATCTCATACATATTCTCCTACTTGGCGATAATGGGACCACTGAAAATCCCCAAACTGACGAGCTGCAATAAGTCCAAAGCAAAGTAGCACATTAAGCAGAGACCCAAGTCTCCCAAACAGCTCTGCTAATATTTTGCTTCTTAACAAATTATGACCCTATGCAGGCACCAAAACTTAAAGCACAGCTATTTCAGGGCAATTTTGAAAACTACACAAACCAGGGCAACCGTGTTCAAGTGAACTGAGGGTCGATAGCTTGATCGCTCTTTGAAGTAGCTAAAAATGGTGATAACTGCTGACTGTCTGTTATTACGGGAGACATTCTAACTCACGTCAAAGTGCTTTCTAGCGAACATTTCGGACAATTTTTCTTATTTTGAGTCCCCAAGGCAGACATGGCTCTCTCATTATCTCGTTTGATTGGCAGCAATGAACCACCACGAACCTTCGAGTGGCTCAAGAATATCCTAACTACAATGACAACCATGAACGTCTCATCCAAGTTATTTATGTAAGGGGCTGTCCACGAACCGAAGTACGGCGTCGCGATGAAGGTACCGCGACCACCATACCCAGCATGATGGCTTGAACGTAATTCACTTTGTCTTCAATAGTTCCGAGACGAGCGTGTTACCTAGAAGGCCGTTTTAGTCCGGTTGATTTGTGCAAGGAATTGAAAGCAGTGGCTATCTCACTGTGCCGTCTGGTTGTTCCGCTCACAAACTCAATAGCTTATCCAACGCCACGATTGGTGGCTCGGTATACCGGTGAAGATCGAACCTTTCCCCAAGCCTGATATAACGTACGCTGACCCTCATATGAAACAGAAAAGCTTACTAGCTGTGACGAATTACTCGGCTTTAGCGAGGCGCTCGCCGAAACCATAGAATTTTTCATCCAGGTTGCGAATGTCCACTCCTATACGGCCGCAGTTTCATTGGAAGTTGTTTCAACGATCTCGGAGTCCACTGTGGGCGCGGAATTCGTGTTTCAATGTCTGTCGATGGCTCCGCCCACAGTCTGTATGAAAACAATGGAAAACTTTGCCGAAAAGCTGGTTTCTTTGCATGTTTCCTTACGTATTAGATTTGGAAATAACCTCAAAACGACTTACACAATAATCACTCACATTACATCCGCGCAAACTCATATTGGAGTGGACATTCGCAACCTGGATGAAAAATTCTATGGTTTCGGCGAGCGCCTCGCTAAAGCCGAGTAATTCGTCACAGCTAGTAAGCTTTTCTGTTTCATATGAGGGTCAGCGTACGTTATATCAGGCTTGGGGAAAGGTTCGATCTTCACCGGTATACCGAGCCACCAATCGTGGCGTTGGATAAGCTATTGAGTTTGTGAGCGGAACAACCAGACGGCACAGTGAGATAGCCACTGCTTTCAATTCCTTGCACAAATCAACCGGACTAAAACGGCCTTCTAGGTAACACGCTCGTCTCGGAACTATTGAAGACAAAGTGAATTACGTTCAAGCCATCATGCTGGGTATGGTGGTCGCGGTACCTTCATCGCGACGCCGTACTTCGGTTCGTGGACAGCCCCTTACATAAATAACTTGGATGAGACGTTCATGGTTGTCATTGTAGTTAGGATATTCTTGAGCCACTCGAAGGTTCGTGGTGGTTCATTGCTGCCAATCAAACGAGATAATGAGAGAGCCATGTCTGCCTTGGGGACTCAAAATAAGAAAAATTGTCCGAAATGTTCGCTAGAAAGCACTTTGACGTGAGTTAGAATGTCTCCCGTAATAACAGACAGTCAGCAGTTATCACCACTTTTAACTACTTGAAAGGGGCAACACGTCCGGTTTGAAGAAACGGTAATCGATATTTACATGCAGATATTTGGTCCACGGTTGATGTACCTGGTTAGGAAATACGCGAGTGTGAGTGAAATGCATTGGCTAGGTTGTGCGTGGAACCTTAATCGACATGATATCAGGGATACTGGTGGTCTTGCGTGTTATTACGATGACCTGACCTCAAAACGGAGCTGTTTCAGCCTAGAGAAATGCTTGTAGCTTTGCAAAACCAGTTGACTCTGAGGCGTCATATCACGTATTTTTGGTGAATCTTGTAGCATCTTCTTTTCTAACAATGGATATTTAGGCGATTGCTCGTGTCGTATGCTACGAACAAGGCAACCTCAGGCCGGAATCAATATTTCCTCCATTTTAGAAGGTGGATTATGAGTTTCATCATGCGGGAGGAGTATTTTGTGGAGAGGTAGTGTGGTGCAGCGTCTTACATACATTTAAAATTGTATTGGTTTCTATTGTATTGTGACAGATTAGGTCAATGCATGAACCTGCAGTTCTCGGGTATCGTTTGCTAATATGAAACACGTTTATCTCAAGGCGGTATATCTGTGTCTATCAATTAACATGTATCAGGCCGTAGCAGGGCTGTTCTCTTGTATGGGTGTGAGACCTGGCATGCTTGAAAAGCGGAAACAAAGCATTTTCATTTGCCTGAAAACGGTTGTCTCATTACCGTAGCTCGTGTGGGTCGGTGCCAGCAAACCGAAAGAAGTTAGGTAGCGATTTTTGTGTTGTGCACCGGGGATTTACACTGAAAAATGTGTCCTTGCAGCCTTCAGCTAGATCATCATCTTAGATAGTTGGATCGCGCCATGCTTGATATCTCACTAGCTCATTTATTCGTATATAGTCGACATGATTTCAGAAGTGAAGATGGGTCGCAATACTTCGACATGAACGATGAGTCGGATGAAGCCCAGAAGGCTGCCCCTTTTTGGTCAGATTTATATGTGGTTAAGTATTTGATGGTCACGAGTTTTGATGAGGAAGACCGAACTGTCGACTTTGTGAAGCTATGTTGTATCGACCTCAGAAAGCAAAAATCGAGTGAAGTTGGGTTTCGGTGCTCTAAAAGAGCGCATTTGACATCAAGGCCTACCCGCTTACTGCAACTCTGCTACGGCTGCATTCACGGGTGCACGTTTGAAGACGCTTGTGGTCACTGAATCTTAAGGCTCAGGTCTACAACACTTGGTATTGCGACTGATGAATAAGCACCCATCTTGAGCTCTACTTTTGCTACGCCCAATAATGCGTATGGTTGCCGAATTCCGCTATCGAATCATCGATGTGCACACGGCCCCGTCGGTACCCCTGTTAGACTAATTAAACACGTAGTGAGTTAACCTTTACAACAACAATTCTGCAGGTTTAGCGCGGACACCTACCGGGAAGTGTGGACAAAGGGATTTGTTAGGCACCTGGTGAGCTAGCCACTGCAAATTTGTTTAATTGCGTTTTAAATGATATCGCGGAGGATGTGTAGGGATCCCAATTGTTTATACGTTTTTTTCAGAAACCTTGTCAAGTAGAAAACTGAGAGCTGGGTTGACCACACATTATGTATGTACCGGTGCAATTAATAAATAGAAACATGATTTGTTAAATGCGGTTTTGTATTTTTTGGATGTGGGGTGTTGGCAGATGGACGACGTGTGGATTTGAAGGACCGCCGTTGGTCGCTGAATTAGCCTCTTATGTATAGTTTGGACATTATAGTCAGCTACGAGCACAAGCACGGGCCAGAAAGTTACTATAAATAGTCCCTAAAGGTGACATTGGGTAGAGTCATGGGTGCGACAGAGCGTCGTTGGCCATTGGACTGGGTGTATTTGAGGCCCAAAACTCAGCTTTGCACATGAACACAGGCCCAACAATTGCGTTAAGTGGCCAAGGTAGGCGATATCGAATACACTTGCGAGTATGACGGGCCGTCGTTGGCCGTCAGACTAGGCTTTCACGCACAGTTGAGGCCTTATGTTTACCGGCCCGCATGGATACTGGCCTGGTGTTTACTGTATGAAGCAAAGATAAACGGCATCGCGTATAGTTAAGGATATGAAAGATCGTCCTTGGCCAATGGATTATGTTACTGTGCATTAGTTGCACAGATGCTAGCCCAGAAGTTACAATAAGTATTCGAGATGAATGACAACGCGTTGAGCTATCGCTATGAGCGGCTGTCTTCGGTCATTGGATTAGGCTGCCGCGCATAGCTGAGGCTCCGTAATCAGCGTCGCACATAGACACGACCCAGCGGTTACGATAAGCAGTCCAGGTGAGCGACAACGGCTACTGTTATCATGGTGACCGCTTTGTGGCGGTCACCACCTAGTGAGTTTCACATTCATAGTAGGAATGTCACCTGCAGCGATCTCATGACATTATCTACAGGCCTGTTATGCATATCTGGGAAAGGGGATCACTCACTGTGATGGCCCTTGCATCGCTACTGCACAGTTCATGCTGTTGTCTAACGATGTTGTACTTAATGGAAGGTGAGATCCATGGGAAAATATGTTGTGACCAGGTTCGCCGAACAGAATCATCTCATTAGTTTATTCTGAGAAGTGTGAAGCAAACAACGTTTAGTGACCGATCTGCCAGGGTACAATTCGCATCATTCTTTAGATGTTTTTTATCTCTAATGAACACCAAACAGCAATGTAATATACTGGAGTGCGATTTCGTGTTTCATCTCACGTAAACCAACAACAAAATGCGAATCAATAATGGTCCGTGACCCTGACATTTCGCTTGCTTAAACAAAGTGCCACGTGCAACATGTCACCGGAAGGTGCGAATGGATTAGTCTAACTCCCCGTTAAATTCACAACTTTGGAAACCCTATAGTTCCGCGAAAATGCTTTCGGTGTGCTTCTAATCAGCGGCGCATATGTGAGACGACCATTAATCCTTGGACGCACCCTGAGGTATGCTGGAACCAAGGTCAAAACAAAAGCGGATTTTACGCATGGTTTCATAATTTGACGGTATTTATCTGAAACTTGAAAATCTTCCTAGAGTGTCCCAGTTTTGCTTATAATTTTTTAGGCGTACTGAGGGTCTATTTTAGCAGCGGAATTTAACTTTTGACGGTCTCCAAGGCTGAGCGTGATATGCGTGTGGGGATGGGAAATTTTGTTCAAAAGTTCCTTCGTCTATTAGATTCAGGAATATTTTCAAACTTTTCGTGAACGATAACCGCGCGGGAGCAGGCAGTACCACGGGATGGTCATCATTTCGGAGTTCCAGCACTAATTCAGCTGAGTGAAACGGTTATGTGGCGCATGTAGCACGGTTGGTCGGGAAAAGGTAGAGATATGGCGAGTTATGGCAATTCATCAGACTAAGCATAGCGCTCAAAGAACCGCCATCGCGACCTTTGTGGACGTCAATATTTTGGGTGTGTCAGCTGGGATATCATCAGGTTTGGCCAAGGAGCCACGACAAACTGAAACACGTGCGAACAAAGAATAACCTTTGGCCTTTCGAGTGCGCGGGATTCAAAATAGGGCAAGAGAACAGCCGTACCCAGTTTGGGGGCCCAAAATCAGAAAAAAATTAACAGGATCTGCTAGGGGGCATTAAGATATAAACGAGACTGCGGCCCGAAATAGCAAGCAGATAAGAGTAGTCACAGTTTATAACTATTGTGTTGTGACAATGCTTCTGGATCTCAAAGTCGAAACTGACATCCAGAAGAAGATAGTGGGGGTATCGTTATTCGTATACTGCCAACAGCGTAGCCATATGTGAATATGGACAAAGTGCAGTGCTTAACTGGTGAAGCACTAATGTCCTAGCTGGTTATGCAATCGTAATTGCAGTATTGCTTTGCTGGTATAGGTGTGGTTAGATGGTTCCTATGACTTTGGATGAAAGAAACGTGACTCCATGGTTGGCTGGTGTGAATGGGTATAATTAGCTGGCAATCATTTGGGAAAGCGAAATTACTGTTTTTGAGCGGCTTCTCCTTAGTCAGTAGAAGCTTGTCTCTTCAATATCTTAATTTTTTACACCAAATTGTAGCATCTCGCCCTCTGTTTGTCCACACCAAAAGACACTAATCTGTTTTAAATTTTGGAATTGGTTTCACTCAATTATATTTCCTTTCATGACCTATGTCACGCACTTCAGTTTCAAAGCCGCGGCACTGCGGTTTTGGAGGCGTGCGATTCCTGCACAAGCTAGCATTCTGAATGGTTATTTATGCTCAAGTCAGGAAGTGCACGTTCAAACTGAATTTGTGCACCAGCCAAGAAAAAACGAGTTAAATGGGTAAAGCGCATAAACTAAAGAAAGGTGGACTGTCAGCGCAAGCGAGAAAACAGCGTGAAAATATTTAAAGCGTTTATTCCAGGAAATGTCTGTTTCTCCGCGTATTATATGTGCAATTTGTACCATATACCTTTAAATGCCCTCCATTGACTTGTCTGTCTCCACCTACACCAACCAGCTTTAATAAAAGCTCAGCAGGACCTCGATATTTGTGTTTTCTCGATTCAAAACTAACTATAATTTTGGATGGGCATACATATTCAAGAATTTTCGCCCTCGGAACATCAGGTCGCTTTCATCTTAGTTGATCAGATTTTATGCTAAAAATGAAGAGCCCTATAAGTAGACGTGCTAAAGGAGAGGTCGGACAGAATTCGAGGGAGTTTGCCCGGATTTGAACCGCGAAACAGCAGGTGCCTGCGCTCTAGCTTATCCGACTTGGCCGTCGAGCCACGGGGGGCCATTGATGTAAACCTACGCTAACAGCTCGGTCTAGTATGGATTAGTTGTATGGTATAGTATGGATCACGTGACTTGGACCAACCAGTCATTTGCTTCAGTTTGTTTTGTGCATGAATCGAATTCCGGTTTTGGATATGGCTGAGGATGTTTATTGAGTAATTGGATTCTGTCCGGTTTTTGCTCTCTACAGCAATCCAAAAAAGGCTAGCTGTGCAACACGTAATGAACTCACCAATGCGCTTTTGCGCCACGAGTAGGTTGAGTACACATGCATCACGCTGCCAGCAAAACCAACCGAAAATTGAGGAATTCAAAAAGACTAGTGAGTTTGCTAATTAAGGGCAGTAAACTCGGCGCCGACTATCCAGTTCGTTTTCGTCTAAGGAGGCACAAGAACTACCTCGTTGTACCTCTCATCATCTAAAACACGAGTATAATGTTTCCAAGTTTTTGTGCGACCAAGTCACGGTGAATCGAAAGCTAAATATACAAGGGCTGAAAAGCTAGAGGGCGTTGCTTAAATATAACAGTATGCTGGAATGCGGCGGTTTGTAGCCGAAGATTTTGGCAAGGTCCTTGCCAATCTGGACGTATAAAACTACCGCCGGAAGTGTCCGTCATTTTTGCCAAGTAGGTGAAGCATAGTGGCATCTGATATGCATTTAAGCCTGGGCAGAACCTCACAAGTCCGGCCAAATGTTTGTGACGGATTTGGGGGAAGGTCATTACAGCCACATATGCCCCGCCAGATGGCAGTAGATGGAGCCAGTCTGGTGCTACTTGGATGTAGCAGACATCAATGTAACCTAAACGACAACCCGATTTTGGGGATTTTTGTTAAAGTAATCTACATCTGGCCCGTAGATACAAGCTCTACATCTTCCCAATGACAGACGGAATAACCGGACATCCGGTTGCACACGCATTCATGGGAAGCGGACGGGTTGCTGCCATGCATAAACTGTACGTTTGTTCGGTGAAACGATGAGCGGACAGTATCTGGTGAAGACTTTTGTATAACGTGAGGTGAGCAAATACCAGTTCATGACTACTGATTGCACCGAAGGAAAGGGCTTAGTACCGTAGCATGAAAACACCTGGTCAGCCAATTCGGCTTATTTTGGCAGCGTTGTGTCTTTGTCAACAACCGACAAAACCGACAAGACCTTCCTTATGTCTCCAGGGAGGTTTTGCAACCACAACTCCTTGTGGATGCCCTCATTTACCGCCTACTTTTCTTGTAGCTGTCATATGTCGGAGTAGTTGAGCGGGGGTACGATCACCTAGTTCCACGCCGGCAAGTAAAATACGGAGGATCTGTTCATCGGTGGCTGATGTTCTCTTAATCCAAGCATCTTTTAGCCCATCGTATGGGTTTACATCGGGTTTCTCGTAGATGATGTCAGCAATTTCGACGGCAACTTCAGGTGGAAGATGTGCAACAACGCAACTATACTTGGTTTGTTGTGATCTAACGCGACGGCACTCAAAAATTGCCTCCAACTGAGCAAACCACAGTCTAGGATGATGAATACCGTAAGCTGGTAGTCTTAAACTCAAAATATCTTGCGAGTCCATAGGTGAATCGTTTGAATCATACATGACAATAATGAGAAAAAAACGAGTACGGGAGTTCTAGGGATCTAAATGAAGAGAAATAAAATTCGGGCTCACCAATTATGTAGTGGATAACGTGAGCAAATACCAGTTCAAAGTAGTGAAATCAAGTGAGTAAAAAATAGACGAGATGATACAACTCACAGTTTGTTGGTACAGTTAGTTATTACCACCACAATAAATCCAAAGCGATCTCCGTCCTGGAATCTTCCGTGGTATATTCCTAGATACTTTCTATCCCGTCGTAGTCTGCAAGGTAGATCACCGCTCGTTAATTCACTGCAAGCGTAGTTCGACACAGCAAGAAGGGAACACGCCTTTCACGAGGTACAGAATTTGTATTGTGTCCATATTTCTTTTTCGTTCATTCTGAACAAAAGTTATTCGGTATGAAGAGAAGAGGAGTAAGCCGAGATTTTAGGGAGAGATAGAAAGTGGTACAAATTGCGTAATGATAAGTTACAAAGAGAGTACAAATGTGCAATGGTCAGAAGGATCAGCATACTTTTGCCATGGGGAAACTGAGCGGCACAAATACGAACGGCGAGAGTACTATCAGGTTGCAATGTCACGTTGTGCTACGTTTATATTGTAAGAGCCATCAGGAAGCACGTATGAAATATTTGGAATTGGTGTCTTTGGTCTCAGACACCGCAGAAAGCCGGCGAATGTCACACCGCGTGGCTTGCCTGGACAATGCCGCACAGCACCGTATTTTTTTTGGCATTATACCGACACACAAATTCTGGTAAGATCGCCGCACAATTTCACGATTTGTCTCCTGCCAGTTCACTCCAAGTTAATTAACTTATATTTGTTGGTTAATACATCTAGATGCTCCTGGGCGGCTGACACCTGGGCTGGTAATGCACATTCACCTTCCACCGGGCGGTGTGGCTAACTTGTATTCATCTATCCTCCTTACTTATGCCCTGTTTGAACAAAGCTTGGCGAACAGGTTTTTTACCGTTGGCCCAGCAAACACCCGGCGATGACATAGTAAGAAAATTTTCAAGCTCAGGGCACACACATTCATTAGACAAATTTTTTTTCATTTCGGTTAGTAGCTGCGTGGAATGAGCTTCCTCCGACGGTTGTACACGCTCCTTCTAGAACCCAATTTAAAGAACTATTAGACATTTAT
>NW_008751657.1:5959330-6002143 GCF_000715545.1 Opisthorchis viverrini | reverse complement strand
AAATAATTGGAATTGATGTCTTTGGTCTCAGACACCGCAGAAAGCCGGCGAATGTCACACCGCGTGGCTTGCCTGGACAATGCCGCACAGCACGTATTTTTTTGGCATTATACCGACACACAAATTCTGGTAAGATCGCCGCACAATTTCACGATTTGTCTCCTGCCAGTTCACTCCAAGTTAATTAACTTATATTTGTTGGTTAATACATCTAGATGCTCCTGGGCGGCTGACACCTGGGCTGGTAATGCACATTCACCTTCCACCGGGCGGTGTGGCTAACTTGTATTCATCTATCCTCCTTACTTATGCCCTGTTTGAACAAAGCTTGGCGAACAGGTTTTTTACCGTTGGCCCAGCAAACACCCGGCGATGACATAGTAAGAAAATTTTCAAGCTCAGGGCACACACATTCATTAGACGAATTTTTTTCATTTCGGTTAGTAGCTGCGTGGAATGAGCTTCCTCCGACGGTTGTACACGCTCCTTCTAGAACCCAATTTAAAGAACTATTAGACATTTATTTATGCGAATCCTCGCGCTGGCATGCATACTGCCCCGCGTTGAGAAGGTAAAGAGCAGTGCCACACCATTTTTCCACTTGTGCCTTTCAGGTGACCGACAGACACTGACTGACAAGAACAAAACCGACCGGGAAACTTGGGCAGAAGCCTCGATCCCGTGTATCAATCCGTGAATCCGTACCCAGAGACCAGTCGCCTCCAGCAATAATTATTATTCATAAATGTTTCCCTAAGTTGCCTCTCGTCCATTTAAGTTGATTGGCGGATTACAATCTGCCGGAAAAAAGCATATCCCTCGTACATTTTTCAGGCCACCACCGTCAACTTTTGATGGAATGAGTAAACAACTGGACCAGGCGGTAGGCAGACTTCAGGGGCTTGAACAGGGAGGTACACAGTTGTCTAATTCTTCAGGGGCAAATCTTGATGCGCCAAGGCTTGACGTCGGTCACTTACAACCCTTTGTCGGTGGTCACGGGTACCGCATCTCAACCCAAGCGGCTGCCTAGTAACACAGACTTTGGCCTTTGTTTGCTTTGTGGCCTTGCGGGCTAGCAGTAGCGGTTGCTAGTGTGCGACGGCGACTGCTGTGATGGTGACCATTGGCCACTACGCGGTGATGCCCTTCAGGCTTGTCCCAGAGGTGAGTCCGCTAATGTGTGATGTATCTTATGTGCCTAGCCCCGGGCTCTTCAAGAAACGCACAAGTGTGCTCGCTAAACGGCCTGCAAAGGAGTCATTTTACGGTGTTGACCTGGACCGAAGCGCAGAATTTCAAAACGGTGTGTCACGAAAGTCTCTGCAAGTCCGTATTTTTGGCTTCAAGCAGGAGCTAATCGATAATCATGAGTTAATTTCTTATTTCTAGAACTAACGCTGCAGAGTGCCAGCCAGAGGAGAGAGAGGTGCTGGTGAATTTGTACGACCCAAACAACGCCCATCGGTCCCAGATTTTTCTTCGGTTAATGACGCAAGGAGAACTTCAGGTACGTTTCTTATTTTTTGAAGTCTTGTAGTCAGTAGGCACTAAGTTTCAAGATGGCGTCGCGTAAGCAAGTTTCAACGAGATTATAGCCTCGACCTAGGTGCTATGTGGCTAGCTGACGAAGAATTGACAATCTTAATACTTCCTCACCGATATCAAGCGGTGTACAGGAAAATCGATCTGCGGCCAGAGTTAGTTATCCTTTGCAGCATTACATTCATAATATCTGGCGCGGATTTCCAGATGCCGTTTTTTTGTAGCCGTGATTATTTGGAACAGCTATTCACATCAAACGAAAACACATGATTCGTTTTCCGCGTGGTTGACCCGTAGATTAAATGTAAGAATCCGTCATTTCCGTATCCAGTCGTACAATGTTTGCTCCTGCAAATTCAATAAATTAATACAGATGCATACATACCTGCTGGTTACGCTCATTTTGAGAAATTACCATTTTCCCTTAAATCATCATATTCTGTTAAACTTATACAGCTTGTTTTCCATTCGACGTAACAGAGGACCTTGAACATTCATTTAATCTATAAAATCAGCCCTACTGAGAATTCGCAGCATAACCTATTAGACACAAACTTTCTTAACAGTGAAATGGTAATCTTCAAAATATTCTCCACGTGCGAATACCGAGCGGCTTTTGAGCATGTTCGGACAAAATGTGACATTTGAAGCTGCCACAGACACTTCTTGGAACAGTTCAGTAACTTTCATCTGGAAAATTGGTGAGGAAGTTACAGAGTAACAAAAGATAACAGTTAGTGTCTACAGTGAACTGCAACGCGCTCACTGGGATACGGCTGGCTTTCTGATATCACACGATCATTATCATAATGATAATGTCTGTTTTTAAACTGGTGGGTGGTATACCGTCAGGCATGATCGTGACGTTACAGTCAGAATAAAAGCGTAACTGGAGGGATTTGTAAATACTGAGATTGTGCGGAAAAGAGGCTATGGATAATGAGGTGTCGGGATCCGTCGACTTCCTACAGGTCAAGGGCAAGATTGGTGGAATAGCACTGAGGTGTGCCACGTTGTGTGTCTAAGGTGTGAGGGCATTTCGAATATAACCAGGTTATAGGGATCACAAAAGTCTTGGTTTAGAAGGGCGAGCACGGGAGCTGATGGCTCGGTACAGGAACAGCGCACCTGGCTGATAAGTGTGCTACTGTGATGGAGAATTCGATGATTACACGTTTTGATCGGGTTGACGGAGTCGTCGATTCAATTAGGTTGCTGGTTATGAGCATCGGGAGGTAGAAGTAGGGTGAAGCTCTTGGACCTCTAAAGGAGCAGATCCGACACTAAGTATCTGTTGACTCACTAGGCCATCGCCATCGCGTTTATTTTTACAGGACTGAGGACGCATGTGATCATTAGATCCTGGAGATCAAATCTATACCAATTCAGCTTACGAACATTGGTCACTGAAAATGGACACCGGAACATCAGTGTAGCCAAGTCTCTTTGATATCAATTGGTAGATTAATTGAGCAGGCAGTAAGGTTGCACTCAAACCAGCTACATGGCTAAACGTTTTTACCGAATATATAGACGGGATCAAGCCAAATGCACGTTTTTATTTCACTCTCATTGTAACGGTCAAACGGCATCCTCGAGTGACGCGTAATACCAGAACCTCCGGGTAGGCAAAACAAAGTCGGAGCTGTGTCTCTATACGGTACTATTAGGGTAAGACAAATTCACAAATTATACAAACCTCGACAGTATATATGCGTCCAAAACGAACGGTCCACCTGGACCACGTAAGTACAAAGCAAGGGAGCAAACAGGCTCCCACTTGCGACAGTCACACGTGCAAAGTCAGATACAAATGGTCGGATGACCTCAAGGCCAAATGGGTGAAGTAGTAAGGACAAACAAACGTCAGTTCATATATACACACTAAACACAAAAGTGGGGCGGGGGTTACAAACGGGGACAGAATAAACATGGGGAATTTTATTGACAACATAACAGATGATACACCGCCCGCCAAATTCTCCACGTTGATTCAGCGGTCGCCCCGGTTCTTGCCTTCTACCTACGCTCAGTTCCATTCCAAGGTACCCCATCAGCCACCGAGAGGAATGGTCCGAGTCCACTCCTGCCACAAGTGCCGACTGCGATGGAGCACAAGCCTATTCGCGTCCCTCAAGTAAGCACACCTTTCTTATATACTGCTTAAGAACGCCGCCCATCGTTCTAACATGCAGGGTTCTTACAAAGCCATCTGGGCTCGCTTCACAAATATCCAATACCCCTAGAGACCATTTCTCACGAGGCAGGCCCTCACCGGAGGCCAGAACCAAGTCCCCTTGTTTCAGTTCTTGAGTTGCTCTGAGCCACTTGGTACGCACCTGCAACGTTGGCGTTTGTCTTGCAAAAGTAGTCCAAACCCACGAACTCGAAGCGGCACCAACCCACTTCTACTCTGTCTGCCGGTAATGGAGCCAGCACTTTTGTACCGAGCTGTGCGGAAGGGCGTCTGCATGAAGAGCTAACACCAATCACTCGTTTAACGGCGCCGGTCCCATTGATAATCCAATATCGCTGTCGAATAGAGGCCAGGACCTGCGCTACTACACGGTGCCCTTCCACATCACGAAAGTGACGTATGATCAGGGCGGTAACAGGATGTCGGTTCGAAAGAAGAGCTGGAGGTTTTACTGACTGAATATAGTTCCAGTACGTAAGTGCCATCACACACAAAATGACATCAATCAAACAGGTGACAATTTTCCTAAGCTGCCGTTTTGAGTCCGATTACTAGAGTGCTTCGCGTCCAGTACAGGATCGTTAAACTGATGCGGCTCTCGTGCTAAGTGACTGGATTGCACGCTTTTTACCAAACAAATACGTGCTTGGCGGAGTTCAGATACTCTGATAACACTGGAAGGTAAAGCCTCTTACCTCGCTCTGCCTGTCCTTATCAATAGATATTGCCTGTAACGCGGTAACCAAGCCACAACTTTCTGTTGCTTCATCCCACAGGAGAACCGAGACATTAGTGGGCACATGACGTCATTTCCCTCCAATCGGTTAACCTGTTCTACAAGGCTTTCCAGCCCGACATCATCGGGCTGCGTCGATCGAGGCCGTGGAGGCCAGTTACTCTCCAGTTTGGGTGAAAATCTGGGTCCCGTTAACCAGCTACACAGTGGACCGAGGTTATATGTCGCTCGAGAGGTAAGTTCAGATGGATTGTTCTCCGATGACACATGTCTCCATTGAGTAATTGACGATGTATCACGAATGACTGTTAAGCGACTTGCAACAAAGGTACAAAATCTGGAAGATACGTTGTGGATGTATCAGAGAACAGAGTCCGTCCGAAACACAGTACGTTGGAAGTAGTCCTTTGTACTTGCCCCAATTAAATCTGCTACTCGGACTGCCAAACAGGCAGCTGCTAACCCTAACCTTGGTATCGAAACGGACTTGAGGGTAGCCATCCGCGCCTCGCCGAAGACAAGCGAACAGCCAGAAACTTCAGCTCCCACCATGAGGCGAGCATATGCCACCACACTATATGCGGTCTCCAGTGCGTCACAAAATACATAAAGTTCGGCATGTGGAATACCACTAACTTCTCTAGGCTTTATACACTTGGGAAATCGCAAGCTTATGAGGCCACGAAGATCGAATAACCAATTATCCCAGCGAGTGAGATCGGTACCATTGACGACTCGTCTCAACTAAGTCCACCTTTGCACAGGGATTGCGGTAGACACTTGCTTGATATTAACCACGGATTAACAAAGCCCACAGGATCATACAGTAAAGAAATACAGGAAGGAACACCTCCGCGTGTTGGCGGTTTCGTCGGTAAATTAAAGGCAATCACAAGTGTATCAGATTCCGTATCTCGCTGCACCCCTAGGGCACGCTCCATTGGCAATGGATTCGTAGTTAAGCTTCTCACCCCGGACGTGATTTCGGTTGGAGCAGTGGCTGACAATGCCCCGCGATCGTTGGAAGACCAGTTTCTCATGCGGAAACCTCCCTTTGAGAGCAAAGCACTTACCCCGTTCATGAAGCACTTAGCCGTTACAGGGTCCGGCATTGACTTTAAGCGGTCATCAACACATAGATTGTTGTCTATTGCGCTGCAGGTTGAGATGGCATAATCTGAGTCAAATCCTAAACGGTCTTTCGTAAGGCGAACGTTGCACAGAAAGGATAGGAGGTGCCCCAAACGGGTGAGATGTCCATTACAAATCAGTATGTTCTCCAAAGTATTCGTAGTTTTCCCACCACAGGAATTTCAGAACAACTCTATCACAAGGGTCAACCTTGACCTGTAGGAACATCTCTTCGATGTCTGCTGCCATAGCAATTTGCTCCAAACGAAAGGCCAGCATTACATTTACAAGCTTTGTGGTTAAATCATGGCCCTGATACAGGTGATCGTTTAGGGACATACTATGGCATTTGGCAGCGCAGTAAAATACGACCCGAATCTCTTCTGGCTTTTTGGGTTAATAACAGGATGGTGTGGGGGATGCCACTGCTCTGAATTTAATGACAGTGTGGGAGCATCCCTCACCCGTTCACTGTATCCTTTCTTTAGGTATGCGCAAAGCACCTGATCGTACTTTCCATGTAAAATGTCATCCTTGGACAGTCTATTTTTCAGATTATCTAGACGTTTTTCAACCACCTGGAAGTTATCGGGTAGGGCAAGTGCGTTACCCTTCCATGGGGGCGGTAGCTGATAGTGCTCCCTTACTCGCACCACACCAGTCTCTGTTAACAACAGTGCTCTTTGACCCTCCAAAGAGAGAACAGTGTTCGATGCTGAAGTGTCTGCGAATTCCGAGTTGTACAGACGCTGTAAATGCTCCTGGATGCCCTGACTTCACCCAGTTATACAGTGACTGACGACCTTCTGCTTCACCCTGTTTTCCACCGAACCAAAAAGTATCCAACCGAGTAAGGTTTTCACAGCAACTAGCCGTTTTTCGCCCTCAGGCGCTGGTCGAAGATCCAGTGCGCTTCGGATACATCACAACCAATAAGGATTCCTACATCATCTTCAGCCAGTTCGTCGGAGGCAACTTCCTTAATGTGAGGCCACTTGCGAGCCGCTTCTTTGATAGATGGACCAGCTTGCATAAGTGAGCTGTCAACGACGAATGCTTGTCAATATCTATTGGCTGGCTTTCATCCATTGATAAAAGCCTGACGCCATTAGCTTCAGATGAGCATCCCATGTATCAATGACCATAGACGTGGGCAGCAGCCTGACCCCATTTTTCACCAAAAGGTCCCGCCTTACTGGAAGCATACCGTACCCAGCAGCTAGGAATGCGTACGTTGTCACCTGTCCTACAGGACTGTCAAGCTTACCAGCCTGTTTGACCTGACGTTGATTGGAAAACTGGTATAACCATCCCGTCTAGGGGCTTGGTTTTTAGACGTTGGCGTTACAGGAGGGCTTCTTCGTCCCCCTATCGAGCCAGTTGCCCGAACCGACTTCTTGCAACACGGGATCGCGTGATCGCAAACTCCGTCAAGTCTGTGAACGTTGGGTCCCGGCCACTCACATGTATCTTATCTGTCACAGCCCATTTTTGCTTCAATGGCGAGGGAAGAAAATGCACAATTCTCTCTACAACCACTAGTGAGTGCAAGTCTGAGACGTAACACATTTGTGTCGGCGCAATTTCACAACTGCGCATTCTCATGCACTAGTCCGACAAAGACTTGGCTGCTCCAGTGGTCTGTCGTGCAAACTAAAACTGGCTTTCAAGTAGACAGCGAGCGATAATATGAGGCTGACAGAAGAGGTTGCGTAGAATCTCCCAAGCCCTGGAATATGCTACTTCCGGCGGGAGCATCAGAAATTCTTCAATGGCCGCCTTCGCGTCGCTTCAACAGAAGTGGATCAGATAAAGGAGCTTCTGACCAGCGTCCTGCACCTTGCTCCCAATGTATACCTCAAATTGGAGGGTGAACCTCCAGTAATGACACGGATTACCACCAAATTACGATAGTTCCAACTTTGGTAGGTCCACAGTGGCTGACACTGGGGTAAAGGAAATGGCGGGTTTTGGTCCTGGAGATGGCCCTCTGAAATTATCAGCATATCCTGGAGGTCTTTCCTCTATCTGGCATGCTTTCACGTGCCGCGTTAAGCGTTCATTCGAGGCCGCTGGTTCCCAGACTTCATCTAGTGAGTTCTCTTCGGCCAACAGCTCACTTTTGGCCGACTCGGTTTTGTTTATGTGCCACTGTGGGAGCCCGCTGGAGCTCGACCTCTTGTTTAACCCGATACTCCTAGAGCTGAGCAATCCTTAACAACTTCTTGGCTAGACTACTTTCATGGCTAGATGCGCAATGTGACTTACAATTTTTTCCTCCGAAGCTTCAGACGTTTGCGCGTCCTTGGACCCGGTTTCTTTTACAATTGTTCCAAGAGTTGACACCTTTGTTTCGAACAAGACGACGTAAGATGTTGAGTACTGTAATGAGTGCGTGGTACCTTTGAGTGACACGTATTACCAGAACCTCCGGGTAGGCAAAACAAAGTCGGAGCTGTGTCTCTATACGGTACTATTAGGGTAAAACAAATTCACAAATTATACAAACCTCGACAGTATATATGCGTCCAAAACAAACGGTCCACTTGGACTACGTAAGTACAACGCAAGGGAGCAAACAGGCTCCCACTTGCGAAAGTCACACGTACAAAGTCAGCCACAAATGGATGGAAGACCCCAAGGCCAAATGGTTGAAGTGGTTAGGACAAACAAACTTCGGTTCAATATACACGCTAAACACAAAAGTGGGGCGGGGGTTACAAACGGGGACAGAATAAACATGGGGAAGTTCATTGTCAACGTTATAGATGATACAGGGAGAGTAACTCAATCTGAAAGAAAATCACCTTTTCATCGTCTTGCAGTCACAAAGCGAACTCACAAAATTAAGTTTATACGTGCGTGTCTGCAATCAGAGTTTCTGCCGCACCTGGATGCGTTTGATTTTGTTTCTTTGCATCACTCACAGTGAGTGAGTGGGTCACTCTGGTTAAACTGTAATGACGGATGTCCCTAAGAGACGTTCGCCGAAAACTATTTAAGGTACCCGTTGAAGGCCGCAAGTGTCTTACTGGTGCGCACAATAATCGGTGCATCTTGCTGTTCTTGTGCAGACTCTTGTGTTGTGAAGCTCGGCAGGCTGCACCCTTCGGGGCAGTGTTCGAACTGCACTATTTGAAATAAGTCGTATCAGATAGGACACCCACTTGCTTAAATCTACGATGCTACTAGGTGGTCAATCTTGAGAAATAACTATTGTAATCTTACAACTCCATTACGATAGCGAAATGTACCCTCTTTCTTCTAAAGCCCGGAGTGTGCAGTGAGTCGTCCTGTCCAGTATCTGTGATCAAGTGGTATCAGTGTTCGAACTGCACTATTTGAAATAAGTCGTATCAGATAGGACACCCACTTGCTTAAATCTACAATGCTACTAGGTGGTCATTCTTGAGAAGTAACTATTGATAATGTTACACTCCATTACGATAGCGAAATGTACCCTCTTTCTTCTAAAGCCCGGAGTGTGCAGTGAGTCGTCCTGTCCAGTATCTGTGATCAAGTGGTATCTGTCATATACAATAAAGCCAGGCAAAACGCCAGCTGTGAAATGAATCGAAAACAGTCGTTCTGACTTTTGCTTAATGGAGAATAAACATTGGCTTACCATGATGGCCAACCAGGCAACCAATCTGCGGTCGCTGTGCCGACGCAAGTATATACGCAACTAAACTAATCACCAGATACATCAGTAAACTGTTATGGTCAGTTCACGCAGCCACCATTAGGCGTTTGAGGCGTTCAAGCCGTTTTCTATTCTCATGCATGCAAGGAAGCTCCAACGTGCGCAAAAGCAGGCGTTTTCATGAGAATTTTAATCCGAGCTCAGTTTTACAATTTAGGTAGATTTCTTGGAGATATTGTTTTATCGAATCCCCATGAACTTGGCAGACTCCTACAATGAAGCTATTGAAAATGCGCGTGAATGGTTCCTCTAGTTGCCATCTCCCTCATATACTGTGCCAAATAAACGACGGTCGCACTAGTAGCAGGATAATCACGTGGTTTCAACGGGCGCCGTGAAACAGCGATTCTCTTGGTGTTTTCTATCAACAATCTAAACAAAGGGCAGAATAAACACTGCGGAAAAATTGGGTAAGCACAAATATAGGCGTACTACCGCCCCTTTACCCAACACAAACATAATGTTTTGCAATGCTTGTAGCCGCCGCACAGCTTTGAAGGAGTTGGATATCACTGCAGTCCACCAACCAAAAGCCCAGTGACCCATCCATCCAGCACTATAAACATAAATGTCGGTCACTGAGACAGAGAAGCCATCAGGCACAACTTAAAACCGTGGTAAAAACATAAATTTTGTGGGTTTTCATTCACTTTTGCGGGGCGGCAAAAACAAACCCGAAGCTGAGAAATCCGTGAACAACAAAAAAACGAGAAAGCGAAATGGCCCAACAACATGACATTTTGGCATACCAGGTGAGGTAGACGGCCCTATTTTGTTCTTGACACATTTAACCGAACTTCGACAGAAACCGTGAATAAAAACAACAAGTGCAGCTGTTGCAAGGTACCCTCCCGAATTTCTTAATGCCATGGGTTTCTGCTGCTCTCAGCAGGCACGAGTCGCCCTCCTCCCTCGTGATCAACGGTTTTTTCTGGCAGTTTATCCCAAAAGCCTAGATTTTCGTGCTTACCGTTGCCCCCAGAATGGTGTAACTCCCAAATCTGCGCACACAATTTCCCATCTCAAGAGCGAATGACATGGGAAGCGTCACAATAACTGATGTTACGTATGCGTCCATCTGAGTACCTTGAATTTTGAAAGTTTGATATTCATATTGCTATAACGGTACATTTGGGCGGCTTAGGCTTTGTTACAAGTGGCTTGGCTGTAATATTACCGGACACCCCAACTTCGTTATCATTGTCGTTGAATGAAGGAATTGCTTCATCTTCACGTCACTCGCCATGTCTTTATTATGTCCATCTAGTCTAGCTATTGGAGCCTTAAAACTCCGACTGACTAGAAGTGGCACTCAGTTACATAATCACCTATCGTTAACCCTGAACTCTTGTTAAAAGGAACCTCACTGTAGTCGTTTTCGGCCTACGCACCTGTTCAAACCTGGTTTTGTCAATATGCTATGCATTAATAACGACTTTTGTACATGCTGGGCGACAGTTCCTAGTAATACATCCTGAAGGCGTGTACTACGACAGCATAACAGCCACTACTTAATAAATATGCTATCAAACCACCACGCATCGGGTGATCTTATATGAACTTTGCTCGGCGTTTCCACTTTATGCAATCTTCATTAAACTAGTGTCATGTAAAAATAATTGTGCGCACACGGCGTGAAGCAGTCTAAAAGATTTAGGTCCCAGTCTATTACGGGACGCCGTCGGCACCTGTATTCCTGTCGGCAGCTATTTACAGGCAGTTTTTAACTCGTACACGGTCGTTACGGTGCAAAATAGCCTGGCTGTGATGTTGCAATGAAGGTGACTGGAATGCAATACTGGTAACATAATGATTTGAGGATCCTACCATATTTCTTATACTCTGGCTAAAAGTTGCCCCTTGTATCCTAGCAAAGAATGACCCCGACTTACCTAACGAAGCCGGCCTTCTGACCCTCTGTGTTTGTATACCCTTTTGCATCCCCTTGACATTCTGCATGGTGTTGCGGAAATACCAAGGCACATGCCTGTGATTCAGTGGCCTCATCTTTTTTGGCCTATGGCACACGCCTCAACCTCTGTCTTCACGGTCAGCGACGAGGCGCCAAAGATGATGCGACCCGAGACATTTTGTGGTCAAATCATACAGAGCCTCTTTGTTACATCAAACAAAGGGGTCTTTCGCGTTATGGGGCAAGACTTGTTAATTCTATTTTTGAACGCTCCACGAATGATGTTCCATGCTACTGAGTGAGTGCTCGGTCGAACAGGATATATCACATCACGGCATCACCTTCCGGCATTTTTTTGCGTAGTAGTCTATAAGTATTACGTCCTAGTGCCACTTGGCATACTCACAGATTTTCCTCTCTTTTTTACTCCCGCTTCATTGGTAATGCTCGGATGAGCTTGAGTGTCGTGTGTGTGCTCTGGGACACATACCTGCCTTTGACAGAGGAACCCCGGGGATACCCCTGTAATACACCAGGCGTGTAAGCACTTAGCATCTGAAGTGTGAGTGCCCCAGGACATAAGGAGTAATAAAATGTTTATGACAGACAAAGATTAGTTTGCGTCAACTTTTATGTTTATCAAGGATACACAGATACCGTATCAAGCAAGTCATTGTATGCACGTATTTTTATACGCGTTTTGGCAATTTGCTGTCCTCACTATTTATTATTCCAAAGAAAATGAGATGCTTCCGTCCGACAGCGGAAACGGAGAGCTTTCGCCTGAAAAAACACTAAGGGTGGCAAAAGTCTCAAGCCAAACATACAGTTGCATCCACCAAGCCATGTTTTACATACAGGGTAGGAATGTTTATCCAATCTTCCTGGGTTGGTTTTTCCGGGATTTCAGCTGAAACGCACGAGTTGAATGCATCAATCCTGTTCATGTTCTCAGTGCTCGGTGGTGAGGATGCATAGCGCAAGGATCCACACATAAAGCATTCGAAGGGTCTTTTAACTGGGCTCTAGGTGAGACGTGAATGAACGTTGGAGGGGGTTCGTCTCACGAAACAGCAACCCAAAATGAGAAAAACTGTAATCTGATAAAAGTGTGCGCCCTGGGCTTGGAAACCTTATGACCAAGCTCTTGTCATTATTTATCGGGTCACCCATGGAAAATCGGCCAAGCCATGTGCAAACAAACATTAACCATTCAGTTCGTGTCTTTGGAGGCCAAGATACTCCATGTGAAGACTTGAAAATAAGCAAGCAGTGAATTAGAGTCCAGTATCCACCTCTGTGGCAATTGTTTGGTCACACCTCCTTCATGGGTCCTAAGTAAAGGACTTGGTTGGCACATTCAGAATCTATACGTTATCCTCACGATGTACTTAAACACAATCAGAGTAATATGGGGGAGTGCACCAAACCGTCCGTTGTGCGACAAGTACGTTTTGAGTCAAATTTTCACTGTGAATTTATGAGGATCTGCTTGAAATGGGCCAGTCACGTCAGTGTTTTTGGCATCCATGTTCGTAGTTTCTTCTGATCCATTCTCACCATGTACAACAAAGGCGTTCGCTGTCTCCTCCGAAAGGCATATGGACGCAATTTTTCTCGTTCATAGATAAGCGTTATTCCATTGATCGCTGCTTTGCAGTGTCTACATCCAGTGGGAAGACACTGGCATCAAAACTTTAGGATTTCAGGTCGTTCGCATAAGTAGACATGAGCTTAGAATCAGATCAGAAAGGTTTACTGACGTAGGACGGAAAGGGGAAGTGTCCCGGGACAGAGCTTTGAGAACATCCAATGGAGGGCCTTGCCGATTAGGAGCAGGTCGAGCCTACATTCACTCAAAATATCCCATCCGATGGGGTATCTCAATCCAGCGCAGAATGTCTCCTGGAATCCCATAAGGATTCCTTCGTAAAGTCCAGGTCAACAAGAGACCGCCGGTTGTTACGCCTTGATAAGGTTTGATATGATGAGTTTGCTGGTTCCAAACAAAGGCCTCATTGTGTCCTCTCTAGGATCAAGGTCACACTAATAGGTCGCTTTTTGATTTCTCGTTTCTCTGTCGAGGAGGAGGCAGTTTGCTTGTTTCTCCTCGGTGTCTCGGGGTCTGATGTCGTGACCATATTTCGTGTGGTATCCGTGCGAGCTCTTCGTCTATGGAGCCTCAGTGTGCCACGGGACGACGGCCCTTCCAATGTGTTGTGATTGTGCTTTTTGGCGTAGTCCTTATTCTGGTTGGCTGAAATCCCGATGATAGAAACATTAAAAAAGAAGGCCTGATCACACGTGGGTTCGTGATTGAACCTCTTGAAAACAGGAAATCATTCTCGAGTGCTAATTGAATAGCTTTCACACGGAAAACTTAGTTCCTGTTGTGTTATTGGCAGAGGCATCATTATTTGCGTCCGGTTGGCCCATACTATTTTTGAGGTATGCTATTTTTCATCTTGGTCTTAACCGGCAGCATTGAGTAATTCGATGGTGATTAGCCAAAGTGGTCTCTCTAACAAAAAGGAAGTATTCTGAGTAAAACAAAGCTAGCGGTTATGATTCCAGTCCGAAGTGACTTCAGATCCCCTCGAGAAATTGTGTGTAAGCCATCCGTTGGATGACAGACTCCAAGTGAGTGTGAGTAAGTTGTTCGGTGACCGGAAACGCATACTTTCATGGTCACGCAAATCGCAGACGGGTTCTGTTGGTTAAAGGAACCAGTATATTTTGCATGCGCCGTATTATCATTTGCCGCCCGAACTCCGGTTGATGAAGGCGAAAATATCAGTGCGATCTTCGCGGCAAACGGACCGACGACAGTGTTTTCCTTTGTGCAAGGGAAGTTAGTTTATTCGTTAATCTTGTGTAATAAAATAAAACAACGCTCAACAGCACATTTTTGTGAGACAAAATGACGCCAGTTTACCATTAACTGAAGCACATCGTAAATGGAGAAACAACTATTAATGAAAGTCAACGACCCATTTCTTTGGTAAGGTGTCAGAAAGACTAACAAATCGCCTCACGTCGATAGCTCGAGTCCTCTGTCTTGCCATCTTCGCCTGTGGGATGATTATTGCCTGCCTGATCAAGCTGGGTTTACGAACAGTCTGGGATCACCTTGGCCTTTGCGGACGACACGCTTGATGTGGAGCTCAACAGAAGACTAGTCGGTGCGAAGTCGACACGACAGAAAGTTCGAATCAACTACGGTAATTCTTAGTTCCTGCGGTCCAGGGAGATCTTAATCGTAGTACCACCGCTGTCGCTGCTCCACGAGTACGTCCACCACTCTTCTTTTATACTTCAGTCTCTTGTGTGTCACGTGACACAGTCCCGCCAATCAGTTGCTTGGGTTTGGCTTGGCTGACTCGACTCTTATTGGTTGGCTCTAGTTGACGCGTAAGTCTCTTAGGCAGACACTGGCGGTCGCCTGAGCCAGTCGTTGGCTTGGGAAATTTGACTTGCAAACCCGATTTCTAGTTAACAGGAGGGGTCGAGCAACGGGTACCAAGATGCAGAAACACCACGAACGCATTCTTCCAGGGGTTCTAAAACTCATGATAAATCAAATTATGAACCCACTGCGACTCACAGGTGAAAAGGCCCCAGATTATAAGAGCTGTGATGGATGGTTTCGCTCTGCGCAAAAATCGTCACACAACACAACTGCCTACGGGGCGACTGCCACTTCTTTGTCCCCACCTGTCGATTATGGAGCTGCCTACAACGCGTATGCACCCTCCTAGATGACTTTCGAATTACGTTATGACAAAGCCCCTGCAAACTGCATTTTACGTACGCACAGATACAGTAAAAATCGAAGCATTCACTGTTACGGGGTAAGAAAACCACATGCTTTGTACTCCAGTCATCATCCATCAAATCCAATGAAGTCCAGCGCTCACCATTCGTGTGAGACTGGTGATGGAGGTATCAGGAAATTGCATTGCCTATGAGGGTAGCTAGCTTTGAGTACGAGCAAGAGAAGAACGGATTATAATTCTGTTGCAGCTCGATATCGCAGTCAATTCCCGTCGCAGTAGGAGAAATATTTGAGCAGTAAACTATAGAAAAACAATCAACACCCCAGGAATACATCAGGAGGTAAGCTCCATTTACCCGGTGAGTGTTTGTGAGGTGGATATACATGGGGTTACCACTCTACTCCTCATGAGTTTAACCTCATGGATATAGAGTTGATCGTTTGCATCCTCCAACATTTCACATATGCTCCAGACGTCAGAAACTAGCAATTCAGTCGGTGCGGCGATTCCGAGATTGCACCAGAAATATGATGCGGCTTCTGGCGATGGATTTGGTTACTTTTCGAAATCTAAATCTATGCCTCACTTATGTGTAACACTTGATGCAAAAGTGAAGCGCTTGGAAGATCCCGGAGTCTTGAAACTGATGTGCTACTCTCCGTGGGCTATTTCAGTTGTGGTTGTCAAACATGCTGCTATGCGTACCCGTGACGAGGGCTCTAGAGGCTCAAGTGACGCCTCAAGCGCTCACTGGTATCCACTGTCGATAGCTGCTGGTATTTTTGCGGACGTGAAAAATCGTTCAGCTGTAGCACCATTTTAGTGCCTAACTGCCATGCCACGGGAAGGAACCACGAGGGCTGGAGCACTGCTATCTTGACCCTTGCGAAGGTGAGTGTCGACGCAGTTGGCTTTCAGCGGTTAATTGCGAATTAAAGTAGAAGAATTCGGATATTTGACATTCACACATTGCCATTCGAAGTGAAAAATGCAATCTTTTGGCAGATTGTGGACGGGGTTGCTGCATACCTATATGTTGGCGTTGTGGATATGACCGAAGAAGTCACCCTAGTTGGATGCCGCCTTTCAAAAGACGTAGGACCGGGTGTCGACCGGAAAAAGGCGCGAGTTCCTGCTGATTTCAGTGGAATTTATCCGTTTCCGTATCGTCGAGACTGATTCCACCGTCCGTTGTGAACTCAAATCGTTCTTGGGGTTACTCGGCTGTCACGGAGTTTTATACCAAGTACTCATCGCTCACACTAACCCTTGAACGCTGTTCTAACCGAAAGATGTCTGTGGGATGGATTGTGCAACTATCAGTTTGCGTTCGACGGGGTGAATTTTTGCGTATGGAATCCAACCCCCAACTACTTACCATCGTCATTACTAAGCCGATTCTTTCTTTTCTTGTGGCAGCACGCAAAACCTTAACTCATGAGCATCAAATGGGACTCTGATCGAACAGAGGCTGCATCCACCACGTCTTCACCATATTTACAAGCCAACTATAGCTTTGTTGTACCTTGACTTTGATGGTGTTTTCGGTTATGTGTATCTCACAGGAGGTCCGCAGAACTACTTGAACTTAATCAAATTCCCATGATTTCATACTTACGGATGTACATAGAGATCTTTTTGAAAGCTCTCCTACAGGGTGTGGTGTCTGGCAACAATATCTACTCTCTTCATTCCGTTCAACTTCCTTATCGATGAACTAAGACTAACTCTGATGGTCTTCATAAATTCGGTGAGCAACACGTGACTTGGCAGAAGGGTACGAAAAAGATTACGAGGAGTCTGAGGCTATTGTGTTTGGTCTGTCGTCCCAAATTGATTACACCTGACCCTTCATTTCATTGGCTGAAGATATTAAAAGCAATGACGTCTGACAACTGATGTCCATGGCGTTCGTGTCGTCAGTTTCTTTCGAGATCGCCTGATTAAGCGTTTAGAAGTGTAGTTACCTCAGAATACCTGCTTCAGACTGGCACCAGGTACCTTCTTCATCCATCCACTTCTTCCCCTATTGTTAGACTTTAAAAAGATTTAAACCTCGTTGTCGTATGGAAGTGGAGAGTCAGTGTCACCACTAATGTTGCTGTTCCGGATGATGATATCCAACCCTCCAGCTGGAGTCGGTAGCTAAAATATTTTTGTCCCTTATTCTGTAGCGTTTATCAGAAGCAAAGTTTCAATACAAAATTCCAAATCAGAGTAGATTCTCTTCATTGATCAAATGCTTACTCTGTCCAAGGCTTTGGAACACTTATATAAATTTCAACGGCCTCCCGCAGAATGCTTCGCCGAATGTACGTCCTATCTTACTCGTAATCTCTAATCCCTCTGGGTGATTTACCTGGCCGGCGTTTTACCCACGAGCATTTGAGATTTTGTCCGATGGAAAACGCCGTCCCCTGTACACGATGGGGATTTTCGAGTTCGACGTGTCTGGTTTCTGCGAGTCTGCTCACTGTCATCAGTGCTTCTTAGTCTTGGAATCGATTGGTCGCTTGAGCGGTACTATAGGGATTCTCTGATTTCCACAACGGTCCACAAGCCTTAACAGCCAATTTCGACTTTTTGAGCTGCCTCAACGGCGATATCTATTTTGGAATTTTAAAATATAATTTAGCGTAGCATTATCTCCGAGATCAACTGCAGACGTGGCGCACCAAGATCAGACGCGGTGTATGGTACAACTTTGTCTCCATGTGTTGTGCCGAATTCTTCACTGGAACCAACATTTTTATCCGTATGATTTGTAGGCATGCGTGTATGTGGGGGTACACTCGTAGTCAGCTTCACTTTCTTAATTAGCAATACTGTTGTAGAATTTGTACGACGCATTCAGCCATCTCATGTTCTTAAGCCACTCGGTTGTTTCAGTCCTATCTGTTCTATTTTTATAGATATCTTAATGACAACAGAGGAGTCCAAATTCGAATCACTACTTTCTGAGGCCCGAATCCTTTTCGAGAAGGGGCAGTTCCGAAGTGCGCTCGAACTTTGCAACCAAGCCTATGAAATCAAGCCTTGTCCTAAATTATTACGGAAGATCGAGCGTATAAAACCTTATGTCGACTCAGCAAACAAGGAAGATGACAGTGATGTTGAAAATTCTCCGCCCACTCCCGTCAGGGTAAACATGTGGTGTACTTTCACATTCCTCTAGGAGGTTGCCAGGCATCTCATTGATCAAGCTCGGGAGGCCTTCAGATCAGGGAACTTGCCGGACGCTTTGCGATTCCTAAAGGAATCGTATGAATGCGTGCCCTGTGATAAAACTGCTGGAAAAATCAGAAAGGTTGAGGAAGCCATCCGGATGACTGAATTGGAGCAGGCAGCAGCAGGTGATACACGACCGAGTAGCTCAAAGAAGGAGCATAATGAGGTTTGTATTATCTTTCCGAACTTTCACCCTTCCGCTTCTTAGGCTGATGCTGAATCCATGCTTACGAAAGCCCGAGTTCTGTACGAAGAAGGTCAACTGGAGGAATGCATCCGACTACTACGTGAAGTGCAGCTGATTGCACCGTCAGACAAAATCCAACGCAAGATCGATAGGATAGGTGCCCAGCTGTCTGAGACAAACGGATACAACCAAATGGGTTCACGAGCTGATGATGTCGTCAACGTTGCTGAGGGTCTTCGTCTACCCCGTGCTATGTACGAGAAACTGTACGAATATCAAAAAGATGGTGTGAAATGGCTGTGGGATCTTCACACACGTGCACCAGGTGGTGTATTGGCAGACGATATGGGACTGGGAAAAACTGTACAGGTAGTATAACATAAGAAGCATACAATCTTCTCACTCAGTGATTTCGTAAGACCTGACAGTTTCTTTTTTTGGCTGCTGGGTTAGTCGATATATACCGACTTAAAAATTCGACTAATGCTTTAACAATGTAGCCATGTGTTAAAGGATTAGAGTCCCCAGAGTACTCTCCAGTACTGTTGACCGGCTATTTCGAGTCCAGTTTCAGCGACTACTCTCCAGTACTGTTGACCGGCTATTTCGAGTCCAGTTTTCAGCGACTAGTTTTTAGCAATCGCACCTGATTTTTTTCAGTACATGGAAGTTGAAGTACTTATACTAGTCAGTATAACTAGCAGTATACTAGCAGTATAACACACCCCTATTCAACGCCGGTGTGCATGATCAACCACACCACACTGCTTTCGTCACGATGAAATACATTCGACTTGTTTCGCTATTTACTCTCAGTGATACTCATTAGCACCTTAGCTCAAAGCCTTGAACAGTGAAATAACTTTTCACTTTATTTCACACACCATTTCGCGAGTGTGTGGTCCTTACGTCATTGCTTACTTATTCCGGTTAGCCTACACCGAAGGAAAAAAGCACTGAGCTAGCGTTTACGTCCCTGTCAGAGTGGACGAGCAGTGCGTATCCCCTGGTTTGTCGAGGTTCGGACAGCTCTGCATCTCTGACACGTGAGATCAGTGTGTTACCACTTCTACACTGACGCATGCTCAACAAAATTGAACTGTTACGCCCGAATAAGTGAAATTGTTTAGATTTCGAGCGATGTAGTTGGTTTGCCCGACGTCTCTAACAACTCACTTCCCTGGTTGTGCCGATCAGCTGTCCTGCCCGCCAAGAATCCCAAATCTGGTAGCGTCACTGGTGACTGAACATTTTTTTCTGGTTGCTTGTGAGTGGTAGAGAACTTTGTGAAATCTGGTACCAGAACACTCATGAACCTTGATAGTATGCTTGATGTCTTACTTTTGGCCTTGGCCCAACGTCTTGTCTTTTCTCCATTCTTTTTTCCACAGGTCATTGCCTTTCTGTCAGGGCTGTTCATCTCAAGTTCAAAACGACTGACTGCTCTGATTTTGATGCCTGTTAGTGTCCTCGTCACTTGGGAAGCTGAACTGAAACGGTGGGCTCCTGCACTACGTGTTGTCGTTTTCCATGATGGGAACAGAAATCAGCGATTACGTTCACTATCCATGATTCAACGCAGTGGAGGGATTGTTCTTACTACATACGGGATGGTTGCAGCTGGTGCGGAAGATCTGATCGTTGATTTTCATGCTAATCCGCAGTTTATGAGTGCAAAGCCGTCAAATTTGGAGGGTCGCATGGCTCCTGAATTTGTCTGGGATTATCTAATCTTGGACGAGGCTCATAAAATAAAAAACCCGTCAGCTAAAACTACAAAAGCAGTTCTTAGTATTGCAGCTGAGCATCGAGTACTGCTTACAGGCACAGCTGTGCAGAACAATTTGCTAGAATTGTGGTCTCTGTACAACTGCACCCATTCCGGTAGACTTTTGGGACGTATGCAGACATTCAAGAATGAATACGAGAAACCAATCAGGAGAGCACGTGAGAAGGATGCATCTCGGGCTGAACGTGCACACGGACAATTAATGGCACAGAGTTTGCGTCGAATCATTGATCCGTATTTCCTTCGGCGTACGAAAGATGAAATTCTCCCCTCTGGTGTAGACAAAAAATCGTCTGTCTCAACGATGAATCCTGATATTGGACTTGTTGCTCCCGTAGAACCAATGCCAAAGAAGACTGATTTGGTTCTATGGATTTATTTACGAGAAGTTCAGGAACGGAGCTATCGTGACTTTTTGGAACTCGATCAAGTGAAGGAATTGTTAATTGGAACCACTCGTCGCTCACCCCTGATGGAGTTACTAATTCTGAAGAAACTCTGTGATCACCCTCGTCTCTTATCTCCGCATCAATGTGCCAGTTTGAACTTGGAAGTAACCAGTGTGCCAGATGAGCGATATTCAAAGCAGAGTTTGCCTCCGGCCTCACAACTCGTCCACGAATCGGGTAAACTCATGTTTCTTAGCTTGCTGATGAGTTCGTTCCTAAGTGAAAAACAGCTTGGCAGTGGGACCGTCCCAAAAACATTGATATTTTCTCAGAGTATCCGGTTCTTGGATATGGCGGAAAAAGTTATCTTGTCTATAAATAATCGTCCCGAAAACGCTTCTCAGTCCCGAGGACACAGAGTGCTTCGTTTGGATGGCCGCTTAACGAAAGTTGAAGAACGATTAGATGTCATACGTTTGTTCGAAAGGGACCCTTCTTACACTGTAATGCTTCTTACTACACAGGTAAGTTATGTCACGGATAATTCACTCTTAGACTTTACCAATCTTCATTGACAAGGACGCTTTGTTAGCATGCCTTTATATTTTAAATTCAGTTTGTAGTGTTCTTCTCAGTGAGGTGGACATTTTTCAGTGTTCTTCTCTTGCGAGAATAAGTCTCCTGAACCTATTTAATGTGGCTATACTTTTCCTATTCGAAGTTCTGGTGCCAAAGTGAGGAAAGATTGTACTTCTATCTTCCTTCGCTCCTTCATCCGAGTAGTCTAATTTAAATTCTCTCGATCATATGGTTTCTTCAGACGGTGGATTGTTTTGCTGCTTCATCAAAGGACAAATCAGTCGTCGTATGAACTGTGGTGACACCGCCATCCCCATGCTCACGAAGAGAGTAGCATTTATGGTAATCCGAAAGCGGAATTCCGTAATGCGGAAGCCTACGAATTGTTCAGCAATTGGGTTGGTATCACTGTCTTAACATAATGCAACTGAAACCGAATTCCTTTAGGGTTCATCGGAAATTTCGGTTTTCGCTAGTTTGTGAGCTGAATGAGGTTTTTTCACGTCATTTATGGTTTCTCACCTGTGCTGCCTTCGTTTTCCAAGACGTCCTAATCGAAATCACCAGTCATCTCTAATTTTCTGTCCACAAGCTGGCTCAGTGGTTAGAGCGCGAATTTACTGGCTAGAGGCTCCGTGGTTCGAACCCGACCTGTGCATCTCGACTTTCCCTGTCTAAGCTTGGGCATCGTAGCCGTCGTGCTTACTTTTGGTGGCATGGCAGCTGGACACCGAAAGCGTGTTACAGCTGAACGCTCGTTTATTCTGTCCACACCTTATATCTTCGTGTGAATTATGTATTTGCCAGTCACACGAACCCGCACTCCGTAGTCATCCAAAAAATCACCCTCAGTAGTAGTTGCTGGTCGACTGTCAGTAAAGGTTATTTCAAGGCAGATTCCTTGCACAATGTTTTGCAACCCAGGCTCTATTCGCTTTCCTAATAATGGCATCCACAGGAAGTACACAAAGACGAACAAGAGACGCTTCTTAGATTTGCCTGTTGAAAGCTTACTCGCCGAGTGACCACTTTTCAAGACACTCTCCATAAAGTGGCTGTATGAAATAGTTGTTCGATTAGTGTTTTTATAGAAAGGCCGAAAACTGCTAACATTTACAAGTATGGTGTCTGGTTTGAGGTGCATTGCAAGCAGAGGTTAACGGTACGTTTGGGGCTTTGAATATCGGACCATTCTTCGGCCGGGTCAGCGAAGTTTTGAGCAATTTATTACTCATGTATCATGATGCACGCCTCATCACACGATTACTTGGATTCAGCACTGTTGTGCGACCTTTGAAACACGTGGGATGTTAGTTTGCTTTTACTGATACTTACGTCCATCGCCTTCCTTTGGATGAACTCTCAAGATGGCTTATCTCTTCAAAAATCCTACAGAAATCTGATAGATATCTTACTGTGGATCCTACTAGAGCACTGCCCCTCTTTGTGGTGCATTATCTTGATATTAGTGTGCGATGAACTGCCGTGCCATGCTTTATTAATCCAGCTATAAGTTTCCAGACGAGCAAATCTCAAGTCATGGAACCTTTACAGTAGCACCCTGCTTCTTTAGAAAGTTTATACGAGGTGTTCCATCTCATGCCCAGTCTCGGCTCCAAGCGATCTGGTGTTAATAAAGCTATTTGTCAAGTGGATGGCACATAAATAACGGAACTATAAAGACACTCAGGACGATGGCCTTGTCATTTCCGACCGTAGTGCAGCTAAACCACAGAACTAGTATCTATTGGTCCTTTCATCCTAGCCACTGATGAAATAGCAAACTGCATAAAGCACCAGGTCCGGATAACCTACGTCAAGTTTTGTTCAGGAATGGGGGAGATCTCCTAGTAAGGTCGATAAAAGCTCCATTTCTTGAAACTGTAAACATAGAGGCAGTCTCCATTCGATTGAGTGGGTCGATTGTACCTCCACTTTTAACAGAGGGGCAGTCATTGAGGAATCATTTTGCCTCCATTTGCACTGAATATCATGACCTGCATCCTTTGAAACAGATTGTCTGTCAAAAACGATCTGTGGTTCCGAGAACAGTAGACCGTGTTTCTTCTGAGACCGAGACTCGTTGCTCCAATTTTCATCTAAAGCATGTCCACTATTTTGACATCTCTGAAAATTAGGGTGGCCTTTGGCCTAACAGATAGTGTCGTCCTATCAAACGGTTTGTCTACTACTGGAGTCCCCGAAAACCATGTTTTCATCCAGAAACCTTCATACAGCCAAAAATTCTCAGAAGAATTTGAACTTGTGACAGGCTTTGTTCCCCGTTTATAACCTGTAGTTTTTCGTGGGCGGAGTCTTTAGAAAGACTGTAACGGATGTCAAAGGTGGTGGCCTTTAACTCTTACCAGGTGATAGAGTCTTAGACGAAGGTGTGACTCGCTGGTTTCGCACATGTACAAATAGTAG
Organism: Opisthorchis viverrini; assembly: GCF_000715545.1. Lineage (NCBI taxonomy): Eukaryota > Metazoa > Platyhelminthes > Trematoda > Opisthorchiida > Opisthorchiidae > Opisthorchis > Opisthorchis viverrini. The sequence continues at coordinate 5,978,544 of NW_008751657.1, read as the reverse complement.
TTGACCGCCTGCCGATTGAATGACATGATATGCCTTGTGTTTTACGCCCCGTAAGTCTAAAGTACTCTTTCAAGACTGGAATCAACCTGCGCCTGCATTCACTCCAATTGATGACACGGCATAGATTGCTGACAAACTGATGGAAATGACGTTTACTGTGTGCAATATGTAACCAATGTGACACGGAAGATACAGCTCACTGGGGCACAGTGGGTAACAAAGGTTTTCATTGTGGCTGAGACAGTCATGTTCTGGGTCAAGTTCGAAACAGGTAAGCCGATGTCAGGGCTCCGACTGCCATTGCCTCTTTCCACCGTAAGAAGAAGGAATCCATATACATCTATGCGGGGGTTGTGTCTTCGTGTGTATACGTTGTCCGTCTACTTAAGTAACACTCTTTTTACAAACTTTATAAGCCGGTCGACAAAGCTTCTGGAATCCACGTTTAAACAGATCCATGAAGCGCAATCGATAGTGTTTCACTGTAGAATATGCTGGGTTCTACGTTCTCCGGAGGCACCAAGGCTTTAGAATGCTGTTTCCTACAGCAACGTTCGAGTTCTTTAATGCTGACATCCGACCATCGCGCCACATGGCTCGTGGTTGTTTCACTGTATTTCGTGCGCACATTGGTTCTGTTCTAAGAGCGCTTTGGGGCATTTAGGTGCTCTATCTTTGTACACTACTCTCATTCTGTGTTGGCTAAAGATTCGTTTTCAGACGTACTTTTCCTGCACGGTGTGACTACCTTTCAGCTTAGCAATAGTTGTCATGGTTAGTTTTTCAGCCTCACTGAAGATTTATTGATATAATCGCGTGCGCGAGTCGATTATGTAACATATTCGTTATCGTTCTCTTTCAAATTGTGCGCACTAAGCCGCATAATCGGTGTTCAAATTACGTTGGTGGCCCCTTATTTCTTAGCACATACTGGGTCTGCAGTACAAAGCAACGTATCCATCCATTCAGCTGTTTTCGGTGAACTAATTTGTCCACCGTATCGTCAATCCTCACAAGAATCAAGTAGTCTGAAGAGACACCGGGTTATAAGTCTTCCATTTCTATAGAGGATTCGCTGCTGCGAGAGGACGGTAGAATCAATCACTGACGTCACCAGTGTTGCGTCGATTTACTGTGACCAAATTTCGGATGAATTATCAGAGCCCATCAACTTCCATTCTTCATGGTTTTGTGTCACAATTAGGAAGATGGGTGATCCCATTGCAATTTCTGCTGTTTCCTGGTAACTTGCACCTTGTATTCCTAGAAGATGGGTTGTGTACAGTGCTCCATATTTTCTGTATTCAATTCAACTCTGAACGGAGTAGTTTCCCATAATATCGTCTTGCGGTTCACATGTGTACCTCTGGTCTTATTTTGCATGTGCTATTTTGACGTACGTATCCCACACCTAATAAGATCTTCGTTTTCCACATAGGTTGGTGGAGTTGGCCTCACATTGACTGCAGCCAGTCGTGTCATAATTTTGGATCCTAGTTGGAACCCTGCTACGGATGCTCAGGCAGTTGACCGGGCATACCGAATCGGTCAAAAGTCCGACGTGATTGTTTATCGTTTACTTACATGTGGAACTGTGGAAGAGAAGATCTATCGCCGTCAAATCTTCAAAAATTCAGTGATACGTCAGACTACCACTACTGGTCAAAACAGGCAGATCAGTGTGGAACTGTGGAAGAGAAGATCTATCGCCGTCAAATCTTCAAAAATTCAGTGATACGTCAGACTACCACTACTGGTCAAAACAAGGCAGATCAGGATCCCTACCGGTATTTCACTAACCAAGATTTGCGGGAACTGTTCAGTCTTGGAGACCCTAGAATTTCAACGACCCAACAGCAACTGGCTGCTCTGCATAAGGAGGCGGAGAAGTGGTCCGATGAAACAATCCGGCCACATTTGTTATATTTGACCGGCCAAGATCATAAGGATACTGTATTTGGTCTGTCTTTCCACGATCTACTTTTTAGTCGTAAAGAAGCTGTTCAGTACGAGGAAACGACACCAGGTGAACATGAATTTCTCCACAACCGTCTCAAGGCAGCTGAGCATGCAATCGCCAGGGAATGTGTTGATGTCAAAGATCCGTCAGAGCAAGTTGTTTCTACAAAAGTACACACAAAGAGCCGACCTGATTATGTTGCTCCTATTCAGCTACCAGCTGATGGTGTGTTCTTAATTCCCTCCAAAGTAGATTCGAGACGACCAATGCTCAACCGTCCACAACTTGGATATCCTTCTTCAGACATTGTGAAGCAGCCACCTGTTCCTAATTCATTGAACTTAAATGATGCTGGAACTCCTCAAGAGGCGTCTGTTATAGTCATCGAGGACGAACTGACTGAAAGTTTGATGGAAATGAGCATTTCCAGTCCGCCCAAGAATCCCACAGAAGACGTAAACAGCGCCCCTTTGGTCACTCGCAAATCGAACTCCGCAGGCAGTTCTGTAAATGTGACAAAAACTTCCAGCGGTGTACCACACCTAGTGACTGACTCGGAAGGGGCAACTAATAGACAAACGACCCCGCTAAACTCATTGGATCAGGCTAATCGGTCAGTGGAAGAGTGGGCAACTTCATCCACAGGATCCAATCCAAATATCCGGTACACAAACAGCCACTCCTCTTCTGTTAACTCTCGTGGAACCGGCTTGATTTCATCCCACGGATCTCATCAGTCAGTAAAAGTGAACCCACCCCCTACTATCACCTACAACTCTTTAGCAAATTCGTCATCTCCCCTACCACTACAAAAAGCATTCAGCAATTCAGCACTGATAAATGCATTTCAATCAACGCCGATCGTTTCAGAAAAACAACAACCAACCACTATTCCACTAACTCCTCTTGCGAGGCCCACTAAATTCGGGCGGTTACATTCACCCACTATCGTCACGATGCCACCCACAAGCGCAGTGTGTAAAACTGCTCAATCCCCTGAGGCACCACCTGACCTGGGAGGAGTGGATGTTGTTCAAATGGATATCACACTTGATGTGGATGAAGATGAGTTGATGCGCACAGTTGATATGAGATCAGTACATAAGGTGAGCTGACCTCTTCCCATAATGTACAACGTATAGATGACCCGTATTACATTTCCTTGTCAATCAATCCTCTTTTCCAGTTGACTGATCTCAGTACTTATAAGGACTGTCACTACCTTTCGTCATATCCATCGACGGTTTTGATTCGGTCAATAGTTGGCTTCCTCTGCTCCTACCCTCACAGTTGATCAAATTAAGCTCTCCATAATCCACTGAGCAGCAATGTATAGATTGCTTGCACAACAGTGGGTGTGATGACGTCCATCGTATCGAGTCTTAACGCAAGGTGCTTATTAGGCTCTGCAAGAAACTGAAACCTGGAAAATGTTGGCGCGCTGTAAGCGATGATCACATGACCTATCTCCGTGTGACTGTTTTACTCCTCCCCATCATCATCATTACTGGTGGTAACATTGGTTATCATCGCCACTTCACCGCCGTACACGCTTATCGATGTATGTACAACATATCCTTTCGAACTATTACGTTGGCCGCTACAACCACCGCTGGTATATACACAACTATTTTTAGTGTTACTTTAATTCTGAGATTTTCGCAAGCATTGACCTTTCCTATAAAAGGTAATTCGTTGATTTGAGCAAACCGGGTGAGTCGAACCGTCGAAGAAGCTTCTAGCCGTCACAAAATGAACCTGTCCTTTTTCGGTGATGTCCTTACCATTTTCTTTCAGACAAAGCCAATATGAAGCTCTGGGTTGACTTCCTGCCTAGTACCCTATTTGCTTCTCATATTTTTCATTGGCAACCATCTACTACGTACAAGGTGTACATGGTTTTTAGTTGCCATAGTTTGGTTAGGTCTCATCGATTCCTTGCACTACCAGTTCACCGTATCCTGAATTGTTGGGCTTCCTTTCGGCCCAGGCTATTACATTTGGAACAAAATCACGAGATATATGGATTAACGTTCACTTTCTTTTGCAAAATCAAGAAAACCTATTTGTAATGCCTCAGAATACGGAATAGTGATATGGTCACTTGGGGTTGAAAGACAGACGGTTTGAAACTATCTGTCATAGACGCCGATGGTCAAACACCGTACGTCCTTTTTGCATGGAGACCATGTTTGTGATCCATAAAGTGTCATGAATCGCACCAGCTCAGTGTATGCCTTGCATTCGACAGACATCGGTGGCGAAGGGTAGAAAAAGCTACCCTGTTTTCCCTATTCTTTAAGTGGTCACGTCTCCAGCCAGTCTACAGGTAAACAAATTTATTTGCTACCTCGATTAGCGGATCCACAGGCATGAGTTTTGTGTTTAATTCCACCCGGTCTTGTAGCAGCGCTTTCCGCTTTGTAGAGTTGAAGCACATGCCAAACCATGCGTCAGGATCATTTGGGTTCGAACAGCTTTCCTGTCGTTCTCATGTCTCCTCTGCTGATTTTCTCTATTTCGTGCAGATACTCGCAAAATCAGGGCTAGCAGCTGGAAGCACAGATGACGATGTGCGTGACGTGCAGTGCCCGGAGCCATTGATTATCGAGGATTCCCGAGTGTATACAAGCCCAGGGACAAGCAATCCCGGTGATGCAAGCCACGTGAATGAAACTGCAGATGACCTTGAGATTATTGAGGACAGCGTTGATGAATGATTCAATCAGCTCGTATAGATTCAAACGGATGTCTTGGACAGTTGTTTCGGATGTTTGGAGTGTGGCTTCCTTAACTGATAACCTAAGATTATTTTTATATCTTATCTATGTTCGTGTTATTCTTTTAGAGTTATTAATAATTGTGAAAACACGACTTTTCTAATTAAAGTCATGCCTTGGCATACACTTGCCTGAGAACATTAGTAGCTTTTCTCTCGTCGACTTGAAAGGAAGGGCTACATTTTCGTTTTCCAATATATCCCCACTGCTTGAGCAAGAAAGTGCATGTCGGACCGCGGTCATACAAATATTTAAATTCGGGATATGCACAAAAAGAACCCACTGATAAGAAGTTGAAGTCGTTGAAGCCTACCTTATACGTTTCGACCCAATGGTAACGCTAGATTGACTCAGATGGGTCTATTGAACATTAAGCTGCCCGGTTTTAAGTTTTCCACGACAAACATGTGGTCGTGTTGCCAGTGGAGGCAATTTCCATAGTCCAAAAGTGATTATGGCCTCAAGAAAACTAGTACTCCTGACGGTCGAAGAGAATAACTACTTGTCCCGGGCGCATGTATGCAAGTCGGATTCCAAAGTCCCAGTAGGACTTACGGCCTCACCATGGTGAGTTGTTCACATGAATGGCTGTTTTAAACTCACGACAAAAACCATTGGTTAACCTGTTTACTGTCGGGTGGTACGCTTGTTCACAACATTTGGTATTCAATATTTCACTGAAAGCTGATTCGACCTGTGAACGACGGCCATTGTAACTCGACAACTGTACTGCATCACTCGGCATCTGAGGAAAGCACTTGACAGTTATTGGTGAGCAGGCCACAGTAAATGGTATGGCATATAAATGGTTGGCATGTATGTTGCATCAGAGGCATGCCTAAAAGGCTTCGGATAATTCCATGTATCCAACAGCTGAAACAAGCAACTTCTCATTGTAGACGTTTTCGTTTACTTTGGGTTACACAATCGCTGTTACAAGCCTGATTGGAGCACGTATATCTAAGTGTGATAAACTATTAAGGTAACCAAGCGCTACGTGTAGACTCCACAACAAAACTGCACGGCTGTTGGAAGGAGCGTATCGCAGAAACTGTCCCCTGAAAAGTGATCCAGAGGAGAATTACAAAATGTTCATATTAGTTACTGCGGCTTGTGGTGAATTCGTGTGGATCGCCTGGCAGCGGGAGAGCTACTATGAATATTGCGAGCGAAATCCACAAAAGAGTTGGTCGTGCAAGAGACGAGATATAGGGGAATGGGCGACAAAGTCTAGGTTCCTATTCCCCTCTTGGAGTATCTCGAGGATTCTGAGCAAATAGCGTAAGTGATGGGGTTGTGGTCGGCAGATACACTAAGCCGTCTAGTTTGTGAGATAGCCCGTAGGCGTGAGTAGTTGGCTTACAACTCTCTAAATAGCGTATTACACCGCGCTTGGGGATAGAATACTGGTCTTCAGTGTTTATGACCAAAATGGACTACCATAGCAATGTTGGAAGCATCTTTGGCGAATAAAATTTAGACATTTTGATCTGGGTGATCCATGGAGACTATTATTGATAGCCATTTCCGGTTGCAAGACCGTGCGCTGTCAGTGAATGTTATTGTCTTGGCTGTCTCAATTAATCCGCTACTGGTTGTATGGTGGTGGGACTCTGGTATAAAACCACGATGTTCATGGAGTTGTGCTGAAGATTTTTATTTCGAATCGCCGGTAGTGGAGTGTCTTCAAATTTGAAAATGCGCGGTATCCCATGACTGGAGAACTCGAGTTTCTCTCTTTAGTCTATTTAACAGTCGCGTCGAGTCTGACAAGATTTATTAATAGATGCTAAGGTGAGATTCATAGTCCTACTCAGATACACTCTTAGCCAGGATATGGGTAATCGAAATCTGGGCCCCAGTGCTTTGGCGCGCTTCGAAGGTTTCACTCAGCGTTGATACTATGGACAGAGATCCAGATAAGCACAGATGCGTAATGATTGTCAACTTCGGAATGTCAGAATGAGTGACTGGGATCTTCCAAATTGCACGAACAGGTCCAATCTTCCTGAAAAGAGACCTTTGCTGGGTGTTAGTAATACAGAGTAGCTATCAGATGCGATATTTTTGTAGTGCTCCATGCCCATGGGATATCGAGCGGTCCAACCTGCTGTATCGTGAGTACTTTGAGCGTGCAATGCCGTACAGCCGATTCATAATAGTGGCCGTAACTCAAGTCGCATATCTTCATTGCTACGTATTAACTATTTGGATTTACGTTACGTGTGACGTAAACCTAATGAATTAGGACGTTTAATCAGAATTCCACACTCGTATGCTTCTCTTCATGAACTGTTGTATTTGAAATGTACTCAAAGCTTGTATGACGTTTAGCCAACAGAAAAACGGAGTGGGGCGGGGGCGTTGGTGCATCGCCTGGGTTTTGAAAGCGCAGGGCTACTGTATGGGACTTTTCAGCGCATATACGGTTTGCAGTACATGTGAAGGCCCTCAGTCAGTCGTGTATAAAAAAGACAACGGCAGGTGGCCCTTTCAACCACCCAAGGTAGTCTGTTCGTGAACGAATTGATGGTCCCCCTTAATCTAAACTCCGACAGCAACTGTCGTGCAGTTCGGTTGAGTTTCTGTCGTTACTTGGTGGTGTTGCCAGAGTTCACGTGAATCCCTCCGGACCGTTGGGAACCCGTGTAGATTGTGATTTATAAGCTTGAAAGTGACATGGTAATATTCTCATACCAAAAGTCGGCACGCGACTAGTGTGATTGCAGTTGGAGCCCGTCGGACGTGTGTAACATATGGACCTCGAAACAGTCGATCATCTAGTAAAACGACAGTTGCACCAAAAGTTTGGGGACAGTTCGTTTTCAGGTTTATTGAAAGTGATAAGCGTGAAGTTTGTGCGGTGTTAATGAGGAGTTCCAATGGGGACTTCAAGGAACAAATAGATTATGGATTCTTCTTGAACAATCCTGTGAGTAGGATCTCCAAGCTGGGATCATTGCAGTGTTAAGCGTAATAATCGTCATGGGATCTGGAACAAATCACAATTTAAATACACTCATTTCCCAGATAGACCGTTCCTTGGGCAACGACAAAAAATCAACGCTTATTAGGGTTTGGCACTTTTAGCGAGGTGGTACATTTGAAGGCAGACTTACCTTCGTAATCTTTTTGTGACGGGTTCTATACACGTAAAAGCTGGTAGATTTTACAAGTACATTTGAATGTTAAGAGGTATAGCGACAATCTCCCTGTTCCGTTCTGCTGAACAACTGCATTGTACTGTATGGACAAGCCAAAGTCCGTTATATTAAAGTTCTTACACCTAATTTTGAGTCTGTAGTGGTCACTTCCTTGTTCTTTCAACCAACTTCACTTGATTTGTCTAGTACATCCGTGCTCACTAGATCATGCGACTCCTCGTTTCCGCAAACGTACAAATCACGTGGCAAAACCCTGACGCGCTCGCAACCTAGACCGACAAGTCAGTTCCCGTCTTGCACGCGCCTTGAACGATCCTATGTATTGTACATACGTCAAACCGTCTTATGTAGAAGAAAACAACACAGCACACACAAACTCGCACGCACACAAGGGGCAGAAAATCAACCAAACACCACAAGTTCACGAACAATTGCGGAACACGTATAGGAGCTATACTGCGGAGAAAACATCCCCCGTCTTGAATTTCACTCAGGAGCTCTCACAAACGATAAGTTCCTCTTTTGACTTACTCCGCCTTTCGCATTGCATTTATTTTATACATGGTGCAACTCGCCGCTGAAACTATTGTCAGTCATAGTAAAAACTGCTATCAGTGCATGCACCTTCTGAATTCTATGTTAGTTTGTTTGCTCTTGCGCGATATGTATTGAAAATAAACAAAATCTATAATTAACCCAGCTAAATTTATTGATTTGAAGCAAGAAACAAGTATGTAGGTAGGAGTGGGAAAGACAGTTTTGATGAAAGACCGTGGTGGTATTGGGAGATGATGATAATGATATTGTAGTCCTGGTGAATTCCGTTGGTCTGAATCCTTATTAGAACACTGTGGGAAAAGTTACCAAGTGGTTGTACCTCATACAGGAGCAAACTTTAGTACTTCTTGAGGGAACACACCATAAGGTTCTTGGAATCCCTTCGACCTTCCACGGTCGATTTCACCCCTCTTGGTATCCACTGGGCAGGTTCATTTTCAGAGTTCATAAAAGGGGGGTTCGCCAGGGAGTCAGTTAAGTCTCTCTTTAAAACCGAATCAGTGTTCAAATGAGTACGGTTCGTAAGTTTCGTACAATTTGGGTTCAAGCAGAACACAAGGTTGAGGGGAACTCGAAGACTGTCTACCTGATGAGCCCTTGGTCGTGGACTGTCGAAGAGTTTCCAGAAACCTTCAGTAAACGACAGTGTGATATCTCGAATATTATACCAGGCGGCGTTTGTGCGATACTTTTAGTCGAGGATTTCGCAAACGAGTAATTCAGCTGGGATTCAGTCGAGTCTTCTGTTAAGGCCAAATTAGTTTGTAAATGACTACATTCCCTGGACCTCTTGAATGACATCAGCGCACACCAACACACCGAAAAATGAATGAGCAGGACAAACATTGAACACCAATCTATTTCATATATCAGGAATTCACATAAATCAATATCAAACCACAGATTACTCTAGCTGATGAAGGAGGTTGAAGAACTAACATATACAACCAAATCACGCATCAGATTCCTGACGTGTAAAATATGGTCAAATTTCATGGCTTTCCAAAAATGCCAGATGCTGGATTCTTCGCCACGTGAAGCGCATACAATTCTCAAAGACAATGTACGCTGGGAAATTATTCTGACTTGTTCACGTAGATAAAATGCGGGAGAGGAAAGTTAAATTCTCACATAATTCCACCCATTCTGCTAGATCAGACGCTGTGGATCAAATTTTTTACCTTGAATGATGATACGGCAGATGTTCAGGTTATTTCTTTTTCGGTGGGTCCAGATTAGAGAGATCGTTCAGCGGTAGCACCTTTCGGTGCCTAACTGCCATGCCACCAGAAGGAAACATGAGAGCTGGGTTAGTGCCAGGTCGCCCAAGCCTAGTCAGGGAAGTCGAGAGGTGGTCGGGTTCGAACCACGGACCTTCCGGTCAGTAAATTCGCGCTCTAACCACTGAATCACCTCGTCCAGATTAGTGCAACAGTAAACTTCATCTCGATTCGCTACGTCGTCCACCTCACCGAAACTTATGCATCTTTGATGATACATTTTCGGGAACTGAACCCAAAACGCACCAATCAGCAAGTGTTAGTGAAAGCGATATCCAAAAGGCTTAAGGGCTTCCAACAGAGGAGTACAGTACATCCACTGGGAAAGCACTTATCCCTGGAAGAGTTTTGCATCTATTCTGACCAAAACAAATACGCTAAAGAAAACCCCTCCCGTCTATCGTCAGGAAATGAGTACCAAGTCAACAGTGGACAGTAAGCATGTATTGCGCTCGAAAATGGATGCAAAATGAAAATCAATACCAGACAAGTCATTGGTTTATGAAGATGTGGATACAGACATGTACAAACCATCGAAAGCTAATGAAAACAGAATCGGAGGAAAAATCATATCACGTTTCAGATCTTAATTGAACACCGCAATTGGCTGTGATTAAAAATACCATAGAATGTACTGGGAGACTTGGTGGATTATGCAAGCAGATTCCGGTTCTACGAAGTGACTGAATTCTATCGACCCGATCGAGAATGCTTGATCAACCATTGCAACGTGATGTCTAGCAAAGTAAATTTGAAGGAAGATGACGTCACCGGACCACTTGTAATAATCGATATGATCGTTCCAGATAATCAAACATCCTATAAGTAGCAGGCTGAGTAGAATACTCCGATAAACTGAGTTAGTAAAAACATGACAATTGTGTGAACACAATGTTTATACTTGCGTCCACACATGTGAAAATGTGACCTACGGATCAAACAGTAGAACAACGACTATGCGGTCGATTTTGACTTCACGTCCCTATCAACGCAGATAAAAGGGTTTTCCCGATCGTGTGTATAATTCTGTAGAGAATTTAACGTTCTTTCTAGGGTTGGTAAAATAAGAAGCCTGCTTTGGAGGAGGGCAGTGTGATACAAACGCAATCAAGTATTTTTGTGTCAATCAAGCTCCCATGCAAGACTTGACTAGCAAACCAACATACATGTCTCCAATCCAAAATCGTATCCAAAGGTAGCCAGGCATCTTTCATATTGATGCTATAACCGTTCTACTGACCGTAGCCTGAACTGTTCCTTAGACGTCCTGGACGATACGAGGCGCTACAGTTGTAAATACGTTCGACAATCCCTTACATAATACAACAGGATAGAATGGCTTTATGGAATACAATAAATTGAACACCTGTATAGAATTTTCGCCCCCCAGTACACAAACAGCACCACTTCCATAGTATACCAGTGTAACGGTGATACCACTGATTGGGGGGCATGCGAGCAGTATGTTTTCCCATAAATCCACTTTGCATCTCTTGAAAAGTGAGATCTATTACGGAATTTGTGGAGTCGCTTTGTAGCATTTGCTCGGATTTGAGCAACGTTCAATGAATATCCAGGAAAATTCAGGAAGACGCGTTCAAAGAGAAAATGGATATTCAGTTTTTGTAAACAAGATGCATGTGAGAGTATTGCTTCCCTGTCCAATAGTCTGTAACTGCTCAGTTAGCATTTTCTAATAACTCCGCGGCGAAGGCCTTCTTCCTTTCACCAGTAGCAGAAATTTTCGGAGAAAAACAATGCAGCGATACCATGCCCTCCTCGAAAAGAATCCCCATCAGTCAACAAACTACCATTAGCCAGTCTTCCAGCAACGTTTTAAAAAGATCTGAGGTGAACGAAGGCATTGAATTTCGTAGAATTGTGTTTTAGCGCTCGGAACTTATCTCCATAGATGTAAGGCTTTTTGCTTTGCATGTGCCAATTTATGTACTGTTCAAGGACGTCATCTGCCCATCAGTCATAATGGGATCCGCTGATTGCAGTGAAGGCCTCGACCATGCTAGGTTTACATGCAACGGAATCTTCAATTTTCTTCTCATGCCTGGTCGCCTTCTACCAATATTTAGGAGCTTTCTGGGCCACCAAAACTGAAAAGTCATCGCTTTTTCCTGAATGAACCCGTCTTAAATTCATACATCCCAGAATTTCGGAAGTATAGTCTGCCAAAAAACGAAGGTACATATTTGGATGAAAAATCATGGATTTAATCTCAAATTCACGAGTTTTGGTATGGTTTCAGTTGGAATAAGATTATCCAGCAAGACGATGTACTTCTATTCTGTTTTGATCTATCCCTTCCCTTCTGACTTCAACTGCAAATACTTTGTACGCTGAAGTATGTCCGCAGGTTGGACTGTTCCCCACAAGAGCCAGCTGATGATTACTCACCAACTAGATGCGTAGACTATCACCAAAGTTCATCAAATGCGGTTTCTCTTGTGAGCCACTGAATTCATTCCTCTATAATCGTAGACATGTGGGCGACTGCGGGTGTCGGAAGTAACAGCTTCGCCATTTCACGCCCGATGGGGAGTATCAAGCGAAAGGAGTTCGCGGCAAACTCAAATCGGTCACGCTGTCCTACGGGGACGTTGGTGTTTGCAACTGCTGCGGCCCGTCAATTAAACGTTACAGGTTAACTCGGGCAGGTGACATGGAAATCACGTAACACTTTACCTATTTCTTCCCACAGTAAACTCAATCCGACCCCGTGGACAGTGGTAACGGTCTACAGCGGTTGAGGTCAAAATCAACCATATGGTAACAGGCATACGGTTAGGGCGTTGAGGGAGACAATGCCATGGAACGTCAGAGAAATAGTGATTACTAAAAAGGTTATTTAAATGACTGCGAGCTTACTTTGAACAAATGTAATAGGCATGAATTCGAATAAATGAGGTTATGGAGTTACCCGACAACAAGGAAACTAGGTGAGGGTAGTGGTCCACAGGCTGAAGACACCATCAGCCAACAGTGGGACGAATGTGAGAAACCACTCTCCGACTAATCAATGGATCTGTTCGCTGCAGGCGAGTTCGGGTTTCGCTTACGAAGTAGCCAATAAAGCAAGTTACGATAACCAACGAATTCGACGGAACAAAGTCGAATCCCAAGTGCCACAAAGCCACTCAGACCAAAAGAGACCGATCATATTTGAACATACAATGAAGCATGCACAAAGCGCCGAACAATACTATGCGCTCTGATAAATACTCATGGTTCTGCGTTAATAAACGGGGATTTTCTCGGAGTGAAGTAAGTCTTCCAACACAGAGTTCCGGGAACAAAACATTAGGAGCTCACGGTGCACTAATGACCGGTTTCACCCCTCAAAACTTTTTGACCTGAGGGTGTTTTTTGATGACTACCCTCTGAGATCACCTGAAGGATGCAATGGTTGGTGACAGAAACCCCGCTCAGATAAGGCCACATGTATGGTAGACGAAGCACATTACCACAGTAAGGCAGAAGATAACGGTCGCTAACAAGGTTATTTACATTCAACCGCTATTGAAACATTATACGGCTTCCGACAAAGCAATCCATCACTTGTTTATGTTCTGAAGACTGTGGTAGTCGTACAATCAGCATAACAATCAAAAAATTATAAAAAACCTGATTGGGACGGTAGAGCATATGATCAGCATATTCGCAATTCGATACATAAAAATGGTCAGTCTGGTCGAATAGTTCAGTGTGATCTGTATGTAGCAAAAGCTATTCTTTAGGGGGCGTTCCTGATAGGTGGAACGATCGATAAACTGATAAGTGATCTGCGTCACTTTGACACCAATCATCAAATACACGGCTTCAAAATTGATTAGACATGACCGTTGGTTTGTACCAATTCCTGAGTGAAGTCATGTGTTATTTTGACCCGGATTTCCACGTTTTTTCTCAGCATGCGCTGCTTCGTCCTACCTCGTAGACAGCAGTTTTCAGTGTGGTTATTACGGACGTCTGTCTCGCGAAATTTGAGGCCATCCTATAGGCAGTCAGGTGAACATACCTTCATCGCTCTGTCAGCCAAGTATCTTATTAGGTTTCATTTTTGTTGCAGTCGCATGGTACATATTCATGCAAAGCGGACACTAGAATGGTACGTACTCATGCACGCCCTACAGTCAACAAAACAGAGCTAAGCAGCATGTAATGTGAAGCATACATGCAAAGGAAGCCATAATGCAGAGTTAACAGAGGACCAAACGGTTGTGCTGACATGGCATAAATGTTCGGTAATCTGTGATTAAGCTGCAGTTCCAAGTCAGCTGTCAGAATCATTTTGAAAGATAAACTTCCACTGGCCACCATCAGATATATCTGCAGTCATTTGCAGGCTCGTATCGAGCATATGCGACTAGGATGTTACGGGACGGGATTGGCTGTCAAAATCCATTTTTACCTAGTGACTGTTGAAATTCCGTTTCAAGAGTACTTGTCCCAGGTCTGACCGAAGGAAGCACGTGCTTCTCGAATCCCATACCGGACAGGAGACGAACCGCGCCTCACGGCGGGCAGCATCTCTTTATTTAAACTAAACTTGCGCAACCTTTGGGTTCATGTTAGTCTGTGAACTATTATAATTGCACGACCCAGTCGAACTGACAACCTGACTCCGCGATTCACTGAGCCCTGCATCGCTCCCTTCTTTATACATTCGTGCATGTTAACGGACTTCATAGCACACGTGATTTCGGACTAGTGTCGTACATATTCGCGAAGTATAAGATTAGAAGATCAATCACAGGAAGTAAGCTCCGTTCACTACCTTTGTCTATTTTCAGTCTCATATGCAACTTGCTTCCTTATCCGAATGTCGATATTAGGGCTACTAGAGTTGTCAGCTCACTGCTGAAGAACCAAAAATATAACTGGAATAATAGTGTGGTATACTGGACTGGATTTTTCCAAGGGTTTAGCAAATCGCCGTTACTCTTCGAGCAATGGAAAAGCATGAGCTTGCTCCAGAACCTGCGCAAGAACAAAAAACCTCTGTATTCTTGGCATATGAAGCAGTTTCATCGATATTCGTCTATGGGCAATAGCCCTCTCCAGCATTTCCGAAAAGGCTTACTTTTTAATAGTATTTTCAAGTGTACCATTATGAAGTGAACGAGGGAGAGAATCCATATTCGACTCTCGATAGATTGTTGAAAACACTGTCCAGCAACCAGCACGGTTATCATGTGCTAGCTAGTGAATCTGAGGTCGAGTCGTTTAAAGGCGGCCGTTAGGATCTCAGTGGAGGGATGATGATGATGGAGGGCTAGTGTTTCATACGATAGTATGTGGGTCAGCAGCTAACCAAAAACGTAGTAGCATTCATTGGAAAGCTAAACAGTCGAAATACTAGCTAAAATCTTTGATCCTATGATCTCCGGTGATTAGTCCTAAATAGCCAGCATTTCAGACCTTGCGAAGGTCAGGAATACGCGTCCTTAATCTGAGTTGGAATTTAAGTATACGATGTGATCAAGACAAAAGCACGCAAAACAAGACAATATAGCAACACGTTGATGGACACCTATATCCCTTTAGTCACCTAAACGGGTGGTGCTAGATGCAGCAATTCGCATCGGCATTTCAGTACGAATAACCAAAGAGAAAAACGCCCCAAAACACACACAATCAGTTCAACTTTGGTTAGGCCGTTTGACGTCATTACGTTCAAAGGATTCTGAGCTTAAAATGAATTTACTGATATCGTAGTGAGGAGACTGACTGGGTGATTTCACGTGTCTTAAAAGCTTCCAAACATTCGAGTTGTGATGATTCAATACAACGATACAAGCTGACGTCCGATCGATTGGGCGACAGGTATTGATAAAGTGCTGGCTTGCAGATAAGGTGGTTTACTTTGTCCGGTGTATTTGAATCTGAATCGGTATTCAATTCTGAAAGGCGCCATGAAAATCCGATACCTAGAAATGGCCCATCGATTGCTCTTCAATGGACAAAAATCCTGGACTGAATCAGAAAGAAAACCCTTACTGGATGCACGTCTTATGGGCGTTTCTCGCGGTATTTTCCAAAGCACAGTCAACAGACACTAGTAATTTCGGATTTACCAACTCTGTGAAGGAGCTTAAGTTGGAATGGGCCGGTAGTTTCTTCTGAATGGATACCAAAACAATGTCCCACTTGTATGAATATAGATGAGGTACATCCGATCCCACGGGGGAATACTAGTCACGAACAGAGTAATCAGTGTTTCCACAGACATGTTCAAACAAGCATGTGACTATAGTATGATAAAAACGAGTTGGTCAGAAATGTAGGTCGTGATAAACAGAAGATGCCTTTCTTAGAACCTAGATGAAAGGCTATGCACAACACTGAGCAGTATGGGGAAAATCGAAGTAGATCCCGGAGTACAGTGGGATGAAATATTTAGAGCGTTAGAGCATTAGGTATATCATACTACTACAGTCTCTGGAAACTAGAAGGGGGCTGCCGCACTCACAGAATCAAAAACAGTAATCTGGAAAGAGGGCTTAATCAGCATCACTGGAGCATCAGAGCATCCAAATGCATGTCTACCGAGTGGATTCTAAAAATGCCTCGATAATGACAGTATACGTTTTGATATTCGAGTGATGAAGAACTTGTCGTGCAACATGTACCCCAAGTTCAACCGAGTTTACTTGAACACGATAAACAATCATTGAGCTACGAACAGTTGGGCGAGAAATACGGTGGGTCCATAATAATGGAAAGCAGACTAGCAGAAGCACATACAAACCACACAGTATCCATAAGGATACAATGGCAAACTACAGGCAGACACACATCAAATTAATACGGACTCCAAGAAGCAAAGCAGAAGAATAGCTTGGGGCGTAAGCCCACATGATACTTCTCTTAAAAGTCCACAAACAAAGGAGTAACTCCCAACCTGACCCTCGCATAGCTGTCAAGTTGATTATGAACTACCGCTTCTGAATGAGAATACGACCACGACCAAGAGAGAATGCCCCCAAGAAAAGGTGCACCGATCCCACCGTTCAGCGACGACGAACCTTGGTAACATTATGGATCGATAAGTTTAGTTTCCTCCGCCTAAGCTTACCTATCAGCCGAAACATCCACACTTCCCATTTAAATGGGAACACCGTCTTGTAAAGGAAGCCTGAAAAGCCGAGAATCACAGTACAGCTGTTTCATCCTTATTGGAAATCATCAGCAGTGCGCATCTCGCGAAACTCCAGGGAGTCTGGGATCCACGATTTCCCGGTTACTAGTTTGAACATTTGACCGTTCGGTTACGAGTGGCCGATGAGCAGTGTGACTAACTCACTCAGAATGCAGGTTGAACGAGAGCTGGGATACTGCTAGGTTGCCCAAGCCGAGGCAGAGGAAGTCGAGAAGCAAAGATCGGGTTCGAGCCGGGGACCTTCCGGTCAATGAATCTGCGCTCTAACCACTTGGACCATCTCGCTCAGGAAGTAACAATGTACCACGAGTCTACGGTATTCACTTCAACAGTAGGACGGCTGTTACCGATGATTTCCTTGTCTGAATCATTCTGCGTAACGAGAGCGTTAGCTCTAATTAATAAAATCCTATTTCAGCCACCAAGAACAGTCGCGGCCATAGAGAAATGTGTATCACTCGAGAAAAACACTTACCAATGTTTTCCTGCTCCTTACAGGAAATCGAGTAACAACAAACTTCCCTATCTGTAATTGCTCCAAGATTCAAGGCGGAAATCAACTCATGCTCAGCGAGTGCGTTGGGAAGATCCTTCTTGTTTCCGAGTACCAGAACCGGTATTCCCAACAGCTGAGGTTTATCTAGTAGACTGTGTAGCTCGTTTCGAGAAGCTTCGAGTTTGTCATGGTCAGCTGCATCCACCATATAACTAAGAAACAAAGCCACTGAAGTTAGGGACATGATGGCATACATGATGGCATTTACTCCTCGACAATAACGCTCCCACATACTGCGAAACCGTGGTTGGCCCCCAATATCCCACATCTATAAGTAGTCTTGCAAAACCTTGGCTATACCTTTATTGTAACGTTTCCCTTCGTTACTTTCCGAAGGTTGAACCCGACAGTAGGAATCATGTCTTCGACGAATTGTCCGGACTGAATGGCATAAATCAACTGAAATCCAATTTACCGCAATAACGTTGACAAAGGTGGTTTTTCCGGAATACTGGAGGCCGACCAATGTCAACTCCATCTCCTCTTTCCAAAAAAGGCTTCTTATCCAATCCAAAATTCGCTGAAAGAATGCTAACATCGTGCAACAAGTGAAAGCACGTGTGTACACCAGGTAGACACGAGGTTTCAGGTAAGAACGGGATTAGAAGACGAACTGAAATTAGAAAAGATAGTCAGTAGACTTCGGTTGAGATGGCATGTGGATAGATAATGATGGAATATACATAAGGCTTGGCATATTTTTATTACATAAGCGTGGGACTGAAGGAAAGCAACGAGTAGGACGTCAACAGACCCTCCGAAAGAAAACAGAATGTGAGGTTAACAGGTTCACTTCTTTACAGCATGACGTATGCTCGCTTCCATTTAGACAAAGCCAGGCAGCTAGGAGATGATATCTCCATGGACGGCGGCGAGACCCGTCTGGTACGCCGCACTTCTGTCTATCGTGCCGCCTTCTGAGGAATCCCGCAGCCGGACGATAGTACAAGTGATCACGGCAGAGCAATTCCAGGAATACAACTGAATTCGCCTGCATTTTTGAGGCACAATATTGTCTTCACATCGTCACCATCGGCATCAGTGACATAGATTATGAACACACGTATATGCAGTGAATTCACTCCAAACAAGCTCTTCTCCAAAGAGAGAACATCCTCAGCAAGGACTTCTCCACTCCGACCCCATGAGATTTTGCATGAAACTGTTACCTTCTGAGAGACCATCCCAACTCCCAACAAAGGCTATTCTAGTCGTTTTCGAGGGATTTCCTTCTTCCGACAAAGACCAGGATGTAAAATTCGTGTTTTGGCTCTTCCCAGATTAAGGTGGCAGACAACAAAGTGACTTAGTGCAATAAACAAATTGAGTCCTAACGTGGTTTATGATTCCGAAAGTGACTTGAAGCTCAATAGTGACCCCCAAAAATGGGCCACTCAAAAAGCGGTCACTGTTAGAAAGAAGACATAGTACCATTCTCTGTCATCCAGAAGATGGACCAAGGTCCATGTTGGTAGTCCGTTAGTATAAGACACCTACATGCGGACGAATAGTTGAACTTAACATGAGAAATATAGTAAAGCTAGACGATCAGCTGCGTAGCACATTTATTCCGTCAAAAACTGATATTTTCTACGTAGCAGTAGTTCTGTAACTTTTAGGCCCATCATCTCATAGCACGACAGCATGATTCTTCATTTGACATACAGTATATGCGAACAGCAGGAAAAGAATTGTCGACAGCCTTATATATATATATATATATATATATATATATATATATA
>NW_008751657.1:5951866-5957826 GCF_000715545.1 Opisthorchis viverrini | reverse complement strand
CGTACAACCACGAAGTCTATCTAATTACATTCCAACATTAGATTGAAATGAAGAGGAAAGAGTGGGTGAGGGGGGAAGTTGGTGATAACCTACGTCAGCATTCTTTGGTTTCTAAGCCTACAAGCGCTAAATTGAAGAGAAGAGAAACTGAAAACACGAACGCCATTGAAACTGATCAGCCGCCATTCTTGTAATGTCTCCAGCCAAGCGCAGGAGGGGGGACCCCATCCTACGTCAGCATTCTTTGGTTTCTAAGCCTACAAGCGCTAAATAAATATGAAGAGAAACTGAAAACACGAACGCCATTGAAACTGATCAGCCGCCATTCTTGTAATGTCTCCAGCCAAGCGCAGGAGGGCCACGGGGACCCCATTCTGGAAGGCGTACGGCAGCAACGACACCCAAACCCTTTTCACACCCTTCTACCAAGTCACACGATGTCCACCTCGCGGTTTGCGCCACTCAAAGAGAACATTTCTTTCGGTAGATGGTGTTTCGGCATGCGTAGCACATGACCGGGACACGCTAGCTGATGATGCTGGATGTTCTCTGCGATCGAATTGCCTACTGCGCAACCAAATATCCGGCTTCTAACCACTTCGTAATTAGTTCGTTGGCGCCTCACATCATCTTTCCAAAGAAACCATGTTTTGCTGTACCTTCGTTTTCAAAGAAGAGGTACATATCGTTCGCGTACTCCAGATCGACAACTTTCTCACCAGCACCAATTCGAACACCAGGACTGAAGACCTTCCAGAGCTCGCCTAGTTGTTTCATCAATAACAAAGTTCGACGAGAATGAAGAGAATGGATATCCGTCGGACACCACTTTTCGTAGGCAGGATTTCGGATAGCCCATGGACTACCTTTAAACGAAGGAATCCGCTTTGATAACGATTTGCCCTGTATACTGAAACCTTGTTACCAAGTTTCAGCCCCTCACTGACATTCTATTGGACTGTTAGCTGTTTTATATTATGCTTCCGTTGAATTCCACATCACGAAACGATCCACTTGCTTATAGTGTAACTTCCTCGAAGATGTCTTCTCCATTCCGGTGAGTAACCAGTCTGACTGATACATTAACGTACGGCAGTGAAGCATCGGTGTTGAACACTGCTGGCATGCTGTCGATGATGATGATGATACATCAACAAACAGGATATAACACAATGTACTCCCACGCCAAGAAGTATGTGAATATAGGGATGGGATTATGCTCACAAACTTCTGCGGCATACCAAGCAGGTGTGGTTAACAGCACTGATCTAGCGACGGAATCGAGCGCGCCCGAAAAGTCAGTAAATACGAAGATTGTGGGTCGTCTGTACCTAGGGCGGATGTGAAAATGTGGTCAACGTATCCCCTATTCGGTCAAACTCTCTCTTGATGCCCACGGGTTGAGAATTCGCACTCCTCCGTAAGACGACGAAGAATCAGTGAGGACAAAAGCCTTGTCGTAGCAGGAGTCAAACTAACACCACCGTGGTTACTAGATTATCCGCGAGTGCCCTTTTTGAAAATGGACACTATTATCGTCTCACTCCAATTGTCTGGAACAGTCTCTCTCAAACTGACACAAACAGGCTAGACGAAAATAGCTGGAGGACTCGTCCCTATCCTTGAAGAGAGCTTATAAGAGGTTATCAGAACCAGGAATAGTATGATGCTGGGTTAGAGATATACACTCGGACACTTGTGAGATTGAGGGGGTTCTATGTTCACAGTACACCTTTCTGTTGAAGACCGGCAACTCGGAACAGAGGTAGCAGGTGGCCACCTGAATTGTTATTCGAAGTATTGTGCCCAGCGATCCAAACGCTCCGCTGTGCTGGAGATCAGAGCGCCATTCTGGTCCCTGATAATTTCGCTGACAAGAGGTTTCTGAGGATAAAAAGATGATCGTTCAGCTGTAACACCCTTTCGGTACCTAGCTGCCATACCACCCAAGGAAAGCACTAGGGCTAGGATACTGCCAAGTTGCCCAAGCCTAGACAGAAGTCGAGAGGCAGAGGTCGGGTTCGAACCACGGACTTTCCGGTCAGTAAATTGGCGCTATAACCACTGAGCCGCCTCACCACCTCGCTTCAGAAGCCCAGTCAAACGAATCAAGTAAAACAACTTGCGGATGTTTCCAGCATTTTTTCATCCTCCATTTCTTCGGCTCTTTAGCACCACCAAGCTTCGCGGTCTACCTTACCTGGCGTCGGATGACGAGTTGGTTTGAGCTGTGGTTGAGGTCAGGAAGCATTTGTCTCCGGGACGTCTTTGGAGGATATTTGCTGGGTTGTACCCAGCTGAGTAGCACTGTGTATATCTGATCCCAGTGGCGATAAGACAGACATAGGACCGTCCGGTAGGTGGCCGAGGATGTGAAAGTTCTATCTGATTTCTGAGTCGACCAGATCCTCGGTGAATAGGCGAGGAGCGCGTGTTTTGTAGGTACTCGTTCAGGCAATCTGGATAGAAACTGACGACTAGCAGGCATATCTTGCGGCGTTTACAACCAGGCGCAGTCGGGATCACATAGCCCCCATCCTGGAAGACGAGTAGCAACAATGAGTAGCATCTCGTGGTCCCACATCACTCTGCCAGATCATTCTGCTTCCGCCAGCCCAAAACGGGCATGGAAAACGGCAGTCTCTTCGGCACAAATAATACATAGCCTAACCAACTCGGTTTCTGGAAGTACCCATTGTACAATCGAAAACTCGCTTCCTGACTGCCTCGTTACGGATTCGCCGATACCAACTCACACGAGCTACGGTCCTGAGACAACGGTTGTCGAACTCTTGATGACGTCTTAGCTCCGCTGCGCAGACAAACCAAGCCTCACACCCATACAAAACAGCCCGTACTGTAGCCTGATACACACGTCCCTTGAGATTCAGCTATACACTGCTTTGATGCCATAGCTGTCTCAAGTTAGCAAACGCAACCCGAGCCTTGCACATTCGTGCATTGACCTCACCTTTCATACTACAGTCGGAGATAACACAACTTCCAAGATACGTAATTGTAAGTGGCGTGTTTCGTGACTGCATGTCAGGCAGCATGACCTTACATTTTGTGGGTGCAATGTGCATAACCAAAGGACTGGATGACTTCGGTCAGTTCATCAACAAACATCTGCGTCTTCTCCTTCAAAGACGAGAACGATGTCGCCTACATATACCAGATCGATGATGTTTTCGTCAAAGGCTATTTGAACACCAGGGTTTTGAAGACCTTCCAGCGTTCGTCTCATTGTTTCGTTGATCACGAAAGTAAATAGGAATGAAGAGACACAGGTTGAAGCATGGAAACTTCTGGAGAGCTCTCCGTATACTCTCACGGGTCCAGAAATCTGACAATACAAAGAACGTATTATGTTCACAAACTTTCGGGGTACGTCTTGATGGCCAATTGTGTTGGTGAGAACAGACCGGTCAACAGAGTCGAATGTCTCATGGAAATACTGAAACTGTGGGTTGTCCACACCTGTCACGTTTTCCTAGCACCTGGCGGAGCGTAAAGATTTGGTCAACGCAACCTCTATTTCGACGGAAACCTACTTGCTACTCCCAAGTCAGTGTTTACCGAGCCACCGTAAGACGACGAAACACAAGTGACGCGAACAGTCACGCTAT
This sequence comes from Opisthorchis viverrini, assembly GCF_000715545.1. NCBI lineage: Eukaryota > Metazoa > Platyhelminthes > Trematoda > Opisthorchiida > Opisthorchiidae > Opisthorchis > Opisthorchis viverrini. The sequence goes on along the minus strand of NW_008751657.1, from coordinate 5,954,197 downwards.
GACCGGCGTCAAGGTGATCCTCTAGTAGTTTCAACACTTATTATGAACCCCACTTTCGAAAACGGGCACCGCCACCGATTCTAACCAGTTCTCTGGAGTAGCCTCCTTTTCCCAAATGCAGGTAAACCGATTGGACAAGCACTAAGGTGAAGCCGACTTAGTCCTAATCTTTGAACAACGCGGGTCGGACGTCCCCCGAACAAGGAGCTCGATGGCACTTTAGAGAAGATATACGATCAGAAACCTCCGAGGGTTCCATGTTCGACGTCTAGGGTTCTAAGTCAGCTCTAGATTCCGGATGAGTGGCAATTGGTAAGCACGAGCATTGTTGTTCGAAGCATTCTTTATTCAAGGTGGTCGCTTCATTTCGGTCCTTGGTTGTTTCGCTCACAGGCCGTTTCCGGGTGCCGGTCGCAACAACCAACTGAAGTGATTTTCAGACATTCCCAGCTTTCTGTGTCCATCAGACTTCACGTGCAAGCTCACTTTCACTTGACGTCCGGTGATTTGTCGGACCATGTTATGTTCTGGACGGGCGGGGATGTTTCTTTGAGATTTGAGCAGTGCCACATTCTCATATCCAGTGCTTGAGTGGGCCTGGTAGCGTCGTGCTACAGGCAAAACTCCCAGCACTATGCATCTGGTGGTGAAGCAGTTGGAAGAAACACCAGAAAACAATTCCGGTAACCCACAACCGGTTTCGCCCTTCTTGGGGCTCATCAGGTAGGCGCAATCCCCGAGTTTCCGTCAGCCTTATGATCTACTTGATACCAAATTGCACGAAATCAGCGAAAAATAAACTGATTTGCAAACTAATTTGGTTTTGCGAAAGACTCACTTGGAGCCCAGTTAAATCTCTCGTTTGTGACGTTTCCAGGCCACTGAACGTACTGCACCAGGCCACCCCATGCTTCAGTTGCTACGATATTCGAGACATCGTGATACATGTATGTACGTTATGCACTACTCATAAGGTTGCTGAAAACTCTTCGACAGCCCACAACTGGTTTTACCGTTTTCGGGGCTCATCAGGTAGGCGAAGTCCCGGAGTTTCCGTCAAACTTATGCTCTACATGATATCAAACTGCAAATGAGTGTATTTTTCGCTGATTTCGTGGTGGTTTTACACGCGTTCTTTCGTCTAGATACTCCTGCACCGATATGTTTGTGAGTCGAATACATTTCTGTGGGTGTTTCATTTCACTTACATGATGGGTTGTGGTTCGCTGCTTGCAACGCTTGTCCTTAGGACACATTATTGTTGTGGATCCCCAGTTAACACGACACCAGTGGCCAAAAGTGGAAAACAGTGGTGGCAGTTTACGCAACCGGTGGATGCGGTCGGCCAAGGGTGGCGGTCGCCATTTTTTGGGTTAATCCAAAAAATTAGTGAAGCTCTGTTGGCTTCTTTTCTAAAATTTCCAAAACCTGTTAAAGATGGACGAAACTAACGATTGCAGCCCTAAATTAGCATTGGCTTCTGCTATTTTCCAGTGTCGAATACTAAAATGGAATGTTATGTGAGCGACCCCGCCTTTCCTCAGGGCCGATCCTAAGGCAGCACCGCATGGCGGGGTGGGCATCGTTAGGAGGGGATCCTAAACAAAACACCCTTAGCGCTCGCAACCGGTTCCAGCTACGGTCGGTAGGCTCAACTCGCACCTGATTGGTCGGAAGACAAGCCGTTTTCACGGATTCACTGATTGATGCACAGGATCGAGGGTTTTGCCCAAGTTTCCCGGGTCGGTTTTGTTCTTGTCGGTCATTGGCTGTCGCTGAAAGGCACAAGTGAAAAATGGGTGTAGCACTGCTCTTTATGTTCTCAGCGCGGGGCAGTATGCTTGCCAGCGCGAGGATTCGCATAAAAAATGTCTAATAGCGCTTTAAACTGGGTTCTAGAAGGAGCGTGGACAACCGTCGGAGGAAGGTCATTCCTACTAATACTACCCGAAATGAAAAAAAAGTTGTCTAATGAACGTATGTGCTCTGAGCTTGAAAATTTTCTTACTATTGTGGCGTTTTGTACCTTTATTTTACTTCCATTATAACGCTACGTATTTCATCAATTGCATAGTCGTTTTTCGTTTGAATACGAAAAACTACAAAAATGCGCACTTGTACAATTTCACAGAATACAAGCGTGGTCACGTGCTTCGACTCTCTCTTCTCATTTCGCTCCCACTTGCAGCGGTCATTCGCGAGTCTCATGTACTGACTCTGGTACCAAAACATTTCAGACATCTTCGGAATCTATTATATGTGGGAACTGTTCGGAAGAAGACCTCTGGACGAACATAATTGGATTATTGTTTATTCGCTGCTCTGGGCCAA
>NW_008751657.1:5946752-5948023 GCF_000715545.1 Opisthorchis viverrini | reverse complement strand
GATCGCCTCGCCGGAAGTAAGGTGACCTATGATAGCTCGCTTCAGAATGCGTTCCATCACCTTGCACGGCGCGCTAGTGAGGCTTATTATAGCGACCGCGCTAGTGAGGCTTATAGGCCTATAGCGACCCGCATCGAGACATGTTCTGATTGGCAAGGGCTATGTCCCAACGGCTCATTATCTTTGAGTATCCCCTGCCGGTTACAAAAATTGCGTCCAGAATTTCGGCCAGTTACAACAAGCAGACGGAAACTGATATCAGAGGAACTATAGGGGTTTTGGATTGGAGAATTTCAAGGAGAGTTAGTATAGTCCGACAGCACATTTTGGTGAGTTTACTTGAGCGCACTTTTACGGTCACCAAACGCTATTAATTCGAATGTTATGCACCAAATCAGATGGGTTGGATCGATGACCAGAAGCACACCCAAATTATTTTCGCCCAGCCAATTAGTTTTTCGAAGTTGTGACTTGAAAGGAGAGTCGGTTCATTCCATATGCACTCTCCGGCGACATTTTCCTTGCAGTATTTTGCTTGAGTGAGCGAAATGTCAACGTCACGGACCATCATCGAGTCGCATTTTCATGCCGGTTTGCGTGAGGTGAATCGCGAAACGGCACTGCAACATGTTTTGGTGCACTTTGGTGTTCAGTAAGAATTAAAAAACAGCTAAAGACCATCTAATGCAAATTGCAACCTGGAAGATCGGCCACTGACGTCTGTTTGCTTCACACACCCCAGATTTAACAAATGAGATGATTTTGTCGGGTGAACGTGGTCACAACATATTTTCCAATGGATCTCAACTTTCCTTATGTGCAACATTGTTAGACGGCAGTACGAACTTTCAGTAGCGACGCGAGGGCCTTCTCTGTTGATGAGTCCCTTTCTCAGATATACTTAATGAGCCTGTAGATAAGACAGCTTCACGAGATATCTGCAGGCAGCATCTCTATTATGAATAGAACGCTATACAGGTGGTCACCACCATAAAGCTCTCGCCATGGCAATGGTAGCCGTTGTCACTCACCTCGACCACTTATCGTAGCTGCTGGATCAGTCTCTATGTTCGACGCTCATTATGAGACCTCACTATGCACAATAACATAATCCAATGGTCAACGATGGCTTTTCACACCCGTGAACATACGCGATGCCGCTTATCTTTGCTACCTATAGTAAACAGCAGGCCAATATTCATCCGGGCCGGTAAAAATAAGGCCTAAACTATGCGTCATAGCATAACACTCATTGCCGCACTCGATCTCGC
>NW_008751657.1:5917060-5946472 GCF_000715545.1 Opisthorchis viverrini | reverse complement strand
ATCCATATCCAACCTGTAGATCAGACGGCGTCACGAGATAGCTACAGGTATCCTTCCTATTACGTAAATGACGCTCTATAGGAGGCGACCGCCAAAAATCGCCGTGATAACGGTGACCGTTGTCACTACCTCGACCACTTATCTTAATTGCTGGGTCCGCGTCTATGTGCGACGCTTATTATGGAGCCTCACTCATCCACCGTAGCCTAATCCCATGACCAACGACAGCGCCTTATATTCATTACTCTGCACGTTGTCACTTATCTGGAATACTTATTATAAATGCTAGGCCCGCGACTATGTGCGACGTTGATTATGAGAACTCACCTGTGCACGGTGGCATAATCCAATGGCAAAAGACGGTCTTTTATACCCATCACCATACGCGCGCTTGCTTATCTTTGCTACCTATAGTAAACAGCAGGCCAATATTCATCCGGGCCGGTAAAAATAAGGCCTAAACTATGCGTCATAGCATAACACTCATTGCCGCACTCGATCTCGCCTTACCTGGCTATTTATTATACCTGCTAGTTCCTTGTTCATGTGCGGCGGTGACTAACCGGCAACTGAATCCAACCTAATATGTCGTACTCTTAACTATACGCGTTGTCGCTTATTTCTGCTACTTATGATAAACATTGGGCCAGTATTTATGCGAGCCGATGAATGCGAAGCCTTAACCATACACGCATACCCAATCTAACGGCGAACGATAGACCTCATACTCAAAACTGTACGAGATATCGCCTACCTTGACTACTTTTTGGAATTAGCGGGCCACTGCCTAAATAAGACGTTGATTATCAGGCCCGAACTATGCGCAGTGTCCTAATCCAACTGCCAACCACAGCCCGTCACACCCATAGCTGTGCACGCCCCCGCCTATGTCTCTTATCTACGGTAAACCCCGGGCCAGTATCTATGTGAACCGATAAAAACGAGGCTTCAACTATGCGTGATATTTTAATCTAACGGGCAACGAGGCCGGTCATACTCGTGACTGTTGTTGACATCACCTACCTTGGCTATTTATCGTATTTGATAGGCCTGTGTCAAAGTGCAACACTACAACTATGCCCAGTAGCTCAGTCCAATTGCCAAAGTCGGCCCGTCATACTCATAACTGTGCTGAATTCACTTGCCGAGGCTACTTATAGTAACTGCAGGGCCCGTGCACATGCTCCTAGCCGACTATAATGTCCCAACTATACATGATAGAATAATTTAGCGGCCAACGGCGGTCTCTCACAAACATAAGTCGACCCCTGCCATCTCCATGCCCAAAAAATACACAAACACCTTCAGCAAATCATGTTTCCATTTATCGGTTGCATCGATACAAACAATGTGTGGTCAGTCCAGTTCTCTGTTTTTAACTCGACAGGGTTTCTGGAATTACGAATCGATTACGAATCGTGCACATTTTCCGCAACGCCATCTAAACGAAATACTTCAGCAAAGTTTTAGTGGCTAACTCACCAAATGCTTAACAAATCCCTTTGTCCACAATTCCCGGTGAGTGTCGGCGCTGAACGGGTAGACCTACTGTTATGAAGGTAAGCTCACTTCTTTCTCACACAGTTCGATTGACGACAAAGAGGGAGCCGTATGTGCGTCGATGATTCGAGAGCGGGCTTCGGCAAACATACGTATTATTAGACGCTGTGAAGTTAAAGCTAAAGAGAGGTGTTTACTTATCAGTCGCAAGACCAAGTGGTTTGCATCTGAGCCCAGAGATCCGAGGGCCACACGCGTCCTCAAACGTCCACCCATGTATGCAGCCGTAGCGAGTGAGTGAGCGGGTGCATGGGGTCAAATCAACTCATTTAGAGCACTAAATCCCAACTGCATTCGATTTCCGCTCTCACATACCACTACAATGTAGCATAATAAGAACGACAGCTCGGTCTTCCTCATCGAAACTCATAACCATCACATACTCAACCACAGTAGCGGTCTAACTTACAAGGGGCACATTTCTGGGCCTCATCCAGCTCATCGTTCCTATCGGAGTATTGCAACCCATCTTCACTTCTGAAATAATATCGACCATATCCGAATAAATGGGCTGGTAAAACGGACACGCCTGATCCTACCGTCTCAGATAATGAGAATGATCTAACTGGAGACTGCTAGGACACATTCCTCAGTGGAAATCCCCAGTGCGCAACGGATTTGCCAACACTGATCCACGCGAACAATGGTTTCGAGACAACCGTTGTCAAACATCCGAAAACGCCTCGGTTCCGCTTCTCAAACAGGCCACGTCTTACAGTCATACAACAGAACAGCCCGTACTACAGTCTGGTACGCACGTCACTTGATGTTCCTTCAGCAAATCATGTTTCCATTTATCGGTTGCATCGATACAAACAATGTGTGGTCAGTCCAGTTCTCTGTTTTTAACTCGACAGGGTTTCTGGAATTACGAATCGATTACGAATCGTGCACATTTTCCGCAACGCCATCTAAACGAAATACTTCAGCAAAGTTTTAGTGGCTAACTCACCAAATGCTTAACAAATCCCTTTGTCCACAATTCCCGGTGAGTGTCGGCGCTGAACGGGTAGACCTACTGTTATGAAGGTAAGCTCACTTCTTTCTCACACAGTTCGATTGACGACAAAGAGGGAGCCGTATGTGCGTCGATGATTCGAGAGCGGGCTTCGGCAAACATACGTATTATTAGACGCTGTGAAGTTAAAGCTAAAGAGAGGTGTTTACTTATCAGTCGCAAGACCAAGTGGTTTGCATCTGAGCCCAGAGATCCGAGGGCCACACGCGTCCTCAAACGTCCACCCATGTATGCAGCCGTAGCGAGTGAGTGAGCGGGTGCATGGGGTCAAATCAACTCATTTAGAGCACTAAATCCCAACTGCATTCGATTTCCGCTCTCACATACCACTACAATGTAGCATAATAAGAACGACAGCTCGGTCTTCCTCATCGAAACTCATAACCATCACATACTCAACCACAGTAGCGGTCTAACTTACAAGGGGCACATTTCTGGGCCTCATCCAGCTCATCGTTCCTATCGGAGTATTGCAACCCATCTTCACTTCTGAAATAATATCGACCATATCCGAATAAATGAGCTGGTAAAAGGGACACGCCTGATCCAACCGTCTCAGATAATGAGAATGATCTAACTGGAGACTGCTAGGACACATTCCTCAGTGGAAATCCCCAGTGCGCAACGGATTTGCCAACACTGATCCACGCGAACAATGGTTTCGAGACAACCGTTGTCAAACATCCGAAAACGCCTCGGTTCCGCTTCTCAAACAGGCCACGTCTTACAGTCATACAACAGAACAGCCCGTACTACAGTCTGGTACGCACGTTACTTGATGTTCACTGATATACTGACTTGATGCCATAGGCGGTTGTAATTAGCAAGCGCTACCCAAGCACCGCAGGTTTGTGCATTGACTTCATCTGTCACACTACAATCAAAACTAATCCATCTCCGAATGTGCACGAATCGCTGCACAAGACCACTTCTCCAACCGGATAAATACTTCAGATAAATACTTCAGGATAAATACTTCGGATAAATGACTTCATCTGTCACACTACAATCAAAACTAATCCATCTCCGAATGTGCACGAATCGCTGCACAAGACCACTTCTCCAACCAGATAAATACCCACAATCTTATATAGCTTTTTTACCCATGAGGACTTCCTCGGCCAACTAGAAATGTCACCCCCGTCACAGAATTGCACATAAGCCAAATGATCTCAAAAATGACTACGGTCACGGGGCTGACCAGAAAGCGAAGTATTCTCGTGCAATGATGGCATGGTACTGTTATATTCAGTTTGATATCCCACCAGCAACTATGACATTCCTTCTCTTGACCCTTCTCTTACCCTATCACCCACTTGTTTCATTACCTGCAACTACATAAACTCACGCTTTATTCCGACTAACCTTATGATCATACCGGCGGTACACCACCCAACTGTTGAGCATAAATGCCGTTATAATAACGTGACACTTTGTGGGCACGAAGTCCACACCAATGGACAGAATTTCTTTGGCCAGTTCATCCAAAGACACTGCACCTTTTAACGTGACACTTTGTGGGCACGAAGTCCACACCAATGGACAGAATTTCTTTGGCCAGTTCATCCAAAGACAACTGCACCTTTTCCTCCTCTTCGAAGATGAGAACGATGTCTGCATACTCCAGATGGACAAAATTTTTTTCAGAAGATATTTGAAAACCGGTTGTAGAAGACGTTTCAGCGTCCGTCTCATTTTCTCGTCGATCACGAAATTAAGGGAAAGTGGAGAGATGGCGCTTTCGACAGACACAAATTTGTGTACGGAAGCTTTTAGAGCTCTTCATATATTCCCGTAACGTGTCCACCCATTTAGCTCCTCCTGTCCACATTAGTGCATAGACGGCACATTTGACAACTCTCTTTTCAGCTGCACATTCTCCCGCCAAAATGTACTCCTTCCGCATTATGAACCTCATGATCCGCCTTCTGTAATGAGGGAAGGGAAGAATGTTTCCCGCCTGGGCTTGCCCTCCTCAACGATCTCCTATGAATTAAAAAATCCTTTGATAGAAGACGAAACGACACTACGAGACTCACCAAATACATGTGAAAATACGCCTCAGAGGCAACCGGTTTTGCAAAGCTCCACGTTTTTACTTCAGGCTGCAACAGCTCCGTAAGGTCATCTTGCGAACAAGCAACACCACCAGATATCTCTGATATCATGTCTCTGCAGGTTCCAAGATACCTTAGTTTCGCACAATCTAGCCAATGTACTACCCTCATACTCACATATCTCCCCACCATTTTCCACCAACCCCAAACCTATTATCTGCACCTAAATATCGATTACCGTTTTTTTGAAATCGGGCAGTGTCGATTCGTTGAAGCTGTTGGGAATTGTGACAATTTCTGACTGTTTGTTATTTCGGGCAGCCTTCTAATTTACCTCAAAGCGCTTTCTACCAACCCTTTCAGACGCTATCTTATTTTGAGTCCCCAATGTGGACGTGGGTGTCTTATTCCCTCGTTTGAATGCCAGCACTGAGCCACCATGAACCATCGACAAACCCAGGAATTCCCTAACTGTGAGGACAACCATAAATGGCTCATCCAAGATGTTTATGTACGGGGCCGCCCACGAACCGAAGTACCGCGTCGCGATGACGGTACAACACTACCATACTCAGCCTGATGGCTTGCCCGTAGTTCACTATAACTCTAATATTCCTCAGACAAGCGTGTTATCCAGAAGACCGTTTCGTTTCGTTTACTTTGTGCAAGGAGTTGAAAGCCGTGGCCCACTGATTTCATAGAGACGATGAGCAAGCCACCGGAAGCCACTAAAACACAACGTTCTCGCCCGCAATTCGCTCCGAGTTCGTGTAAACAACTTCAGATTAGTTTGCACCCGCGTGAATATATCCAATGCACCCGAATAATTACCACCAGATGCTAAAACTTTATACCAAAGCTTCTCTTTTTCCAACTATGGCTTTAGAGAACTTTGGGTGTGCATCCAGGATGCGGCATGAGTTCACCCTGAGTGCTCGCACAATGGAATTGAATTTTCAAAGCTATGACGTGTTGCTGATAGACTGAAGCGCTGGGTCAAACTGAGTTCAGAGTACCAGTCCCAACTTTTGAGCCCCATCTAGGCATCTTGGGGTTTCAGAAATGCTGGCAAATTATTCCACAAGACTTCCGCCAGGGGTATGATTGCTTAAGTGGAAAATGAGTTGCAAAAAGATGAGCGTAGATTAAAATAGTTTTTGGTTTGAGCACATACGCAGCAAAATGCAACGTTTGGCGCAAGTATTACTCCAAACCTAAATTTTTTCGGTTGAGAGCATTGTGCAGCTGATGGGCCCCGATGGGATGTCCAGCGAGGCTCGACACGACGCTGTGGCTTGCAATGCTTACTTTGAGTCTTGTGCAATATTTGAACACAATGTGATACATTAAGCTACACTGTGCAGGCAGAGTTCTACAACATCTCGCATTTGAATTGCGACGCCGCTTGCGGGTTGTGTTCTCCGTTTGGAAAACCTACCTTAATAAAATGAACTACAAACTTGTCGGAAAAAGAAGCCATTTATTGCCCACAGCTGCATGCGATGTCACCTACCCTACCCGCCTAACGTAACCATTTGGCCCTTACCTATTCACTCAGCTAATAATGAGTATGCTTGAGTATGCATGATAGTTCAACGGCCGGCGTGGGCCTCATGTCATCGTAAGCGTATGCTTTGTCACCTACTCCTCCCTGTGCCTAAAAATTGAGATCATTTTGGCAAACTAAACTGTTTCATTTGCCTGATGCACGGGTACACACTCCGCTGGTGGACATACAGCCTCCATCACTCCGTAAAAAACTCCTGAATTATGATGATTCCAAAGGATAAAATGCATACCTATCTTAGCCTAGCACATTTCTCTATCAAAGGGGTTGAATCCACTGATGTAACAAAGGCAAAACCTGCCATTAGTCTATTGATCCCATTTTCGACCAAATGATACGCCGCTTTAGTGGTTGTGTACCTGGAAGTTTGATTTAAATCACATGTCGTCGGTCAGTAAACCAGGTAAAGAACTCAAATGTCTATCTCCCGCATTTATCACCCGTCACGGCGGCAAACGCTGTGCAACGCAGTTTTGCGCTTTAGGCATTAGCTATACGGGAAGGCCTTCAAGGTAGCATGTTTCCGGCTACTGGGGTAGTGCATATGTTTTTAATAGCTTGTTCACGTAATCAAAATGGGTATTGGCCAGGTTTTCAAGGTACAGTCTGACTTTATACAAATAGACCAATGGCGAGCTAGTGCTCCCTCTCCTGAAAATGTCAACCAGACAGGGCCTGACGATGATGCATCGCCGTTAATGCGGGCTAGGTTCTAAGTCAAATGTTTATCCATGACATGCACAGTGCGCAGCTTCAAAGTGAAGCACAGTGCCGGGTTATTCTGGCATGTTCTTTGCGTCGGGATCTCCAACAGAAGGCTGCCTAATAGTTAACTGTGGTTTTGACTCATGCTACATATCTGGAGCTATCCCACTTAATGGAATGGCACTAGAACCGCATTGTGGGAGTGAATATGCGTCCTGGGTCAGCGCCACAGCTAAACGTATGGATCGTTTTTACCCAAGCAACACGCATCGTGCCGGAAACATCAATAAATTTGGAGGTTCCATTTGCTTATGGAGTCGGACTAGGTGAACAGAAAATAAAGTTCTTCCAGGTAGCAAACAAAAGCTGCGTGTTAAAGTCACACGGTATGACCACCATTGTGTCGAACCCAAAGAATGTTTTCAACTCCTGTCAGCAAGAGAGTCCCGGCCACTAGCATTTGTCAATTGATTTACTAATTTCGGCGCCATCAAATCCGGAGGACTCCAGGGCCTTGTAAAACCAGGTGAGCAAATGCAGTGTCCTTACCGTCTCAAGATTGTGCCCTGGCGTCCGTTTACTTGGCAAGCGATGATATGTTAACAGGAGCGTCAAGGAATGTGTTCGGAAATATTGGCCGACCTGAAGAATCGGATGACAAACCAGCAACAAATTCCGTCCCCACACGTTGGCTTACAGGGGTAGCTCGATCTATTGTGCGCTTAGAGAGTGGAGTTGTCCACCGTGCTGTTGATAAGGTTACACGTCCTGCTGTCGGCGGCAACGATCCTTCCGTGGATATTTTCCCTAACCACGTGTGTAGCCTGTGTCCTCTACCTATCGAGGCTGCAGTCATGGAGGTCTAGGCGTCATAATGTTGTGGTAAGGCTCGTACTAAAGGCAAGGTGACAGAAACCAATGAAACGGGATGAGGATTCTACATGTTCGAAACATAAATGGACGCCCTCTCGGGCGAGCACCCTTTAGTTAGTGTTGAGGCGCCCGGTCTTTTTCAGGATAGAGCAAGTTGGTGTTGAGTATTCTGTTCTACGATATTTGTGCAGGAAGAATTCGGGGTCCCTTAGGCCTTCCTCTTCGCGGAATGTGCCGCAGCCCCCTTTCATGCTCAGCGTCTTTCCGCTGAACAGTCTACCGAGTATATTTGTTCACCGTCAGGCATGAGGGGTGAACTGGTGTGTTCATCCGTACAATCTCTCCTCTTGTCGAATTAATTGGAGGGGGGCCCTAGAGGGGTCAGATGGTTTCCAGCCATCTTTGTCAGCATCTCGTCGCTGCCGTTAGAGCTCAGAAGAGTATATAGTCTTTACCAAATTTCCTGAAATTGACACGAATACTGACACCGACTAGGATGTTTGACGTGCTCATTTTACCCCTGATATCAACAACACTACGGTTGTTGAAGTCAGAATAAAAGCATGACTGGATTTTGGGAAGTGATAACGTCATAGATGGTGGGCGGTAGCCAATGTAGATGTGTTATTCTTTAAACCGGCGCTGGCATGGAAGCACATTTTTCAGACAGAATATCCCGCAAGATCAAATCGGTGGGATTTCAAGGTGGCGTGAAAAAACAAGGGAGGAAAAATAAGGAGGCTTCCTGCCTGACGCATGACGAAAATGTGTAAACTGTGGCAAAAGAGGAACCAGATCTTGCAAAGCAGCAGAGTTGGCGTCGTTCAGTCAGTCAAAATGAACTATAACCTGAAACCGCTGCTGAGGCCAAGTGGCTTAGGACTGTTGGGCATCAGGTCAGGGTCACAAAAGTTTAAGCGCGGATGTTGAAGTGGAGGGATTGGTGATGCGGATAAATGCTAACAGGAATTTCAAAATTATCTTGTATGATGAACCTGTGGGAACTACTGGTTTTGCTGCCCTCAGGGAGTCGAGCACAAAAATTTTCCTGAAGAGTAATTTGGTGAAGACACACAAGCCGGAACACAAAATGTATAGAAATTGCTGACCTTGTGAGGAGCACAGACTGGAAGTCCACCAAAATAGCTAAATCCGAACGAATCGTTCGGCAGATAGAAATGAACACATCCCAGAAGTGGCGGGGGCCAAGTAAACAGCCTGTTTTCTATTTACAGTTAATGAACCGAGTGAGCGAGATGGTACGGTCGGAACACGAATCGAATAGTTCCGATTGTGCTACCAAATTGGGTAAGGAAAGTTCGTGGCATTATTGGCTTGACATGCTTCGGTTTTTGGACAGCCATTAAAAACGTCATGCTTAAGATCATCGAGCTAATATGTGCAATACTTCAGCGGCGAGATTTTTTGGACTGGTCAAAGAAACATAGGTAGAACTAATCCGATATAAGATCGCAGGATTTTTGGTCCGATTGAGGATCCCTATGGATGTGCACCGTAGAGAACTGAGGTGGACAACAGTCAACCAGGTTGTCCAAACCAGGCATTGCCGAAGTTGAAAGCTTGGGAAGGCGGGAAATTGAATGAGATTGGGAAGGCCTGTGATTTCGAGGGGATATCATACAGAGTAATGTACGTTACTAAAGAAAAAACTTGATATCCATCGCTAGTAGGGAGGTGACAACAACTTATTAAATAAGGCAGGGTAGGGATGGATTCAAACTTAACAGACTGGCGAACCAATCGGGAGATGTTCTCTAATGCATGATATTAAATTATAGGAGGTCTATGAGCACGTAGAGAGGTGGTGTTGTTGGGGAAATCAAACGTATAATGATCGACGGTAGTGAACTCCCGAAATGAGGGGCTAGATTTTGCGGTGTGGACAGTACCACAATCTAGGACGAACAGTGAGGGTAAGAGAAATAGTCACCAGTCCCAGAGGCACTGCTTTCAGCTTCAAGTAAACAAATAGTGCATGGTGATTAGAAGGCCTTTGGGCGCTAGTCTTGCATGCAGGTAGCAAAAGGCCAGGCATCTCATGTATATATATCTTTGAATGCGCCAACATTCTGGAGCGGTATGTAGAGGCGTGTGTTTCGTTTGGTTGACGAAGTGCGCCTTCGTGGAGCGCAACTCTAATTATGACGAAAGCTGCTGCAGCTCCGTACGTTGATATAAGCGATGGGTATCAGGCTTCAGGATTCTCNTGCCGAAGTTGAAAGCTTGGGAAGGCGGGAAATTGAATGAGATTGGGAAGGCCTGTGATTTTGAGGGGATATCATACAGAGTAATGTACGTTACTAAAGAAAAAACTTGATATCCATCGCTAGTAGGGAGGTGACAACAACTTATTAAATGAGGCAGGATAGGGATGGATTCAAACTTAACAGACTGGCGGGGGTGAGGGGCATACTCAGAACCACTGGCAAGGGCGTTAGCACCCATACTGCTGGAGGGGTAGCGTGTATACGAACGCAAAATGGTGCAACGCAACAGAGCGAGATTCACTGCAGGACGTGCCGGCCTCCAGGTGAGGTTTTCATCCTTCGTGCATGTTACCGGTTCTGCAAGTTGACATGCCACCAAGTAGTCGAGATTTTGATTTGCGTATTGATTAAGAACCGCAGCTGGGGGGGGGAAGCCGGGCCAGTAAAACAGCTCAGCTATTTTGAACAAGCAAATGGCGAACAGCTATCAAAAATGCAGGCCGAGAAGGAAGCAAATTAGACGACAGTTATCACTGATACAATGGGACAAGAACCGATATGGCTAGAGCATGTGAATTGTGATCAACCAATGACGGAGCGTGAGCCGCCAAGCCACATAGAGGCGCACCGAAATGTGGTGTGCGCGTGTTTGATGGGCTGAGTGGCGCGTAATACGTTCTCAGGTATGAGAAACTCTGGTTTTTGTTTGGTGTATGTTCGTTAGGATTGGACGAGACGAGACACTACTCATTAAACACAGCGGATAGATTAGTCCAGGGCGTGGTCCTAGATAGAAATAGCATGGTAATATTTGTCTGAGGAGGAAGCGAAGCCACTAGTAGACCATACTCTGATCAAGCAGGCACTGTGGGTAATTGTTGCTTTAAGCAAGTCAAAAGGATATCAACGTACGGCAAAAAGGCGACTTATTTTCTAAATTATTGTTTTAACTATTTATTTGTCCGCTGACGATAACTTCGTCAAACTCAGAGGTAGTTTTGACCCCGTTCATAAAGGAAATTGGGGAACAGGTGGGCGCTGAGTGGGGCGGCTGCAAATTCACACGTGAGAAACCTATCTACAGACGGGGGAAACATGAGCTGGAGTGCAACCTTTTGAAACGCATCGGGGAGACTTTTTCAAATACTAGTGAAGTAAACCAGAAGGACGTGATGCAGTTTTGTACATACTAGAGAGCACACTAAGCGGTTGCTGGCTTTACGGAATTTATACCGTGTTTGTGACTTTACGCTTGCATTTCGGCACAGCAGACAATGTGCGTCAGTGCAACTGACATAGATACTCACAATCCGCTTCGAAAACGTGTGGTGCAATGTGCGCTGCTTTGCTGTTTGGTGAGCTAATTTTACCACTCCCGCAAGCGTGTTGATGATAGCTGAACTGCGCACCTTTTGTACACACCAGCAAGCCGAGTTGCGTAGCCTGAGAGGCGCCACACCTGATTGAAATTTCCAAAACTCACTATTCGCCATCCTTATACTTCGAGCCGCATTCACTTGAGTTCGCTTCTTATCGGTAGTTGTCGACTTATGTTGAATTTTCTTGCCTTCGGATTTATCAGTTTAACGTGATACCCGTTGCTTAATGAGTCAGCTACGGTCATTTTCCGCGCACATCAGCAGCTAAGGCACCAAACACCAGGACAAGAGTGACAAGAGTGTTGTATCCTGTATTTGCAGCAGCCAGTGTAACACACATTTCTACAAATAGACGAAATTTCGCTCACTGTTATCAGTCGGTGGATCTTGAATGAATTTTGCCTACTATGTCACAGTGCTTTTCCGCGTTCTCTTTAGAGCATTATTCAGATCGAAGGAACTCGTTGTCGCTGTGAGCAAGCGCCTGCATGGTCTACCGCCCAAAAGCGGGGGTTAGGAGTTTATACTAGAGGCGCTGGAGAGAGAAGCTCCAGTTACCCCGTGGTTTGTGTGTTTGTGAGATCAGATGATCACACTAGACTGTTATTACGACGCACACAAACTCATCGGTGACAACAATTAATGCGGCCGCCTTCCATCTGGATAGTTGTTCTGAGGGGTGCGTTAAACTTTTTCCACTGAACACTAATCCACAATAAATCAGAAATCAAATCGACTGGATAGAAGCCTAGAAGTGTATCAGCCAACCAGAATGTAGCCTTAGTAGCACGGTCCCTCGCAGCCGATTGTGGTGCGCGGGGGCACTGTGAATCAGTGCATGAGTGACCATCGAATACAACCGTAATCACTTCGGTATGTCCCCGTTCACTTCTCTTCCAATATACTGTGCCCTGTGGCGGTAAGTAAAGTAACAGAAATGACAGGCGTGAACGCGAATGGAATGTCCGGCGGTCGCAGACTCGAGGCTGGAAGCGGTTATCCCCGACACATCAGGTACTTGAAAGGAAGGTGCTTGGTCGAAGTGCACGTATATTTTATGACGTAATCATAAATATATGATGTTTGGTGCCAAGGGTGGCACAAGCAGCTGTAGGACTTGTGACCCACGAGGCACACCACCCAGCGTAACGTCAGAATTTTTCGCGACTTGCGGTGCGACCATTGCACGCACACAGTTTTGGAAGAACGACGTAACGTGTGGTTGTGGTACAAATATGTGTGTAACAGACGGTTGTCGACGAATGTCGACGGAGCATGAAAAGGCAAACTCAAGCAGAGAGTACATCATAAAAATCAAAGTTCAAGTGGCGGTTACCATGGAGGTTAAAACGAATTCGGGTGTCGACAACCATAGACGAAAAAGACTCAAGAAATATGTATGCTAAAATGTGCGAACGGTGTGCACAATTGTATATGTGCAATATAATGCAAATGTAATAAGCGGATTCAACCTTTAATGGGGCGCTTAGTTATGGTGATACTCTTACTAAGGTGGGGGATCAGACGGAAAATTTATTTAGCGTAAAAGTAGGCTTGCAAAGCAAACTAGCGGACAGCGGATTCAGGCAACCTGTTTTGGAATGGAACGCCCAAAGACCAGAAGAAATTACCGCACTGCAGTCACATACACTGTCGGAGAAACCGTGAGGATGGCACTGAGCTCTGAAAGCTCTGGGGAAGAAAGAATTAGACGCTTTGGAATTGGCATCGGAATAAAGTAAAAGATGAATGGAAATTAATTTTAGGCACCAGCTTTTGAATGAAAATATGATGGTCTGCGGGCACTTCTTTCGTCGGGGCATTTGCCGAGCAAAGTCACTGGTAGCCCCCGCTGGGCATTTGCCAACCACGCATCAGCCAGGAAGGCCACACAGGCCCGGTGTTTTGCGTGTGGCCACATAAAATAGAAATGACGGACACTAGGCTTGCTCAAACCTTTGGGGCGAACACTTGACCGGGAAAACATACTACGTTTGCGCCATTTTCATCAAAGTGAGGTTAAGCCAGCAGCAGATAAGGCTGTGTCCCAAAAGTTTATGATATTTGTAGTAATCAAAAAGATTGAGGTCAGTATCATAACGGTATTTTAAAAAGGTAGTACACCAGTTCATTCCCATTTCAGTTTAGTTTCAATCTGGCTGGTCCTTCATCTACATTCATGGTCCTCCAAATGAAGGGAAAATATACACGATCCTGTATCGGCCTGACTCTATATGGGTCGGTCTTTCTGCCTACCCCAAATTCTTCTGCCACGGAAATGCGTATACCCTCTCCGATTGAGGCGGCCTTGACGACCGTTACGGGACTATCCGTAAACCAAAATATGTCGGTGAGATGATAACGTGGCACTACCATACCAGTGTGATAGCAGTCCTAACTATTTTCCTCAGAATATCGACCGCACCCCCTCGCTTACTCGAAGCATGTAGTTGCTGCTATGAGCTAATTTTTTGCTTGGCCTCAACAGCCACTAATGAGTTTAGTCTAACTCGATGAAACTTGCGTTAAGATTTCACTAACCTGGTTTTCTGCTGCAATTTTGGCTTACCTTTTACACTTTCAATTCCACATACAGTGTTCGTCTGTCCCTATGCTTCGTCAATATCTCCCAATCAAATGCATCCTTTACACCTGATTTCCCCACAACGGGGCAACAGTGAGTCAACGCGGTTTCAATGTGAAGCATATTTTTGAGACAAACTTGCCATTTGCTTCCACTTCGAATCGTTCCATCTCTATCCCGATTTTCGCTTTTCGCTTCTCCGGCCAATTACCCAACTGCCCAAGGTCACCCATGGCCAGCGATGGTCGTCATATTTGGTGCATATCAGCCGGCTTCCTCTTTGAAGTAATCAGATCTCATGCCCATTGTCCCAGTTTTTCGGTTCTCGCAACCGCGACAGCTTTTCATGTAACAAGCATGTCTCGTTTGTTGTGCCTTCCTCCTGATTGCGTTGTTGCCTGCCGTGTTCAGGATGTAACGACCCAATCACGTCTAAATAGACATGCACCCTAAAAGTTGCGGAATAACCCTTTTATTATCACTTTCGGTCATACACTTTTAAACGTACGCTGTCCTCAATTGAACCCACTTTTTACGCGTTTACCCCATGTATTCAATATCCACTCACAATTTTTCATGAATGGTTGATGGCCGAAGTGGTTAGAGCGCGGATTTACTAACCTGAAGGTCCGTGGTTCGAATCCGACCTCCGCCACTCGACTTCCCCTGTCTAGGCTTGGGCAACCTGGCAGTATCCCAGCCCTCGTGCTCCCTTAGGGTGGCATGGCAGCTAGGCACCGGGAGGGTGCTACAGCTGAACGCTTTATCTCTTTCTTTAACATGGCAAAGCACGTTTGGCAAACTTTTCAAGCGCGATTTTTGTAAACCAGTTCTACCAAGTGCTTTACGAAGGCGCTCAGTGTTGTCACAATGGAATTGAAATTTCAAAAGCCTCGACATGTCCCTGAAGGGTCAAAACAGACAAACAAATGAGTTTTTAGAATATCACTGCAAAATTTTTTCCCCTCTCCGGGCACTCCGGGGTGCCTGTGATGCTAGGAGAGCGCTTCACCAGAATTTTTCCGCTAGAAACATGGTCGCCTCAGTAAACAGTGAAAGTAAGTAACCTGAAAAAATATTAACGTAGATTTGTACAATTTTGGTTTAAGCACAAAGCGCAATATCTTGCTGCAAAAAGTTTTATTCCACTCAAAAAGGCTTTGCAGCTAAGAGCGTTGTGCTACAAAGGGGCCCTCTTTGCATGCTTGTTTGTCACTATGTCAGACAAATTTGCCTTTCAGTCCAGCCTTTCACTTAATGTACACCGTTTTGCGCAACCACCAGACAAATATCCACCGTGGTTTGAGGTTTGTAGTTCCTTTATACACGTTTTGTATGTGGAGTACCACACTTTTTTGACAAATGTCTCTTGGTTTGTGACCTCGCACGCCAATTAATTAGGCCTTCTAGAATGCGTCAAGCATTCGGCATCCTCAAAATTAATTCACTCCTCTTTACTATTTAGCTCCCCGAAGCTGCGACAAACATTCTGTCAGCCGCCGTTGGCTTCAAGTTATCTTGCTTAGTAATATCGAAACGTACATGCGGGTACTGTTTTGTTGCCTATCTGGAGAAATTAAAAAATACTTGCATAAACCTAAGCAAAGCCGGATGGTTTTGGAAAAATTAATTTGGTATCAGGTGCCATTCTGTTTATGCAGTTCGGGCAAAAATGTTCTTCATAGCCTCTGAGCAATGCAAGATGAGCAAAAAGCCTGACCAAAGAGGGATATCTCTTATATCCTAGAACAGCATTCCTCTTATTTTAGTGACGAGTTCACAAAGGGTGTCTGCTTTTGCAGATGGATGAACCTTGAAATTAGAAGAAAAAATCGTCAAAAACAAGCGATCCACGATCTACAACTCCTAAACCAACGGAATTCTTGTAACGAAATGCAGCATTTCAAGTCCAAGTTCAATTCAAGGAATATTGGGTTTGTTGAAATATGCAAATTTGATGAACCGATCGATTTCACACTAACAAACACAGTCCTGGTCCGAAACAGAGGCAACAAAGGGTTGATCATACACATCAAATAAACACAATTGTCCCACTTGTGTTTCTGTGAGAATTCCCCCTGGCCCTTTCGGATCATGTTTGAGATACCGGATGATTCCACTCAAGTGTTTTTATTTGTTAGATCATTTTTAAAGTTTCTTACTAACGTCCCATCACCTTGATCCGGTGACCGCATAATAAACTGACATTGATTTGTTCTGGAAAACCGCATCCTCCCGTGTATTTATTTTGAGTTACCTTACTCACCAGCGCGCAAACGTCATGCTCTGAGACGAACATCCAGGTCGTCCACTATCCATGACGTTTCTAATTATTGTGAAAAAACAGCCTGGTGTTAGAGGAGGCAGCAAACCTGAAACCTGTTGTCGCCCTAGTGTTTACCTACAACAAACGTTTTAGTTCCTATTTTCGTCGTCCTGAAATACTTTACCCTAGTTTATGTATGTCTAAACAGAGTGAAACGACGGTTCAGCTTTTTTGGAATTTGCGCACAAGTGAAGCTAATACAGTATTGATTTTCCCACTTTATTACGAATCCAAATCTGGTTCACTGGCGTGTCAAACTTTAAGATCCAAGCCGGTGGCCCATGTGTGATGCTCGGTTGTAATACGTTTTTCGGAGCAAAGAAGTTACTTGCAGCTAAAAAGCTGCCAGACTCTATTTTTGAAAAAACGATTCTGTATAATGAGCATCAAAGTGTCTGCAAAAATGCACGTCACAAATAAATCCAGAGCTAACTTTATTGCTGCAGGATAAACGCAAAGGATTAAATTCCAGACAGGATCTAATAGAGTTTTATACTGGCAAAAACTAAAAGCTGACAATCTTTGCCCACTTTCTCCTGTGGGCTATGTTGCCAAGGATAAAACAAATCGCCTTAATCTTGGTATTTTACTCCTGCGGATTTTGGGATAAATGTCACCTCTGAAGGAAGGCCTCCCATCGAATCACTTGCTTTGAAGTGACGTGCATTGAAATAACCAACCTAACTATTTCTAAAACAAGGCCGATCTCCGAAAGCAGCTGTGATGCAGCCAATAAGAAGCTAGCAGTTGCAAAACTTTTGCCAAGAATTTGATGAGAAATCATGACAAATTAAGACCAGCATGAATCAAGGATATTCTTGGGTCCCTCGAGGGCACATGCTGTTAACACCAGTGATCAGCAATTGTTTGCCTTATTTTCCGTTAACTTATTTGTGCTTGATGATGTATTGTTACAAGGAAGCGCGATTAATTATGGTGGGAAAGATATTACCGTGCTGTTATTTAACACGTACTTACTTAATAAATCTGCAATATCTACTGACTAGTTGTGGAAATCCGCGAATTGAAATATTCGAGAGAGGTGTATGCAACCGTCAGTACTGCAAACTGCATCAAATTTATTTCATCACTATACTGAACAAGAAAGCGAGTTTCCCGGAAAACGGCGTCTTGCAGAATTTTACTTAACGGGCTAATCTAATGAGTTACGTTTGGGGGTGTTGAGTATGAAAACGTTATTACATTATTTTTCTGGGTGGAATATGCAGTGGTCGTTCTGGGGATGATATCTCACTTAAAACAATCACTACAGGATGGCATAATATGCAGAAGTGCGATTTCATAATTTATCTTTGTAAACTAGTAGCAAAATGCAAATCAGCGATGGCGTGTGTCCTTGAAATTTCGCACGCTTAAACAAAATGCTATGCGCAACATGGTAGCGAAAATCACAAACAGATTAGACAAACTTTCGTAGAAGTTAAAACTTCGGAAAACCTATAGTTTTGGAAAAAAATAATTTAGGTGTGCTTCTAGGGAGCGACTGATATACAACTCCAGGCATTCGCCAGATTTTCCCAGGTTGTGTTTGTCCTTGTCGCTGAGCGACTGTCGTTCATCCGAAAGGCACAAGTGAAATGTATGTGTAGCACTGCTCGTAAAGTCCACAGCGCAAGGCACTAAGCTATCTAGCGTGAGAATTTGCATAAAACAGTCTGATAAATATTTGGGAAACACCTCAACTGACTCCACAAGCTAATGTTGTGTGCGCAAAGAAATGAATTCAAGAGATTCATTTATACTGAACTTTAACCGCACCATCATTTGTCACGTCTAATTAAAATTGCCTTATTTCGAATTTGCTATGCAGACTGGTGAAAATATAAGTAAGCAAATTATGTGAGAGGGGTTAATATGGTGATAATTGCGTAAGGCAGCCATCAATTGTAGTATTAAATGAAAAGAAGAAAATTGCTTCATGTCACGCAGTGCTCTGCGTTGTATGAGTGGTAAACACCTTACTGCCTCTGAACCGCAGCAATAAGAAAATCAGACTTAATATCTCTCGAGACTTACAGCCACCATCAAACAAGAACATGAGCACGGGTTTTTTTAACGCGAGCAAAACCGTGACCAAAAACAGACAAGGAGGCTTTAGCCGCAAACACACACGGCGCATTAGGCGTAAGCCTAACACAAATAGTGATGGTGAAGCACCACAACATCGTAGCAGACATTTTATTCTTCCTCCTCCATCCCATCGAGCAAGTGGTCTCACTTTCCGCAAATGGTTCCGAGAGCCGACGGTCATAGTCCAGAGTTTATAACTAAGTCCTGTGTAGTCTGCGACTATAATAGACATTCTATATTCGAGTGTTCGGAAACTCGCAAGGCCTGGATCACTTCTCACGTTTTCGAAATTGGTATACAGAACCTTACCGCGCTTCCTCTGCACCGCGGCTCCTAACGGTGAAAGGTCTGCAGTAAATAAACTCTATTAATACTCTAGAGATTTTACTCGGTCCAAATGAAATCCGGTGTGGAAAACAAATAAGAACAATTCATGGAGACTGTTCTAAATATTCTCGCCCAAGATCGTTCCCCCCTGACGCCACTACCAGTGCGAAATCAAGTATGCTAGACATTTAAACTCACTTTTCCAACAAACGTTTAGAAACTGCCGTCGTGTGCACGAAACTAGACAAAAATAGACAAATACACCTTATGAAATGCTGTGTGCGATTTCCTAACACTCAAAGCCAAGTTGTCTATTTTTGTATGCATATCTTTCTTTCCATCCACAGAACTGGAGCCAGAAATCGCAAGATAAGAATCTTTCTTCGACTTTTGCGTGGTCAATGGCATCAGGCCACAATGCAAAACTGGCCGGTCTTAGTGAATTTTTGTGTTTGGTCTTCACTGATTTGCTTGTACTGTTCAGGTTAAATTTCGTAAAACCTAGGCAAAATGGTTTTTGCACTCAGTGCGCACCAAAAGAATGTCTTGAACTTTGGAACCATTTTAGCGCATTTGCAGACTTCAGCAGGAAACTGGTAATCAAACTTGGATGGAATCCGGTGGATTTGGCTCGTTCAAATGAAATCGTTCCGTTAACGGGCAATAATGCGTATGCAAAAACTACTCTTAATACTGTTAAGGGCAGTTGTCCATTTCAAGATCCCCCAAGTACATCCAAAATGAAGTCTTTTATCGTAATTGCTCAATATGCTCACCTCGGTGCAAGTTCAGAATAGAGATGTCGAGAAGGTGGGCCTACTTATCCAGGTGACCTTGTAATGCGTGGCCTAATCCGACAGGCGAAGTCGATGCTCTCATCCTTATGAAATGAGTAAAATTTGCCAATCCTCGTCCCTCTTGGGGCCAGCAATGGTAATCGTAAAGGCTACATGGCCGCATAAAAATCGACTGTTAAGGTAATATAGCTTGTGGACGTGAAAATAAGCCTACCCGGTCCGGGGACATCAAACACTCTCAACGTCAAGTCGGACTCACTATGACTGCAGTATGTCTCCGGCGGATTCACTAGCGGGCAAGCTCCAAAGTGTTAGGAGGCACTCCGCCTAACGAGCATATTGCTCAACATTTCTCTCTCTATTTCAGGCTTTCATTGAACTGTTTTGTTCTATTCCATTCTTGATTTTTCGAATCTCGAAATTGGCTGTTCAGTTGCTGCAGTATAATTTCCCCAAGGCTTTTGTCTTCTCAATTGCGTGTGTAACTGACAAGGTTAATTGACTGATCGGTAGGGAACATAACACAAGGAAAGAACATGGTTATCTTAAGCAGCGAATAAACTAACAGGGTTGCGTTGACTGTGATGTGTAATGCGCATGTGTGTCGACCACCAACGTTAAAATGTCGTGCTTGAAAAAAGGTTTGCGGAGTACAACTTATGAACCGACAACAACCTGAAATCGTCTGATAATGGCTTGCGCACCCTGAAAAAGCTACGATCCCTATGTGGAGTCCACGGTTTTTCTACTTATATCTTGGAGCCATAAAAGAAATGGCATGTAACTGATTGCTCTGGTAGGCTTGATGTTGTTTTCAGGCTAGCGCATGTAGTGCAAGTTTTCTTGTCCCTTTACTTTGAACCAGCATCAATTGAGGTTCATAAAAGGGCTCAATGGCCGCGCTGTGCTCCTAGATGCCAGGGCCTTGCGAGTGGAGTGAGACATTTTGCACCAAAATGTTGCATTTTGTTGCCTATATGCTCGAAGCAGAAACCAATTCAATCTACCCACACGTTTTTGCAGTTCACCAAATTTTATTGTCCGCTGAAGCAATCGTACCTCTGACGGAGTAATGCGGCTGGCATCACTGGGACCGCGCGATGCCTATATGAAACTTAAAAGTTTGGACCGATATTCAGAACGCGATCTCCTATCTTTTAGTCCATCAGGGACGCGTCTTAGCTTTAAAAATTCATTCCAATGAATACTTAGTGGCGTTGAGGAATGATACCGTTTCCATTTTTTAACGGCCAACGTGGCTTTCAAATAGGCTTACTTGTGGGGCTCAAGATAACTGCAGGCACTAAGTTGTTGAGAACTCTCTTCATTGATATACTTCCTCTGAAATGTGTCGCTAATTCTCATCCTTCCTCAACCCTAAGCAGTGTCTTTCTCATTGTTTCGTCGGGGATGTGCCCAGCTTTCCACCGTTTTCATATGACACCCAAGGTATTAGTAGTGTGAAGAGGAACAGCTTAGACTCGGAATGCCGCCGTCAATATTCGTATTTCATGCGAAGTATATTGGTTTTTTCTAAGAAGCTTCAGGTACTGTGTTAAAGGGGACGAATCATAATGAATAAGAATTTATCTAATCTGACGCGCATGTCAACAGTGCCAGTTTTCTGGCTTATGGTGCTAAAATGACAAATAAAATTAGTGTCTATGAGGCATACCACTGCAGGTTGGAAAGCATGCGTATCCCCTCATGTCTAAGGTAAGTTTTACGGGTATGCTTCAAAAGTGCAAAAACTGTTGTGTTGCGCTTTTTTGTCCCTTTATTTGGTGTGCCGCCGATAAAAGTTAGCATTACATACTGGGGTTTCAGTGCTGTGCTTGAGTCGGGCTTCAGACAATCCCGGATGAGGAAGGTTTATCAGGCCTACGATAACACAAGAACAGAAGGTAACGGTGTATTCTTGGGACAAAGCAAATCCGCGCGGCACCCGCACTAACTTCGAAACTTGGGCCCCCGATCTCCGTACGGAAGCTCCAGGCAAACCACACGGTCAATTGGTGAAATAGGCTAAAAACCTTAGTTGTGCTCGGGCAGAAGATAGGTGTTTTGCAGCAAAACTTTTCTGAACACCCTGAATCTTAGATGCATGAAAGAAAGCAAACGTGTTGTGGGCCTAAATCCTTTTTATTTCTTCCCGTACACGATATCCAACGTCAACGACTGATGGCTCACTTTCCGTTACTCTACATCGCTCATAATGCCTTACATCCACTATTCTTCTTGGTTCCTGGTCTATAGTAGTTTATTACCATCTCATTTTAATCGTGTTTAGTTTCTGAAAGGTGGACTGCCTACAAATTCTTCAATGTATCTCCTTCCGAGGAAATGACGCCGTTGCTTGTCACTAAGTACGCAGGTAGAAAATGGCAAGAGCGGTACACTCCTTGTTGGTTTCGTTTTTGTTGCTCACTCCTTTCCATTTTTTATTCATATCAATGCAAAACGAGTTATAACGGGCAATCTCCCCAAAAGCCTTTGTGCGACAACCATATGTTGAATAATTTGGCGCAATGCTGTCGCCGAGATATTTTCACACTAAGACTGCATTCCTCACCTTGTAATTGAATTAACCGTGACGAGTCCCGCAACGCATTCAACAGCATCCAACTGCAAAGGTGGATTGGAGCCCCGTGTGATATGAAAGGAATCGCGATACATTCACGTGCGGGACAGAGGACTGTAATGTCTAGCAAGGTTCATTGCTATTGCAGAGGTTCTCGGTGCGGAATGCCTGCGCCATGCGCGTCACAGACTATCTTCCCTCATGTTATGTCAGCTCACCGTCGATAGGAGAAGTGGTCGCATGTAGGACCCCTCATTTGAGATCATAATCCTTCGCGAAAAAGGTGGACAATGATGCCCTTTAGAGGTAAAAGGTAGCATGGCAGACGCAGAACAGGTGCAAAAAATATTAGCCAGCCACATTTTAACCCGGAAAGAGAAGCAAAAACGCATTTTATGGGTGCATGGGATGTCCAGAACAAACCAACCAACTGCTTTTCACGTCAGACGGATACCCTTGAATTCGCAGAGGCATAATTCCGGTCAGATGGGATTCACCTAGCACTCCATTAAACCTGGGATAATGGCAGCGACACCTTTTCGGCTGCTGAGAGGATTATCAACTTTGTTAAAACTGCCCACGGATACGGGTTCTATTCTAATGGTCTAAGAGGAGGATGCTTCTACTCCCAGGTTTAGCCCCTTGAACGATTTTATGCAGAGCTAGGACCAAGCAAGGGATAACACTTACTCCTCTTCATACAATACTGAGAAAGTGAGGCTGAGCTCCGTTATGGGGCTGTAAGTTGTTTTCGCCTGCTCTCATAACGTTCCGGAAACGATGACGGTTTCAATCCCGAGTCTTCAATCCTTTTCACAGCACCATGAAAAACTTACACACAGGATCTTGATTGTCGTGAAGACGAAGAAACATTCCCTTCCGAAACACGAATGTGGATTTTGAGATGTTGTGCGTCGTGTGAGGGACACCGCGGTCGGCGTGAGCCACCCGACTAAATAATATTCGATAACGGAGTGAATGGCACCAGTGTACGTCAAGGACAATCAATGAATCAGCCGAAACTTGGACAAACTTTGAACAGTGCTGAGAATGCAAACAGGCGACTGAAAACGTCGCGATTTCTTCAGCCCAAGAGAATATGAATATTGTCCAGAAAAGAACTGACCGGATTTGCCGAAAGCCACGTCGACCGTATCGGTGGTAGGCGAACAGGCTGCGGACCAAAAGTTCGAAAACCGAACCAATCAGAATTGAGTAATTTCGGGTTGGGGCTTCTCGCCCCCTTGGGTTTATGCACAGTTTCGTGAGAACAGAAGTCGACTTGATTTGTGTCAAAGTTCTTCTATGAATCCACCGCGTTTGAATTACCCATCAAGAATGATTAGTCTCAGATTCGAGGGCATGGGTCTCCTTGTGTCTAACTCTCACCGAAGATGTTTTTCTTTTATTTCTGAATGGGGTTACCGAAATTGATGTGACCACGCTCTCGAGTGCTCTGTCGTGGCTCCGTGCAAAGTTTCTTGCGACTCTTCAAATATATCGCTAGCAATATTGGTGTCCAAAACGGGGGTCCAAACCTACCGTGCCTTAAGCTAGAATCACAAAACAACTTCTGAGTTTCGAACTAATTGTTGTGTGCGAAGCAAAAGACAGTGGGGGTTCACATTGTTTGTCAACGTCGCCGCTGATGAAAGCGGTAGCATTGTAAGAAGCCGATACTGAAGAGCCAGTGTCAAAGTCAAACGCGTTAGGGTGTGAATCTAAGTTTTGTCGCCCCGGACGCTGCTGAAAAATATGGAAATGGACTGAAATAAAGTCTGTTGGGTTTTAGTTAGGGAAGAATAAGCATATACAGAGGGGGTGCCATTGCGCAAATAAGTCGCAGACGATTGGAAGGTCGAAAAATTGAAAGGTAATGTAGAATACTTCGACGTATTCAGGAAAGCCCACTTGAGTGACGCGCAAAATCACGAGCCAGAAATTTTGGATCCTTGAGATTCATCAAAAGATGCGATTTGAGGGAGCGTTATGTCTCGCAAATGGGGCCAGCGACGAAGGAGATGAGACGGTACGGTCGGTCTCATCAGGGGCAGCTGGTCCGTTGAATACACGGTTTCTACATGCGTCTGGTAATCATTGTTCAGGGACTCGATGGTCAAACTAAGGGCTGTTGTACTCTTCTTCGACGCTCCGTTGATCGAATTAAACTCCAGTTCTGTTGGGGTACCCTTCAATCCAATCTGGTCAGCGACTTCGAGCGACACCAAAGTAGAGTCTGATCCACTGTCTAAGAGCGCATAACACCGTACAGCGCCATTGGGGCCGATGAGGCGCACTGGAAGAACCCCTAGGAATGCTGACGGAACTTTCACTGAATTCGAGTTTACATTAGCAGTGTGCGAAGTGGGTAGTTTTACGTAGCTGTCCAAGTGCAGTAACCGATGATGGCGTTTGCCACATCCTGCCACGTCGCAATGATTAGGGGTTCGGCATTTGTCTGCTCGGTGGTTGGGTTTCAGACAATTAAAACACAGCTTATGTTCCCTCAAGGCCTTAATTTTCTGTTCTGGTGACTTGGCCCGAAATGCAGCACATTCGCATAAGGGGCAACACTGATGTTGATGTCTTTGATGATGATGATGAAGAGGTGATGTGCCATACATACGGGACAACTCAGAGCCTTAGATGCAACGGCGTTAACGTGTGGACGAGGGAGCTTGCTGCGTCGATTAACATCATCCACACCCCTATTGGACCCACGGTTAGCACTGCTAGCTAGCTGTCCGTACACGTTTGTCGCTGCGGACAGGTTTCTCTCAAGGAACTGAGTCAGCTGCCAAAAGGATGGCTCTTTTCGTTCGTATAGAATATTGTCAGCTACTTTTGCCCATTCTCGTTGGGGATGCCTGGGTAGTTGCATCACAAGCCGTTTCAGGTTTGTCGAGCAATTCAAGCCGGCAGTGTGCCCCATCTGGGTGAGTGCGATCTCGCAGCTATGCATTTCACGTACCAGCTTCCTTAGTGCGTCCGTGTCTTCAGCAGCAATGGGGCCTCCGACCATTATACTATCAATAAAGCTTTGCGCTATGTCATGGGCCCGTCCTTATGAAGGATATCCATGACTTTCACGAAGCCGTCGCGTTCTGGTAGAAACACACAATCTTCTGTTGCTGCTTTGGCTTCGTCAGTACAATGGTGAATAAGATACATTAGCCGCTGTGTATCGTCAACAAGTCTGCTGGCGACGTTCACTTGGAAGCTCTTCATAAACTTCAGAAATTTGTGTAGAGTTCCATCGAATTTGTCTGTTTCTATCTTTGGTAGCGCCATAATTGAAATAAGAGATTGCAAAGAAACCTTGTCGCGGATAAATACACCATTTGGAGCGTTAAACTCCTGGTTCCGGGCGGTACCGTCCGACTGCAGCTCATCTTTCGATTGGTAGCTCTGATGAATTTCCGAACGCAGACTGGCCAGATCTAATAGGTCTTCTGCGCGGCATTTAGACGCTAAGCTCGAGAGAGACTTAGCAGAGAGTTTGCGTCAACTAGAAATTAGTAAAAGGAAGGTTGGGTTGAAACGTAAGGCACTGGCCAGTCTGCGTTCGGAAATTCATCAGAGCTACCAATCGAAAGATGAGCTGCAGTCGGACGGTACCGCCCGGAACCAGGAGTTTAACGCTCCAAATGGTGTATTTATCCGCGACAAGGTTTCTTTGCAATCTCTTATTTCAATTATGGCGCTACCAAAGATAGAAACAGACAAATTCGATGGAACTCTACACAAATTTCTGAAGTTTATGAAGAGCTTCCAAGTGAACGTCGCCAGCAGACTTGTTGACGATACACAGCGGCTAATGTATCTTATTCACCATTGTACTGACGAAGCCAAAGCAGCAACAGAAGATTGTGTGTTTCTACCAGAACGCGACGGCTTCGTGAAAGTCATGGATATCCTTCATAAGGACGGGCCCATGACATAGCGCAAAGCTTTATTGATAGTATAATGGTCGGAGGCCCCATTGCTGCTGAAGACACGGACGCACTAAGGAAGCTGGTACGTGAAATGCATAGCTGCGAGATCGCACTCACCCAGATGGGGCACACTGCCGGCTTGAATTGCTCGACAAACCTGAAACGGCTTGTGATGCAACTACCCAGGCATCCCCAACGAGAATGGGCAAAAGTAGCTGACAATATTCTATACGAACGAAAAGAGCCATCCTTTTGGCAGCTGACTCAGTTCCTTGAGAGAAACCTGTCCGCAGCGACAAACGTGTACGGACAGCTAGCTAGCAGTGCTAACCGTGGGTCCAATAGGGGTGTGGATGATGTTAATCGACGCAGCAAGCTCCCTCGTCCACACGTTAACGCCGTTGCATCTAAGGCTCTGAGTTGTCCCGTATGTATGGCACATCACCTCTTCATCATCATCATCAAAGACATCAACATCAGTGTTGCCCCTTATGCGAATGTGCTGCATTTCGGGCCAAGTCACCAGAACAGAAAATTAAGGCCTTGAGGGAACATAAGCTGTGTTTTAATTGTCTGAAACCCAACCACCGAGCAGACAAATGCCGAACCCCTAATCATTGCGACGTGGCAGGATGTGGCAAACGCCATCATCGGTTACTGCACTTGGACAGCTACGTAAAGCTACCCACTTCGCACACTGCTAATGTAAACTCGAATTCAGTGAAAGTTCCGTCAGCATTCCTAGGGGTTCTTCCAGTGCGCCTCATCGGCCCCAATGGCGCTGTACGGTGTTATGCGCTCTTAGACAGTGGATCAGACTCTACTTTGGTGTCGCTCGAAGTCGCTGACCAGATTGGATTGAAGGGTACCCCAACAGAACTGGAGTTTGATTTGATCAACGGAACTTCGAAGAAGAGTACAACAGCCTTTAGTTTGACCATCGAGATCCTGAACGATGAATACCGGACGCATGTAGAAACCGTGTATTCAACGGACCAGCTGCCCCTGATGAGACCGACCGTACCGTCTCATCTCCTTCGTCGCTGGCCCCATTTGCGAGACGTAACGCTCCCTCAAATCGCATCTTTTGATGAATCTCAAGGATCCAAAATTTCTGGCTCGTGATTTTGCGCGTCACTCAAGTGGGCTTTCCTGAATACGTCGAAGTATTCTACATTACCTTTCAATTTTTCGACCTTCCAATCGTCTGCGACTTATTTGCGCAATGGCACCCCCTCTGTATATGCTTATTCTTCCCTAACTAAAACCCAACAGACTTTATTTCAGTCCATTTCCATATTTTTCAGCAGCAACAGACCTGG
This sequence comes from Opisthorchis viverrini, assembly GCF_000715545.1. NCBI lineage: Eukaryota > Metazoa > Platyhelminthes > Trematoda > Opisthorchiida > Opisthorchiidae > Opisthorchis > Opisthorchis viverrini. The sequence continues at coordinate 5,919,122 of NW_008751657.1, read as the reverse complement.
GGTTTATTGTACGGGGTAGAAAATGTGGTGGCCGCAATAAGGTGGATCTTACCATTCTAGTATGCCTGAACCGATTGATTTAGCTTTAGCACAATCGCATAATCGCGAATGTAAATGAGTTTATCACTTACTGCATCGTAACAAAGGTGATAAGCGTTCAAATTCCGCTACGAATCTATCTTGGGGAACCAGATTGTGAATCACTTGCACAATCATTGTCCTCATTGCGGATTTGTTTATCCGTCTGTGGTCACGGTGTTGTAAGCACCCGCAGCGAAGTCACCTTAGCTTATTTGCCTATATATTTTGCCCTAACACCCTCAGAATGCCGTCTGGATACGTTTATGAACATGTGGTCAACATGAATGTTGACCCGGCCTACTGCAAACAATATTCATAATACATGTTTGCTTCAAGATACTCGGTTTACGGAATTCGATATGCCATTCTCCTTTCGGATGTTCTTCTGGTTAGGGAGCTACCAAAAGGACACGTCTGTTCCCGCGGTGTTTTCTACGACGGCCACCCGGAAAAAATATTGTTTGCGTTTTGTTCATCTCCGTAAGGCTAGCGCCGAACGAAATCACGAAGTTAACGTTGAACAGTGGAAAAAGCCTACTCCTAATAAATAGCCATCGAACTGCACCGATGCCTCTAAAGCGTTGCTGTCATCGAATAGTGTCGAGGGATTCGTAACGAGATAATTGGAAAGCGGGTGTTTGGTTATGTCGCAGGTATTTCAATCGCTGAAAACATCAACTGCAGGGGCTTAGCCGTGTGCTCTGCATGTTGAAACACTGTCTACCAAGACACCTGCTATTCTCGGTGCCCCCTTCAGAATAGCGCAAACTGCCAGGTGGACATCATGTGACTTAGCAGAAGGGTGTGAAAAAGATCAGGAAGAGTTTTGCTGTTGTTGGTGCAGTTGGTCAAGGATGGAGTCCCTGTGACCTCTCGTGCGCTTGGCTGGAGACATTGCAAGCATGGTGGCTGATCAGGGCCAGTGGTGTTCGTGTTTTCGGTTTTTCTTCAGATTGACTGGGCGCATGTAGATTCAGGCACCTTAGAATGCTTGTGATGGGCGCTCCGTGGTTCTTATGTTTTCAGTATTTTCTCATATTAGTAGGTCCATGAAAAGCAACGCATCTTAGAACGTCTGGATCTCGCAGCTGTGTACTGGTTAATGGGAGGACGACGGTTGGGCCAAAAAACGACGTTGATGAAGTATAAGAGCAACAGACAAGGGACTTTGGTGGGCTTCACAGACATTAGCATACAGAAATAATAAACATCTTGGAGCATTTGAATTCTCTATTTAGTTGCAGAACAAGAAGAGGGCGACAATTGTTTATTTTATTGTCTGATTGTTTTCGGAATTGGGCCGTCCCTAAATACCCACGTGGAAAATTGTTGGCTTCTTTAGGGATGGATGATATCGCATTATGAACAGTATATGCTATTTTGAGGAGCCAATCGCTTTAAGCCCGTTAATATGTAGTGGCACATGCACTTCCTTCGTATTTTTACACTGTCCACTCGCTGTGGGGGACTATTTCTAACAGATGGTCTGGTCAAAAGTGTCTAAAAAGTTCAAGGGGCTTAACACGAATGCAGGGGTCTGCGCCAGAAAGCACAGGGAACCAAACGAACGCATGTTCATCGCAAGTCATCGAATAACAGCGAATACAGGCGTCCAAAAGATGGCATTTTACGAGCCGCCATCTACGGAGACGAGTGTTGTTCTCCGTGCCTCCTTCAGCATGGCGCAAACCGCGAGGTGGGCAGCACATGACTTGGCAGAAAGGCTTGAAAGAGATCACGAAGATTTTGGGTGTTGTTGGTGTTGTATACCTTCCAGGATGGGGTCCCCGTGACCCCGTCTGTGCTTGGCTAGAGACGTAGCAAATGGCGGGTAATCGATGTCAGTGGCGTTCGTGCTGTCAGTTTCCAGTTTGCTTGAGCGGTTGGAGGTGTAGGCACCTCAGTGCTAGGTACCCTCCTTCGTCCACCCTTTTCTCTTTTCACTCTAGGGTTTTTAATATAATTATATATATATATATAT
>NW_008751657.1:5902658-5908279 GCF_000715545.1 Opisthorchis viverrini | reverse complement strand
ACAGATGGTCTGGTCAAAAGTGTCTAAAAAGTTCAAGGGGCTTAACACGAATGCAGGGGTCTGCGCCAGAAAGCACAGGGAACCAAACGAACGCATGTTCATCGCAAGTCATCGAATAACAGCGAATACAGGCGTCCAAAAGATGGCATTTTACGAGCCGCCATCTACGGAGACGAGTGTTGTTCTCCGTGCCTCCTTCAGCATGGCGCAAACCGCGAGGTGGGCAGCACATGACTTGGCAGAAAGGCTTGAAAGAGATCACGAAGATTTTGGGTGTTGTTGGTGTTGTATACCTTCCAGGATGGGGTCCCCGTGACCCCGTCTGTGCTTGGCTAGAGACGTAGCAAATGGCGGGTAATCGATGTCAGTGGCGTTCGTGCTGTCAGTTTCCAGTTTGCTTGAGCGGTTGGAGGTGTAGGCACCTCAGTGCTAGGTACCCTCCTTCGTCCACCCTTTTCTCTTTTCACTCTAGGGTTTTTAATATAATTATATATATATATATATATATATATATATAATTAGGCGAACCTTATGGTTGTACGGCAGTGAAGCATCAGTGTCGTCACGTTGCTTGCTGTCTTTGATGATGATGATGAGGAAGAGGAGCCATCAAAATTTTTGACGAGAGAAAAACCTACGTCCTCTGAAGGTTTTCCGAACTTTGATGATGATGATGAGGAAGAGGAGCCATCAAAATTTTTGACGAGAGAAAAACCTACGTCCTCTGAAGGTAAAGTTTCCGAACTCTCAAGGACCCTTGCAAACAAATAGCGGGTCTCGGAAGTATCAAAGCAAGAAGCAAAATAGTACGTTTCAGAGGCCCTTCAAAGCCCTGGACCCAAACCCGGCATAGAACTATTAAATCTGCTAACCTCTCTGGCGGCACCTCTCCGATCCTCACTTTCGGGCGCAGCAGAAATAGTGTTGAATGCTTGTTCACAAACTGCCTCAGTCTTTTAAAAAAAACATAGACTTGTCTTGAACAGCCGTCCGTATTTGCATTTACAAAAACCTAGCTCACACCGGACGTCTCTTCCCCGCAGATTTCCATAAGCGCGTGCTCCATTTTCCTAGCTGACTCGAAACAATGGAGGGCAGGTGGGGTTGCCGCCCCACCTACCCCGACTGTCCTCTCCGACGCCACTCCAGCACCTTTTTATGATGTACCGTGGATTCAAATCCCGCTGCATGTGACCGATTATTTTCCCGGCGTGGCCTGTCGTTGCCCCTCACATCCACCGGAAGATGACCAATTTCTCATACAAACACTTGAGTAGCTCTCCTCCAGCTACCACTTCGCGCATCTCCTGGTCGGTGATTTTAATGCTCCTGAGGCCTCCTGAATGGAGTTCTGGTGTATTGGGTCTGATAGATATTTTTCATTGACGCTGACCAAAGTCGTTCAGCAGAGCGCTTGGACTCAACACGTCACCTCACCCACTTGGTGCCGCGCCAAATACCACCCCTCACATCCACCGGAAGATGACCAATTTCTCATACAAACACTTGAGTAGCTCTCCTCCAGCTACCACTTCGCGCATCTCCTGGTCGGTGATTTTAATGCTCCTGAGGCCTCCTGAATGGAGTTCTGGTGTATTGGGTCTGATAGATATTTTTCATTGACGCTGACCAAAGTCGTTCAGCAGAGCGCTTGGACTCAACACGTCACCTCACCCACTTGGTGCCGCGCAGACCAAATACCACTACTACTGGATTTAGTTATCACTAACGGAAGACACTTCGTTGATCAAGTGTCAATTAAGGCTTCACTGGAATGTAGTGACTACTATGTGTTGACCTTTGATTTCATCTGGTACTGGACCAGCAACACTGAACCTCAAACGTGCAACTCAGTTGGAACCAGTTTCAGCGGAGGCATACAGAACCACTGTCCAAAAGATTCACGAGCCTGGCGCTATGTTTGTTCCGAAAAACCAGCGCGCAGTCGGACAGACCAAGAGCTACCCAAAAGGATTCGGTGACTTCCGTAAACGAGGTCCCAGCTATTTTATAAAAAAAGCTGGCCACGGGAGATACAGTAGATGAGCTGCCATTTCGTAGATCGGGAATCCGCTAATGGAACATACGAAAACAGGCCACGATACTAGACCTCGCCCGGAAGAATAAAAATGTACCATGTAAGTATATGAGACACCACCAAAGAAATAAGCCAGCACCTTCTCCTTGATAGACAGAAAAGTGGAACCCACGAGTGACCCAAGAATGGTAACTGAAACCTACAGAAAACATGTAGGTCTCGTTATATCCAATCTTGTCAAGACTGCTAGCCGACTTAGTCTTCCCGGAGGAGGACGTTCGTCAACTCTTGCAGAAGACAGACCCTTTAAACGCTTAGGGGCCAGACGATTTCCATCCAAAGATCCTGAAGAAACCGTCACTCACACTGGCAAAGCACTTATACCTAGTGTTTCGCCAGTCACTCGACGAAGGCACCCTTTCCTCCACAAAACTGGCGACCGCCTAACTCGGAGCAGGCCTGTTAGCCTCAATGGTGCTAGGTGATAGAACCCTTCTAAAGCTTGACATTTTTGAGAACCTTATAACTTAATGTCCCCAGGGCAACACGGAATCGCCACAAACCGCTTTTGCGTTTTGTGTCATTATCATAGACACATCGAAATCACTCTTCAAACCCTTATATTTAGTTCATCTGGCGGTTTTGAAAGTAAACCGGACAACAACCCGTTCTTGAACATATGCTGGACTCGATCTCCATTGATGTGAGCCTCTCTGGAACCGGGAATCAAGACCCCAGCATGGTTTTTGAACCGACTGTTTTATCGGTTTCCTCTCGCTTCCGGTTGTGTACCTCTGGTATCCATAAGACGCTGTGGCTAGTTCTTCAGACGTTAGCATTATTTTGGGCTGCTGAACTGAAGGGTCTCTGTTCGAATGGTTGCCCATCGATAGTCGTCTATGTGCGGTTCGTTTGGCAGCGTCAGCGATTGTTGTGATTGCCAGGGGCATGAATGCGCAAGCAGGTCGCCTTAGCGCCTCTGAGGCTCAATGGGATGTTTGCCTTGGACTGGAATCGAGACGCACAAACAACGGTGGATGCCTGCTGCAGTTGTGTATTGACCACGAACTGTTTCTACGCAGCACTGACTTCCGAAGCCACGGACACCCCTTGACCACGTGGTCTCCCACGCAAGCGAACCAACCCCCAAAACTCGTACACTACATTGCCATTAGCTATGGGTGATGTGGGTCAATTGCTAATTGTCACTTGTTCTAGAATGCCTATATAGTTCAAATCACTCATTTGTTCGCTACGCTTTTCGGGGGCTCACAGTGCGCCTGGCCATTGAGAAGTTGTCGGACCTCTGTCAGAATCATCTACTGCAGTCCCTGTTGGACAATACTTCTGATGTTGACCCTCACTGGAACTGCTCTGAGTAACCCTGCTAGATGCTGGATGCTCCGTTTGTGAAACAGTGCAACAATCTATATTTAGTCACTAGTTCTCGAGCAACACAAACTGATCGAGCTAACACTTATAACAACGACTCTCCTATCTCCAAAAAGAAAACATGAATCGTTGGATTGAACACTCAATAACAAGTAAACCTGCCATCTGCAGTTGCTCACTCCGATTTTAGACCCGCAACGCAGTCCTGGGCAGTGAATTTGGAACCCCGATGGCTTCGGAATAAGTGAAAACCTTTCCTCTCTCAAACGTTACGGGGTTGCTGACCCTTAAAAATTACCAGTTGCTTTGTTTAAATACGTAGGTGGAATCTTCTGTCAACACCTCTGCCTAGGTGAAGGATACAACTCCACCCAATTGGGAGGAGTCGATAGTGGTGCCCGCCTTCAAGGTTTTTCCCACTGATTGTGACAATCAAGGCGGAATTAACTTGATACCCCTCGTGACCAGGCTTCTTGCGTCGCTTATTTTATGTCACGTGGAAGATGGGACCCGGGATCAGAAAGCAGGATTTTGGTCTGGAATGAGCTATGTGATCCACATCTTTACATTCCGTCAATTGGCATGTGTACAGGCGCCCTACATCTTGATATTCATTAACTTCAAAGGGGCTTTCACTTGTGTGAACCAGTTCATTATTTCCAACACCTGTGCCCCAGAAGTCCGTGAATATCATATACTCTTCGTCTTCACATACTTATGGTAGCGTGAGAGCGTACGTAGAGCTCTCGGAAAACTCTTTAAGCAGTGGTGTCCGACAAAAGCATTGACTGTTTTTGTTTTAGTTCGTCAGTTCAAACATCTCGACTGCTCCTGTCCAATCTTGGATAACGTGGCAGTATCTCGACCCACTTGTCCCCTTTAGTTGATGTGACAGTTAATCACCGACATGGTGTTACAGCGAAACGATAACTTATTTCTCATTTAATTCCGTTATGGATGATGTAATGAGGTTGACTCTGGAAGGCTTATAAAACCCCGATATCCACATTTGCATGAATACTGACTGTACCGACCACCCATGCTGAACGTGCCGCTAAGAATTTGGGGAGTGATACTGAAAGTTGGGAAACAGTGTATGTGTCACGGAAGTTGCATTAGCTCTGACCGTACCATGGCAGGTGGGGTCAACGCCCTAATCTCAAAGGCCGCAGTTGAGTTTGCTGGTTTCCGTCACATGAGACATCAAAACGGCATGCCACTGGGTCTTAAAGGACGCATGTATTGAAATAGAGCGTATCGTTGGATGGTTAAGAGAACTGACCAATTCCAGCGGAAAACGTGAGACGTCTTCAATCCTTTGACCACCGGTGCCTCAGAACAATGGCTAGAATTGTGTGGAGTCAGCGAATTCAGATTGGGATTATCGGAAAACAGGTCTTTGGTGAAGCAGAAGGTAAGGTAGCTGGGTTATACTTTAAACATGCCGAGAAGAGCCTTGTTTTCCGTGCCTGGTTCGGAGTGGCAGAATCATAGAAGTGGACAGTATCTGGCATGGCACAAGGTAACGAAGGATGTTCTGAAAGTTCGTATGCTGTTGATGCTGTGCACCTTCCAGTTCGAGGTCAACGTGACCCTTTATGTGCTTGGTGGCTAACCAAGCGGCGTTCGTGCTGTCGGTTTCTATCCAGACTGTCTGACTGAATGTTGGGGGTGCAAACACTTACAACGTTTGTGGTGGACTATCCGTTGGTCTGCTTCCCCGTCCCATTTTTTATTTATTCAGTTAAACTGACACGGCAATGCGGCACTGGTGTTTTTTAGTATTGTCAATGTTGATGATGATGGCGATGGTGATTTTTGTGTCCACAGGGAGCTGATTTCTATGTGGCGACATCATCATCATTGTCAGCTGTAAGAACCGCGTACTCGTCGTACAGTCGTTGTAGCTGCCGCAGTTTCGTTCACCGATGTTTTTTTTTGGGGGGATAGGTACAGTGGGCCGTCAAGTGGGGGGTTGGAAGGCGATAGCTTGAATGCACGAGCGCCTTTGAGGGCGCGACTGGGCCATGTCTGACAATGTCTCTAGCCATTGATGTGGCCCGTCTCGGGGTCCCCATCCAGGAAGACGGCAGTGACCAGCGCAGGTGAGTTTGCTGGTAATGGCCTTCATACTTCGCTGCCAAGTCATTGTTTGACCGCCTCTGGCTCTCTTCCACCCTTCACATGGTTG
>NW_008751657.1:5882592-5898697 GCF_000715545.1 Opisthorchis viverrini | reverse complement strand
CAAGCCCGACGTCAAGGTGGCAGCTTTAGGTCGGGTCTATGTGGCGACGGTATTGGCCGTACCGTTAGTCACCTTGTTTCCACTGTCACATATATCATATATCGCGACTTGAAGGTAGCTGTGGCAAACTATACCTGTCGAATCACATTTCACTCATAGAAATGTGGACAAAACGAATGGTGCTCAGCTGCATACTCATTTGATATGTTGTTTCGCATCCTGCGTAAAAAACACGCGACTGTCCGGGAGAGTGCATACGAATAGCAGACAGATTACTACTTCAAAGTCGTTCTCGTCAATTTCAATAAGAACCTCGCTCGGGTGGGATATCTGGCGATGTTGACGGCTTGGATATTGGATATTCCGATATCTGCTTTTCATTTTCATGGTCAGTAGAGTTTGCTGGCAGCGGTTTGTAGTCGGATATGGCGTACTTCAGGGGGACAGTCGTCTCTGACTCTAACATCGTTTCAAAATTGACATTCAGGATGAAGGACGGTACGTGTATACTAATGCTATCGGGGGACGAAAGCGTTTGAACGACCGAATTGGAGTCACATCCTTCGGAAATTCGGTATGTAGGTATCAATAAAGACGGAAAGAAACGAATCGATGTAAACATGAGCATACTATTGAAAGAACAACCTATAAGACGCGAATTAGTGAAAATTCGCGTCTCTGACCAATAGAATCGATGGGGTAAAAGGATATGGGCGACGCAAACCTAGCTGACATCATTGGTTGAGCTACGAATACAGTCTTTGAAAGTGTGGGGACTTGTATTGTGTGTCCATGTACGATCTATAAACAAAGATTAGGCAGCCCAACCCAGAGGCTTGAGGTACGGACTCCAAGAGGTGCCCATGAATTTGGGGGTTGTCTTTAGCCTACCGGGAACGCTAGTCACCTACTATGTCTGACTTCTGCGCTAATTCGGGGTTCGGAAATATGATTCCTACCTACCTCGTACCTTGGTTGCATTGAGATCTTTCACTCATGCGATGAAAGATGTCCATGGGGTGAATAGCTCGGTGCGCTTCTTGTTTTGAAATATTTCACTTTCGACTGACCGATCCGACCAATTAAGATGTGGTTATGTGGTTATATTGAACGGTTAAGCTATTCACTCAACGTTTTCTCTGAACTATGTTGCTTCCACCGTTTTTCCCTTCCCGCTCCTTTTTCGTTTCCCTTATCATTACTAAGTAAAATCCTATTTATATTACAGGCAACTTACTCTTTGTCGTAATGTTTCGCCGATTCATTTCATTACGATGTACCGGCTCAAACGACACGTTCCATAGACTGGGACTTTTGTACAGACTACGAAAGCACTCGGTTCTTCTTGCTTGTATATCTTCCGGACTACTCTATCGAGGTTACGTAGCGCTTCCGCAACCTCAGTTTATCCAAATCTGCCAGAATCCGCATAGGTACAAAGTGCAGCTCTCGGAATATTTTGCCCTATATTCTTTTGACGGAACTTCTGGTTCGGACCCAAAGGAGAATATTAGGGTTGAGCGTATGCTGATTTTGCGTCAGAAGCTAGAAGAGGAACTTCCGAGCTTGTTTGAGAAAGGCCTCCTCCATATCCCGTCCAGTTTTCTTGATCCAACAACTGTCGTCTCCTTCGAGCGTTCCAATGGAAAGGTCCATACCCTGAGGTAAGTGTACTCGGTTTGGTTTCGACCGTGATTTCGTCCAAGATTAAGACCACAGAAATCAACATGTGATCATTTCACCATAACGGTTGGCCTCGAGGTTACTTAATTACGTGTGGCACATAAGTTCAAATGTAAGGAAGATCTGCCTACGGACCTAGTAACGATTTACCTTTAGACAGCAACGTCACTAGGATCCATCTACTATTCTTTGCATAAGCCGAAATTCCTTGATTCCTCATCAAATTACTGCCTCATGTACGCAGATTTTGTGCAAAGGGCGAGTCTTTGGTTGACCACCAAAGTAGATCGCATACCCATAAACGGCGCTACTCCATTTCATTAGCCTCATCTAATATGGGAGCCTGTCTCAAGTACCTATTTTCAAGGTGGTTGGGGTCAAATTTTGGTGAATTATCATCGTGTGTGAATCTGGAAGCAATTTGTGAACCCAATCTTTCTTCAGGACTGATTACGGAGGAGTGGAGCAAGGGCATATCATTTTGATTCCGTTGGTGGATGTGCGGGAGTAAATCGCCAATATCCATGATGAAGATGTTGCAGAACCCGAATATGAAAGTTGCGAAACCAGCGATTCTTCATCTGAGGGGCATTCTGGGTAGGGAGATTCGCTCATTATAATTCTGGATTGGTAAACTTGTGCAGAGCCCACTGGTGGCTGGGTAGCGATGTAATAATAACAATAAGTATAATTATAATAACCGTTCAGCTGTAACATCCTCTCGGTGCCTAGCTGCCATGCCACCCGAAGGAAGCACGGGAGGTGGGATACTACCAGGGGAAGTCGAGATGCAGAGGTTGGGTTCGAATCACGGACCTTCTGGTCAGTAAGTTCGCGCTCTAACCACTGAGCCATCTCGCCTATCAGCCCACCTTTTGGGGTTTGGGTCTAAGCGGCCTTGAGAAAAAACGGAATTCGATTTCATTGGATTATGGCGCGTGCGTGCGATGCTGAGGTGAGGCGATAGTGAGGTTGCACTGTTCAGTCTAATGTAGATCTCTCAATCATGTAGGCGTGCCGTTCTTATACAGGGATTTTGTAATTATGACTACCTGTCGTCATCCAACATGAAGCGTCATATTGGCGAACCGAAGTGAGTAGCAAGTGGAAAAGTGAAGGTAGTACTGGCCTGTATCGCAGTTTTCAACCATGCGGGGTAGCCCATTTGAGCTTACCGGATCGCATGTATCGTCCTTCAGTATGAGCTGTTCTTGAGGAACAGAGGGAGCGTGGACTCCAACCATGCAGTTATTGGTTGCTGTTTTTTCTGTGCTTTTCAAGTTCACGCACTTTGCTCTGTATACCTAGGAGGACAAAGCCATCTCATACAGCCGGGACGAGTCGACAGAAATGGTACTACCAATTAATGTAGTAACCACAAAGGAGTCAGTTTGACTCCCATTGTTACCGCTTCTGACCTTACTGGTCCTTCGTCGTCTTACCGCATCACGCGAATCCTTGACCCGTTAGCATCAGGTGAGATGTCGATCGGTTAGAGCCTTCGCCGACCAGATCCACACACTCTATCAGGTGTTAGAGCAACGGCACATGTACACACAACCCACCATCTTGGTGTTCTTAACTTCAAGTGTGCTTTCAATTCTGTCGATCCGTCATTACTGTTAACTATACTTGCTCAACAGGGCATGCCCCAGAATTTTGTGAGCATAATCCGAACCCTATATTCACGTACATCTGGGCGTGTGGGAGTGCATGGTGAGCTCTCCAAAAGCTCCCCTACAAAAATTAATGTCCGAAGAGGATATCCACTATCTCCGTTGTTGTTCTACTTCGTCGTTGATGAAATAATGAGTCGAACACTGGGAAGTCTTAAATCCCGTGTGTTCAAATCACTGCTGGTGAGAATCTCATTGATCTGGAGTACGCAGACGAAATCGTACATCAAGATGAAGGCGCGTCACAAGCTGTCGAATAAACTGACCATCTTTCGGCATGCACCTAACGCCTTCAAAGTGCAAAGTCATGCTTCAGATAGTGAAGTTTCTCAGTGTGTATCTTCAGTTCAAGAAGAATCACTGGAGAGTAGGGAGGATTTTGCGTACCTCAGTAATAAAATTAGCTTTGACAGAGATGTGTCTAATAAAGCCTGCGCATATTTCAAAGGCCTAAATCACGTTTGCCAATTTAGGCCACTCGTGGCATCAAAGTAGTGTATCACTTGGTCTCATGGGTCGCGTGTACCAGAATGAGGGCTGCTTTGTTGTATGGTTCCGTGGTGATTAGAAAATGGACATTTGGTTGTGCAACAGATACCTCGCTTGTGGAAAACATCTGGCACCATCAACTATGGTGGTTCCCGAATGTCGATGCATCGTCTATTGAGACGAGTTTCGTCCTCCGCGCCTCCCACAAGATACCTCTAACTGTCAACTGGGCAACACATGACTCGGCAGTAGGTTGTTAAAGAGATTACGAATTGTTGTTGGTTTGGCCCCCTTTATAGGATGGTATCCCCTGTACTTGGGCGGAAACATCTCGAGAAGTAATGGCTAATCAGCGTCGGTGGCGTTCAGGCTGTTTGATCATGCTCTTGGAAGTATAGACAGTTTAGAATGCTTGCGACAAACCAGCATCAACTCTGCTCTTTTATCTTCTCACTTTAAGACTTTAAATTATATTTAATTAGGCGAAATTTGTGATTGCAAAGGAGTGAAGCATCAGCTGCGTTGCTGTTTCTGATGATGATGGTGTTAGTAATGTTTAGTTTTTTATCAAGTTTGTTTGAATTTAGTCATAGCCTTGAGGTGGAGGATGGAAAATGGACAGGTGCCACCCTCAGCGCATTTATTCTGTGTCGCTTACATCTCCATGCATCCAATCAAAAACATTAGGAGGACCACGACAGCGCGTACATCATTGATATCCGTTGGCCGGCATCGGTTGGTCACAACGGCTCCACACAAACTCAGAGAGTCAAGAGAAAAGGTGGGCCGCAACACCAACACCAAAACTTTCAGCAAACTTTTTCACGCCCCTCTGTCAAGTCACAGGCCCACCCTGTTTTGTCACCATTTAGGAGTAGCCACTGAGGGCAATATTCGTCTTAGTATACAATGTCTGTTGTGACTGTTTGCTAGCTGGGTGATTCAGGAGATTGACGGAACTTATCCCATTACTTTTGATAGCCGAAGTACTTCAGTAGGATATCCCACTGAACAAGACAAGGGAGACCGGACGAACACCGGTTATTTTTAGGATAAGCCAACGGAAGAAAGAGCGCTGTGGTTCAGTTGGCTACAACAGAAAGAAAATGAAATATTAGTGAAATGTTACAAGAAGTCGAATTGTTTGTTAGGACCTGGTCGTCGTAACACCCCCTCTTTCAAAATGTTTGTAGGCTTTCATATGTGGAGTCAGCCGCATTGGTGTAAGTGATTTTTGCTTACGGCTGGACTGCCGTCTTGGCGTGCATGTGGATTCCACTGGGGTTCGCTTCTTTGCACCGGGAGAACATGTGTGGATGGTAACTAAAAGGTATCCAACAGTATGTTCAAAGGAATAGCCAGTGAAGCATGTTTTGGGCGAAGTCGATTCGCGTGACGCAGCCGTGTGGTTGACTACGAGTCGACTTCGTAAATGACGTTAACCACACGGCGCTTGATGCAGCCATGAGTCCATTTCTCCACTGCTGCCATGGTCTTTAGCCAAAACCGATTCACCGGGCTTATCGGTATTGTGAACGGTACCGCGGTGGCCGTTAAACTGTAGCTCCACATATGCGCCCCTTTTCTGTAGACGCGGGGGGGGGGGGGTGTTGGGCATACCGCATCTATGGGTAAACGGATTTTACGCCCAAAAAGCGCTTCAGTGGGTGAGTTGTTTGGCATTTCGTGTTAGGTGTCTCACGCTGGCTTAAGAAGGTTCCAGTAATCCCTGTTGACGCTCCCCCCTCTTAAAGTTTTTGAAATGCCTCGCTTGAACGTGTTGACAAAGCGGTCTTTAGATTGAGGATGGAATGGCGACGATCGAACGTGGTGAATGGCTTGCAAAACAAAGCAAATTCCCCTAGGTAAACGCACTGTCTTATTCTGAAATCAATGTTTCTGGCGCACCGAAGCGACTGAAGATGCGAGTGAAAAGTGATGTGAGGTATCATGATTATCTCCGGCCATTTACTAGATAAGATAAGACTGATTCTTAGTTGATCCTGGAAAATCATCATGTCCACGCGACCGAGGGTTGGTTGGTGCAGACTGAGAGGATAACTCAGTCTTCTGCGGTGCGTTTGCAGAACACTGTCATTTTGAACCGGACTGAACAAGTTCTAGTTGTTTCCTCGTACCCTGTCAGTTTACTTAACCTATCACTAAGGCTTTCATTCGGTCGATGCGGGGTTGTCCGAAATGAAATTCTCTAGTACTCGTGCTCGCAGTTTGACTGGTGTTATAACACATTCTTCAAAGAGAAGGCAACCGTCGGCTTCAGATAGAGAAAATCGTCGATAGAATAAGGACTGAGTGATGGCGAGCCTGTTCGGTGATAGTGTAATCATTTTTGGATCACAAGGTCACATCTGGTTTCGCCATGGATCGACGTTGAAGCAAATGGAAGTGCTCGGATTGATGCAGCGAGTATGGTTCAGGCTCCCGGTTAGACGGAAATGAATGTCAGGACTATCTTCCGCTAACTGCCTTTGTGACTCTATCAGTCTTTATAAGGCATCTATTTGGCCAATGGTATTCATAGACTGGTATTTGGTTGGAAAATCATGACCTAGGATAATCGTCGCTCAGCGCTGGGGACAATTTACTTTACACACTGGAACGATATTCTTAGAACCGAAAATGTTGACAAGCTGTTTGTGATTTATGAGGAGTGTGAAATGATGAACTTATATCATTTGTGGAATTACCTGATGGTAAACACGATTGCAAGTGCTTTTTTTATCTGGCTGCAATTGAGTCCGCCTGGTATCAAAGGTCAAGCTGCATGAGTGACATCTTTTTCAGTTCTGTCAGGAAATCTGTGGGAAATAACTGCTTCGGTTCTATGGTTGGGTGCATCTGACACTAGAGTGATATCCATAGATGGGTGTAAGTAGCAAATCAGATGATAGAAGTGGCTTAGCTGCGTCGAAAGCTAATTGACAGTGGGGTGACCGATTCCAGGGAACATCCTTTTTTAAGAGATGGTTGAGAGACGACCAAAGGCGTCGAAAGCTAATTGACAGTGGGGTGACCGATTCCAGGGAACATCCTTTTTTAAGAGATGGTTGAGAGGAACACGACCAAAGTGCATATCTGGTAGAAAAAGTACTGTATTGATTTACCAACCCTCATAAAGTTCACAGTGAAGGCATGCCCGTTGGTGGTGGTATCCTCTGAATTGCATCGTTATTGTCCGGGTCAGAATGACGATCAGGCTCATCGAAAGTAAAACCCAAATGACTGATAGATGTAAGAAAGAATGCACATTTTTGCGCTCGGAGATGGAAGCCGTATTTCTGGATTCGATTAAGTACTGAGGTTAAGCGATGGAATTCTTCCTGATCAGAGGCTGCTGCAGGGATATCGTACAAGTACGTCATGACACCTGTTAACCCATTGAGTATAGTGTTCATGATCTGCGGAATATGGTTGGCGCCGTTTTTACTCCAAAGGGAAGACGATTGAACTGGAAAAGACCGCGGTGACTTCAGTGGTTAAAATGTCATTAGAGTCATCGGCAACTTTGATTTGCAGATAGGCATCAGTCAGATCGAGTCTAGCAAAGCAAGTGTCACCATTGAGTTTGGTAAACGGGTCTTCTGGAACTGGGAAAGCATACTGATATGATTTGAGTACAGCACTAAAGCCTGTGGAATAGTCAGCACAAGTCCAGATATTCTCATTCGTCTTCCTGGCCACAACAATGGGAGTTGCTCAGAATGGGTGACTGGCTGGATAACACCTGAATTCCGGAAGCGATCGAGTTTAGATTCTACAGATGCAAGAGCCACATAAGTTACAGGGCGTTTAGGTCTGAAGACAGGTTTGCTATCTGGTTTCCACTAAACTGTGTCTTGGGCTTTAGAACAATGCCTAAGATCATCTTAAGAACACCATAAAATTTTGATGTTTGCAAATGCTTCTATGTGTGAGAGGTGCGCCGTCACATACAGACCGTAGAGGCACAAAATAGATTTCACTCATTTATCCAATCAAGAGGTAGCAAAGCGCCTTTAAATCGCATCTTACTAAAGGACGCATCACAAGTGAGTTCACCAGTAAGCGGTCAGTTTTTGCCGGAAGCAGACTGTGCAGAATGGTTGGTATCAGAAAATAATGGCTTCCCAATTGCGTTCCAAATGGGAAGTGAAGTCAGTGTGATGTCTGAGGTTTTATTGAGCTGAAGACTGACAGGATGATTCATCATCATCATCTGTGGCGCGACATCGTTGTTCATCACTGATTACTTGCTACCTTACAGTCATGATTTCTTTGAAAGTCCTATTGTTAAGAAAAGAATAGGAGTAGACGGGGAAGGGCCAAGATAATTATTCACGTAGTGTGGTAGACTTCCTGCGGGATTCGAAATCCACTTTGAATGATAGGATAACAGAAATCGATTGGCAGCGTTTCCGTTCTAATGTAGAAGCCGTTTTAAATGCACTCTTGCGCTGACTGTTAGTCAGAATTCCACACGGATCCCGCTTTACCGCACGTCTTTAGGCCCTGATTCTGCCGATAAGCCTAACCCGCACGAGATTGGCCAAGAATTCGGGACACTTGCCGGTCCGGCATCAAGACGAGATCTGATTGGTCAGAAATCTGGACCCAACAGCTAGTCGTGACCCAGTATTAGCCAAATGCCGGTTGCCAATGGCGCATCCAGAACGCGTCAGAACTTCCAGAAAGTTATAACCGCTTAGGCTGTATATACGAAGCGCTGTACAACTGTTCTTTACTTCGTTTTGGGCATTGATAGACCATGTGCACCTTTGGTGGTTGTTTTGACGTGGACGCTAGCTTGGGAGGCTCAGACCGAGAACTAAGCTGTGGAAAATACCGTTACTACAATTGGCGACGGGGATGGGATTAATCGATTTAGTCTTCTCTGGGAAACTGCTGTATCCGCCTCGGTGCCTTTGTTTCGGGAAAAGACTCACCAACAAGGAACACAACAGCTTTATTGCGAACGAGTATGTGCAAACGTATCGGCGGGCCTCGCGATATTTAAAAGGGCACTTTTGGCATTGACCCAGACTGTCTGATTGGCGTTTGGTGAACACACATCATCAGTCGACCGTGCTTCTATGAAGCATCTGAACACTCTTGATCGTCGGCTGTGTTTTGAGTGCAGTGGCCTATGTAATTACCTCACTTCACCCATGGATCAGGAATTGATACATCCATATGTTAAATACGATAGCCGTAATGCAATGACATTACTGGCTATGTGATTTGGCCACCTGTTGGTCGCCAACGTTAGTGTCTTATCCCGAGCTCCATATCTGGAAAGACGGTAGTTACGACTACGACTGAGTTTACTTGTTCGAATTTCCATACTTTGTTGCCAGTCAGCACGGAGGTGGTTGAAGAGATATGCGATATAGGGGGTCCCTTGATACGCTAATTATGTGTCCCTTCCGACGTAGCCTATGGAGTGTACCCAGTCAACCTTCGTTCAAAAGCCATGGTTCGTCCAATGTTCCCACCAAACCCAGATAATATTCTGGAGACACCCATGACCCACCAGTGATGGTCTCACATTTCGAGTGCGGCATAAGTCCAAAGTTCCAAGTACTACTTCAAAATCTCCATCTTCTTGTGCTTCTCTGAATCTTAAGTATGAAGAACCTGAGTTTGTTGGTCTGTTCACTTATCATGGCAGCTGCGTAAGCCGTTATTGTACTTCAATGGATGTATTCCATAAGGGGGTAATGGAAGCGCTGGCAGCGTTTACCGAATTCGGTTAGAGCTCTGAGGTTAGAGGTCGCGCACGCACGACAACTCTCGTTCGGCTGTAACACCCTTTCGGCGCCCAGCTGTCAGGTTGTCAAAGCCTAGACACAAGTAGTTGGAATGTTGAGGTTCGGTTCGCACTGCAGACCTTCTGGTCTGTAAGTTTGCGCCTTAACCACTGAGCTATTTCGAGCTCATAGGATAACTGTAAGAGCGGTTGGTTTTCAGACGTGGCCTTCCCGATCCGAGGATCTGGTCTGTGTCATCACCGTTGCATAACAAGAGTTAGCTGGCTGCAGTGAGCACGCGATACTATGTTTCGAATCTTAACCTTTAGAGCAGCAGATAAGACTTGGTAGGTTAAAGTGGTTGAGGCGCGTATTACTTGTGCCCAAACACCCAAGAAAGCCTTGCTTTCCGTCCTGAGCCGTTGTTGATGAATGGTTCGTGGTGGACATGCCATGACGTAGCAGTGAAATGAAAGTGGCTAAAGTCAAACAATGCCGTAGGATCTTCGACCTTCCAGGTCGGGCCCTCATATTCCTGCTTATGTATGGTCGGAGACTCTGTAGGGCATGGCGCGCATGCTGCCGTGCTCTTTCACCAAGTTGGGTCACACAAACCTTGTAACTGAGAGGTAACAATGGTCAAACCAGAGCCATTGTTTGTCGGTCCCCTTCCGGGATGATGCAGTATTTCAGACTGTCCAGCCAACCAAATTTCTATCTTTGATTGGTCACAAATAATTAGCCCGCTTTGACAACTACTGGTCAGAATGTCGTGTCTTGAGTAATTCTTCGGTGACTGATGGTGGAGATGACTGATGGCAATAGATTTGCCTGGTGTAAACGCGTTCATTATCAGAGGTTCACAGTGGAGATTCGGATAATTTGTGATGCTCATCGTCAGAGGATGAGAATAACCTACATTGATTTTCAGCATGACTTCACTGTTGACTGGATCACCCATTCTCCCACCTCCAGGCTCAGGTGACCACACGGATGTAAGCCACATATCGGCGCATATGCTCATGGATGTATTTAGCGAAAGTTATCACTGCCACGCGTATGTGCGCACTGCTCGAAATGACGGTCGATTTTTATTTAAGTACTAATGAGTTGTTCCAGAAGGGCTCGGTAAACAATCGGTATTTGGTATCTGGGCAACGTTTCGCTTTTGACACAAAGGCTTCATCAGGCTTTCAATTAATTGAATACAATTGATTTGGTTTGTTCGCGTTTAGGATATATTGAGTTGTTTGAGGATAGAAAAGTGTCCCTTGTGGCGGAGTTTTCGAGGAAGAATATTGTACCACATCTGTTTCATGTATACGGGGTTTGATTCCGTCCCGCAGGTGGTTATTCAGGAATTTCGCTTGACTATCCCACTTATGCCTGGCACGTGTAATTTTGTTTCTATCCTTCTTTTCTCACTTAAACAGCACCAGGTCTTCTATCCTTGCCGCACTTGCACTGGTACGCGTTTACTACTTAACTCGCTCCTATGTTCGTTGGATTGAAATTGTGAACCTCCTGTCGGATTCAGAAAAATTCGAGCTCGAAGTGAGCTTCAGAATCGTCTTGCTCCCTCTCCCGTCGTTGTCAGAATCACGACTGCCCCCAGAACAGTTATTGCAAAAGTTGGAATCGCGTGCAAAGTAAGTGACAGCATGTCTGTTCAGTGGGACTCCAAGGATTCTTTTCTCGGGACTCAGGTCAGTATGTCCCAGAGTTCTCAATTGATGATTGATTAGATGGCCGTTGGTGTGTTCGCCGAGTTTAGACATTAACTTGCAAACGTTTCGTCCCCACTCGAGGAGACATCGTCAGTCCGGAGTTGAAGGGGTACTTCCTCCTTGCCTGCCTGCGTTTACATAGTTTTCGAGGAGTACCTAATATCCTTTTATGTGATTGGGTAATCGATATTTGCGTTTCTTGGAATCTTGAGGGAGGATGATGGATACTCTTCGAAATCTATATAAACGCAGGCAGATAAGGAGGAAGTACTCACTGAACTGCTCGCCGACAATGACTTTCCAAGTGTGGACGTAGCCACTTTCCAAGGTGGGCGAACAAATCAACAGCCATATGATGAATTAAAACACACCCGAGCTTCCTCGACACATTATCAGAGTTCTCAACCTAAAGCCATAATGTAATCACCTTGATAAGGGATGCCTACTTCCGTGGTTGTAAAAGAGGTGTTACTTTTGCACTGAATGAAATTTGACCACTGGATACTAAAAGTCGTGCATCTGCATATCCGTTCTTGTATCCGTTTGTTTTTTTCTCATAAGTTTTTAAACTGGAATTCGTCAGCTGATGACCTCGACACACCATCTAGGTAGCTGTCAGGTTGCTCATTCGTATTCTACAAGTTATATGCCTCGGAATAGAGTTGTTCCTTGTGGCTAATTTGATACCATTCACGAGTTACCGTTTTAGCACTTTTGTCTAACCTCCTTGCCACGTATGTTAAACGAAATGACTTTTGAATGCTCATCACATATGTTTTGCAACCTGTGGCACTTATCAACCAGTTGTTGAGCATCCCTCGGGTTATCGAGCAGTCGTGATTTCTTTCAAAATCCGTTCTCGTGTTTGGTTTGGTTGAGTATGCTCATTGATGCCTCCCAGCCTTAAGACGTGTTACAAACCGACTACGAAGTTCTGCGTCATTCGACTCCTTGTTAGTATAAAGCTTCTTTTGTGAAGTCTCATGCTACATTATGTCATCCGACCCTGATAAATTCCGCTTTGTACATGTATTTCGTGTTGACTGGGTGTCGCCGATATCGCACATCTCTTGGACTCCAATTACAGCGCGACCAAAACACTTTGGAGACTATTTGAATAGCAAGTGACTCACTGGATGCAGGCTTTCTTAGTTGTTCGCTTTGTTTTTATGGAGTATAGTTCGAGAACACCGTCACCTTAGTAGGACAGTGGCATAATTATTGATTGCGAAATACAACAGGCTGTGGATACGCTGTATTTTGTTCAGCTCCATGTGCTGTCCTTAACATGCGTCTATTTCGGGTCACACTATTCATTCCCACATACGGACACTTCAAGTGAATTAACAAGCAAACAGATAAATTATGGTCGTACGTCACTGCTTGAACACCATGTTGTGCTGTCAATAATGATAACGATTTTTCCCATCTATACATTATCAAGACAGGATACTCCCTTGATCAAACAACTGAAACTTCTTCATACATGTAGGATTTTGTTCCTCTAAACGTTTTGTTTTCATTTGGTATAACAATATACAATATCTTGGCGCTTAATTCATCATTGCACTGAATTACTATACTCCGTCCTTGTACGTAGGTATGATGGATCTACTCGCTGGCAAAAATGAACGAAAATTAGACTAGCGAGAAAATGAGGAGGTTGAAAGGTGGGGAACAGTTTATAGCGAATGCACGTCAAGGTGGCAGCTTTAGGTCAGGGGCTGTGACAGCATGTCTGTTCAGTGGGACTCCAAGGATTCTTTTCTCGGGACTCAGGTCAGTATGTCCCAGAGTTCTCAATTGATGATTGATTAGATGGCCGTTGGTGTGTTCGCCGAGTTTAGACATTAACTTGCAAACGTTTCGTCCCCACTCGAGGAGACATCGTCAGTCCGGAGTTGAAGGGGTACTTCCTCCTTGCCTGCCTGCGTTTACATAGTTTTCGAGGAGTACCTAATATCCTTTTATGTGATTGGGTAATCGATATTTGCGTTTCTTGGAATCTTGAGGGAGGATGATGGATACTCTTCGAAATCTATATAAACGCAGGCAGATAAGGAGGAAGTACTCACTGAACTGCTCGCCGACAATGACTTTCCAAGTGTGGACGTAGCCACTTTCCAAGGTGGGCGAACAAATCAACAGCCATATGATGAATTAAAACACACCCGAGCTTCCTCGACACATTATCAGAGTTCTCAACCTAAAGCCATAATGTAATCACCTTGATAAGGGATGCCTACTTCCGTGGTTGTAAAAGAGGTGTTACTTTTGCACTGAATGAAATTTGACCACTGGATACTAAAAGTCGTGCATCTGCATATCCGTTCTTGTATCCGTTTGTTTTTTTCTCATAAGTTTTTAAACTGGAATTCGTCAGCTGATGACCTCGACACACCATCTAGGTAGCTGTCAGGTTGCTCATTCGTATTCTACAAGTTATATGCCTCGGAATAGAGTTGTTCCTTGTGGCTAATTTGATACCATTCACGAGTTACCGTTTTAGCACTTTTGTCTAACCTCCTTGCCACGTATGTTAAACGAAATGACTTTTGAATGCTCATCACATATGTTTTGCAACCTGTGGCACTTATCAACCAGTTGTTGAGCATCCCTCGGGTTATCGAGCAGTCGTGATTTCTTTCAAAATCCGTTCTCGTGTTTGGTTTGGTTGAGTATGCTCATTGATGCCTCCCAGCCTTAAGACGTGTTACAAACCGACTACGAAGTTCTGCGTCATTCGACTCCTTGTTAGTATAAAGCTTCTTTTGTGAAGTCTCATGCTACATTATGTCATCCGACCCTGATAAATTCCGCTTTGTACATGTATTTCGTGTTGACTGGGTGTCGCCGATATCGCACATCTCTTGGACTCCAATTACAGCGCGACCAAAACACTTTGGAGACTATTTGAATAGCAAGTGACTCACTGGATGCAGGCTTTCTTAGTTGTTCGCTTTGTTTTTATGGAGTATAGTTCGAGAACACCGTCACCTTAGTAGGACAGTGGCATAATTATTGATTGCGAAATACAACAGGCTGTGGATACGCTGTATTTTGTTCAGCTCCATGTGCTGTCCTTAACATGCGTCTATTTCGGGTCACACTATTCATTCCCACATACGGACACTTCAAGTGAATTAACAAGCAAACAGATAAATTATGGTCGTACGTCACTGCTTGAACACCATGTTGTGCTGTCAATAATGATAACGATTTTTCCCATCTATACATTATCAAGACAGGATACTCCCTTGATCAAACAACTGAAACTTCTTCATACATGTAGGATTTTGTTCCTCTAAACGTTTTGTTTTCATTTGGTATAACAATATACAATATCTTGGCGCTTAATTCATCATTGCATTGAATTACTATACTCCGTCCTTGTACGTAGGTATGATGGATCTACTCGCTAGCAAAAATGAACGAAAATTAGACTAGCGAGAAAAGAGGAGGTTGGAAAGGTGGGGAACAGTTTATAGCGAATGTACACTCATTTGCAGACTAATTTGGTTTTTCGAGAGACCTGGAACCCAGTTGATGTTTCCAGGCAACTGAATGTGCTGCTAGAACAGTTTCCCTTCGGTTCCATCGATTGGACGAACCGCCGCACGGTTACTTCACAATACCCCACTCGTAGTCTACGTATCCTGATACGAAGGGGTGATCTGAACATCAACACAACCGAGCAATCTTCATAACCTGAATGTACCAATGACTGGTTTGATGTCGTAAGCCAGTACTGTTCAACGTCCCGTACTATCAACAGATTAAGTCTAAGGTTGTTGGTTCGTTGATCTCCTTGTCTTGATCTCTGTTGGGTTCCATTTACAAAAGAGAGTGGATGTCTGTGCTGTACGTTGCGTACAGCACTCTAACGGTCCTAAGGTTGACATGGCAATATCATTCAAATCGTAACTCACCGAGATTTCCTATCATAAAGTTGTTTTCGCAACATCTTTGATAACTGGCGTTTTTCTGGATTTCAGATGGCATGAATACCGTGCTACTTTCATTGTTGCTGAAAATGGTGAAGTCTCCGAGGTTCGACTAACCAAGGTACTTGTCATTCTCAACTGCCCTGTTTGTCTCCTTACATCCACTCGTTCTCATGAAAATTATGCATGCAACATTGTATATCCTTTCTGGACTGAGCAGTAAAAGTTACCGGTCTTTGCACCTTATTCAAGGATGATGCCGAGCTTCAAGGAAAGAAGAACATGCTTTAGAATCTTCGTTTCTCGATTGGACTCTCTGGGAATAGGATAACTTTCATGAATCTTTGCATTCGTCTGCTGCTGTGTGTAAAGTAGTCCGAAATTGTCGCTGTTTTTCTCTCACGTCCGTTGGTACTCTAAGGTAATGCAGGGCTTCACCTGGTCGTTCCGGTAGTTTAATAATCCTGGAGTGAAAGCGTGCGCCCCAACCTTTGCCCATAAAACTCGGCAATCTTCGGAGCCATGCCGCTAGGCCACGCATGTAGGTCCGTGGATTTTTCACTAACAGGAGTGCTAATTGATAGACTCGAATGAATTTCATGTGGTAAGTAGTGGACACTACGAGAAAAAAAACAGAATTTACAGAAAAAATACTTTGAGAACAACAGAAAGTGGAAGACAGACGCGACAAGTTTATGGAACCAAATCAGGGTGCCATATTATCCGCACTTCCTAATGACGCATCCCGGTCATGATGAAAGCTGGTTTGTGAGTTGACCTGTCCAACCATAGTTGTCTGTTGGAGTAGAAATTAGCTCTTAATGAGCTGGGGGTGTGAA
>NW_008751657.1:5867451-5882411 GCF_000715545.1 Opisthorchis viverrini | reverse complement strand
TTGACCTGTCCAACCATAGTTGTCTGTTGGAGTAGAAATTAGCTCTTAATGAGCTGAGGGGTGTGAACCGCTCATTGTTCATTTATCTATTCCTAGCAGTGACTGACAGCAATGTATTGTTACGCATCAGCCTTGCACACTGTCCAGGTTTACAATCTGTTAAGGTTCTGCAATCTGGGAGGCGCATGAGACGTAATCGAAGAGTACTTTGTTCCAGTGTCACCACTGAACGCATTCAGGGAGTAGAAGGGCTGATACCACGTGCTGGCGAAGCGGACGCACACGGACTTACGTACATTGCCGCTCATCCTCAAGTCGTTAATTAGAGTCAGCTACAGAACTCTACCATCGTTTGTAGTGGAAAGGAGTTCTTTTCGATTCGCTGGGACACATCGTCCGTCAACCGCTCGTTGCTTCTTCCAGGTGGGGAATGTAGCTAGCACCATTAAGTTTCTGTCGTTTGTGGTTCGATTCATGGTCCTCATTGGATCCCACAGGCTCCTTCTATTCTTGTTTGTTTGGTTTGTTGTGGTCTTACCCATCAAGACTTTTCATGAATTTGGATAGTTTCTGCGGGACTATGCTTCCGTTTGAGGCGTTGCTTGCACTATCCGAACATGATACTAGAGATGATCAACTGAAATCAAACAGAATACTGGAACCAATCATAGTGATCCTTTTTCTCTAACACTGGTCGGGTGGACAGAAAGCGCTCTCTTGTGAGAGCTTTGTGCAAAAGCAGCCCCGTCTCATTAGCCATGGATAAGTCTCAAACACTCAACAGTGCACACCCGGTCGTTCACTCGTTTCTGAACTTTGCTAACCTTGTTTTTTTGCTTTACATGGACTTAGTTCACCCAAACAAATTGAATGTGAATATGCTCACACACCGTATAACATTGATTGTTGTGGCAAAGGTAAAATTCGAGCGGCGTCCGTTCAGTTCACTCTTCGGGCTACATTGGTTGCCTTTTTGTAACGTACGTTACAATACACGTTGCTTCGTCAAATTGTGCACAATGTACTTAAAGTATACCGTTATTCAACACTTTTTTGTTTGCTGCTCATTACTCGGTACCAGCTACTCGGTTTGTGCCCTTTGGTTCACGAAAACGGACAGGGCTTCAGCTATATATGTTTATTCCGTACTGACATCCAAATTAGATAAAACCAAATGTCTTTTCACTCCGGTTGTTTTTAGTAGGTGATTTTACTAACAACACAGGTCATTTATGAGCGAAGTTCGGTACTAGAATGGGGCGAGATCGGGATATCAAACTCGTCCCTGGTTATGGAATTCTAATCATACTCTTCTGATCGACTCATTAAGGCAGTTATAGTTCATATAAACGATATTAATCATAGATAACTTGCTTTCCCAAGACAGTCCCTAGTAAACGCCCTATGTACAAGTTGGGTTTCGGTCAAGCATGTTCGCTCGTTTTATTCTCCTGACGAGAATTACAGCTGTACTTTTACGTCGTGATTCTACTGTATCCATTAATGTTTTATTCCTTTGTAGTTCTTGCCACCTGACCGCTCGCCACAAGCTTTGAAAAATTTACGACGACTTTCCGTGTTAAAGCGCCTCGCCCCTGCTCTGCCCAGTACGCGAAAATTACCATCGCTTAATCCGTTCTTTCTCTCCGATGTCCACAACTTGCGCGACTCCGTCAGCCTCCTTCACAGTCCATATTCTCAGCATAACTCCCTTGAGCACACAGTGCGCCAAGACGGGCTTTTTACAGCTTTGATGAATATTCCCTCATCAAAAGAGATAGATTCTACGTTCATGACTCATTCATTACCCACAAGTACGGATTTATTCCTGCATAAAGTAGATTCTTCACAGTGTAACACCCTCGTAACAGCCTTTTTTGACCGTGATTCAGGTATTTTTGGCCTGTATGACATTGGTCAGTTCCCCTCATGGTTTATACTCGGTGCTCCTTTGTTTTCCGATCGTTTGTCCACTTTAATTCGAATCGCATCACTCGTTCAGAACACCCCGGATTCCCATGACCAATGTATATCTAAATCTGGTGATATTTCCGTCACCGACCGTGTGCATTGCATCCTGAACAACTCTCTCCGGAATACCGATTCGAGTGCATCCGTTTCTCGTATGTTCCGTGATGTACCCCACCCTTATTTTCTTTGTTTGTAAGTATTCTCAGAGCTGGAACCTACCCCTCCAACCACACACAACTGCGTTTTCTTTGATATTTTACTTTGGTGACCTTCCGAGATCAAAGCTTCATAGTAGAATAGATTTTCATAAAGTAGCGCCAACGACTTTTACACTCGAAATTCGGTGACGTGTTGTAGTGACTCGAAATAGGCTTTCGTTTCGACCAGTATAGCTCATTTGTCTGTTTCTCGTCTTATTGATGAAAACCCTTGCCCCTGCCTGATATGGGCCTAAAACTGATTGGATTAGTTTCTCCAATACCGGGAGTTGGGAGTCATATTCAGGTGGATATTCCAATCGAGATTTCATGCAAACCGCAATATAGAATTTCCTATGGCTCCTGCAATTACTTTGACTCGAAATTAGGAAGCTGCGAGCTTATGCTCTCCAACGATTTGGTGGCAGGTGTCTGGACGGGTTGCACACAGCCAAGTACCAACGTATTCTGCCGAAGGGTGTTTAGACGCCATCGTTTTGAATGCATAATATTCCCTCTGTACACTGACTTACAAAGCAGTTGGGTGAATCTGCTTTTGTTAGAGAAGTGGCCGTGACAGTCCGTGTAACAAAGATGTAGTAGTTCGTCAGTTGCGAGTTCCGTGCAGATGCACAGAGCTGTTTTGTTGAGGTTAGCTTTTCTTGGAGTTTCAACCACCGTTTCTCTAAATTCGCAACTGTCCTAAACTAGCTTACTTCTGAAAGCCTGGCCTTCGTGGGTGGTGATGATCTTGTTAATACCTATCATTTGTTTGATTGCGATGATGACAATGTGAAGTTCTGTACATCAAAAGGCATGTATTGCAAACCTGAAGCTATTTTGAAAAACTCTTGGAACCGATTGAGTAGTCATCGTTTTCGGGCAAGTTTGATAACAACCGGTAGATTTATTGCTGGGCAACGTTTAGCTTTTGACACGAAAGATTCGTCAGACCAAGTGACTGGGTTACGAGGTTGGTCGAGATTTAAGGCGAAAGGAGAACCAATCAGCTAAGGCAAGCTAAATCTGTGTTAGGTGTCGGCCAAGGGATATTGTGCGTTAGTGTTTCAGCAAGTGTTACGTTGATGGGGAAACCTAAATGGAATTGAGTACAGCTTAGAGTCTAGTGCTTCTGGTTCACATGATAATCCCTCTTGAGCGTCGTTTGTACTTTTCGTCCGTCTGTGTGGGTGAGCTAGTGCTACGGTAGTTATCGAAGGAAAAGGGATTCTTTGACCTTTGATCACATTAGGATTTCCACCCCCTGATTTTGCTAATGATTCTACGCGCATTGACAACCAAACAGTAACGTGTCACCTCGGTTTATCTAAGACCGCTCTCCATACGCTCGCCTGTTCCACACCCTCGATTCTATTCATCCTCGGTAATTTCCACCGCCTCGGCTATCAGCCGCTGTAGTGTGAATCGCAGTGCCGGTCTCAAAACTTCCACATTCTCCAGATCTATTCTGTGTCCTGTTTCTAACGCATGTACCGCCATAGCTGTCCTTGATCAGCTTTTGGTATTCCGTATTTCTTGTTGTGCTCACCACTTCTAGTGTACAATTCCATGGCAGTTTGTCCTATGTAAATCTTAGTGCAATCGTTGCAATTAATTTTATACACACAGTCCCTAGTCCTTTCAACTGGGAGGGAATCTTTCAATTTACTAAAAGTGAGCGTAGCGTTTTTCACTTCTGGAAAGTCGCTCTAATGTTGGCTAACTTCAGCAGTCTTCGAATAACCTCCGATATTCCTGTTTTATATGGAATGACTGCTGTGCTAATCCATTTCTTACTGGATCTAGATACCGGAATCAATGTCCTTAATTGCTGCCTCATCAAACTCATCGGGTATCCAATTTTTTGATGCCTGTTGGCTGCTGTTCGGTCACTCTCTTCTGTGCACAGCGCTCTGACTCGACTAAACATCAATGAGACAGTATTGGCGTACACAGAACTCGGGTGTGCTGATGAGTAGTTTAAGACGGTTCTTGTGTCTGTGGGTCCTTGGTAGATAGTTGTTTTTCAATTCTCCACCACTAATGTGTTATACGGTCCAGGAAGGGTAATTTTGCCCGAGGTGGACTCTATCTTCATGCTAAACTTAATGTATTTAAACTATTGAGGTAGTCGTGGAAGCTGTTCACGTTATCACGCTTAATTACAATAAGGGTACCGTCAACATACCGCCAAAAGACTTCCGGTGGACAATGATATCTGGTCAAGGTTATTTTTGTTGGAAGCCCTCCATATAAAACTGGGGATATTGGAGATCCTTGTTCTTGTGAGTAAGCAGTTGTGTCAAAAACAAACTGATCGAGATTCAAACACACTCTTATACCCTCAACTATTTCATCCACCGAGTGCTGTGTCCCTGAGTGTCGTGTCTGTCACTAACAACCTCTTAGTTGCCTCCAACCTTGTCAGTCATTTGACCTGACGAAGCTATTGTGTCCAAAGTGAAGCGTTGCGTGGCAATAAATCTACCTATCTCCACCAAACTTTTCCGGAAACTAAAGCGATTTTGTTCAGATGCGCACATCAAATTTTTTTTCGGATTGCGTTGGCGCTAGTACAAACGAACACTAGAATCCTGCTGTACGAATACTGACCAGTGCTCCATGATCCCTGTCAGCCTTAATCGCTGTTCGACTAGCCGATTACTGCCACTTTCGAAGCATCATTTGTTGTTTTGTACCCTACAGCGCTTTTCACTCCAGTTGGGCTCACAGTATGGCTTGGCTGTTTTCCGCTGATCATGGATTTTTCAGGACTTGTGTGGTTCAATATGAAAGGCTCAATGCTCCTATGACTAGTAGTTGCACAATAATATCTTGGCCACCAATGTGGGAACGGTAATGGGCTTAACCTGGTAAGAGCAACCAAAAGTTCACTTTGTGCTGGTTGTTTTCAAACTCTTGAAATGACCACAAGTTCCCGTTCTGATCAATCGGCGACAGTTCGTATTCGCAACCTAACCATGCTAAGGTTAGTGCGGTGGTCTATCCACTCACAATGCACGCTTGCCCTATCTCCATAATACGGTGTGAAACATCCGCCCATGGACACTAGTTGTACAGAGGCTCAGTTAACGCATGGTTATGAAACTAATGGCTGGAGTTCTACATTTTCATTAAACCGACAAATAAACGTTCAAAGCCTGTCCCGGATCTAATGAACGATTGGATTGAGCGGTTTCAAATTGCTTACAGATCATCTCAGGTAGTTCCCCACTAGCATCTTCAAAATGCAAGTAAAAGAAATCGAAAAATCGAATTGTTAGTTGTAGCATAACTGGTATGGCAAGAGAAGGAAGCGCGAGGGCTGGGATACTTCCAGGTTGCCCAAGCCTAGGCAGCGGAAGTCGAAAAATAGAGGTCGGATTCGAACCACGAACCTTCCGGTTAATAAATTTGCGCTCTATCCACTGGGCCATCCAGTCACCGCCTACTGAAAGATCTACCCACCGCATGCAATGACTGGATTTGTCCAGAATGCTGTAGTCAGGCTGATCATAAGGTCCTTACTAGTTAGCGTTGGAGGTATTTTAGTCTCCAATAGTATGCGGTGGAATTTAGGTGCTCTTTTTCGTGACCCTGTATCTACAGTATACGGTAGTATACGGTTTACTCAAATGTCGCTAAATAAAGACATGGATTCACAAATAGAAAAGAGGCCGTTTTTTCACGATTTATCCGTATTGAAGTACGACTATTTAGCTACTTTTCCAAACTCGGGTAGTCAATCACGCGAAGGCATTGGTACGACATTTTTTGCTCATTGATGAAAATCTTGGAGATTAACTGGCATGTTGCGTAGTTTCTTAGGCTTCAGTTCATGCAGATAATTATTCAGATTTTCATACGAACCTTCAGTGAACTTTCAAGTATAGTTTTTACTTTCCTAAATCTTAACCAGTATTTAGGATACGATTCAAAAAAAGGATTAAATTGAGAATCGGAGAAATATTCTCCTGCGTCCCATATTGAGCCCTGTGTACCATCCATCCACTCAGGATCAGCCATTCATTCACGAATCAATATGTGCGAATGTAAGCCTCGTATTTGGAGTGGAAATTCCGTGCGTATTCCACAGCCGGTCTTCAATTCAGATTGATGTTCGAAATTGCTTTATTCAACCTATAACTTACCTCAGTACAAATAACACAATAACGGGAATTAACCTGCCGTCGATTATTATTGTACAGATTTCGCGGGGTAGCTGAGAACTTCGTTGTGTTCATATGTCCAAACTTTGTATCCAGTGTTTACCACGCGAATTTTCCCGAAAACGTTTCAGCACGCGGATGTTTGTGTAACCGGTAAAATCGTTCGAGAGAGATTCTCGCCCACGACTGGTGATGTAGTTGCAGAGTCATTGCCTTCGCCAGTAGAAGATTCCAGCACTTCACCACCAGCTGCGTTACATGAGTTGTGCTTTTATGTCAAAAGGATTTTCCACTCGTTATTGGTCTGTCCGTGAGTAGCCTTTGGCAACAGAGTGCATCCCAGGGCATTTTTAAATGAGACCGAGAAGAATTGGCTCGAAGTTTGAAAGGCACATCATGTGGCCACCCACCCGTTGCTGGCACGCAAACTACTTTTGCACCCTAGAGTGAGAGGGTAGTTATCTTTCCAAACATGGACCACCTGCGGGGAACGGGGCAAGATATCTCATGTCGTTGAGGAGCTTGTGCTTTTAGCGAAATACACTCATTTGCAAACTAATTTGGTTTTGCGAGAGACTCACCTGGAACCCAGCTGAATCTGTCGTTTGTGATGTTTCCAGGTAACTGAGTGTGCTGCACAAGGCCGTCTCATGTTTCAGTTGGCACGATATTCGAGATATCGCAGTATATTTTCACAAAGGAAATTACTCACAAGGTTACTGAAAACTCTGACAGCCCACGACCGGTTTCGCCCTTCTTTGGGCTCATCAGGTAGCCGCACTCCTCGAGTTTCCGTCAACCTTATGTTCTACTTGAAACCAAATTACACGAAATTAGCGATATCTCGAATAACGCAGCGACTGGTGCAGTACATTCAGTTGCCGGGAGACATCACAAACGATAGATTCAGCTGGGTTCTAGGTAAGGCTATTGAAAAAAAAACAAATTGGTTTGCAAATGAGTGTATTTCGCCAACTTCGTGCGATTTGGTTTCAAGTAGAACATAATGTTGACGGAAACTCGGGGACTGTGCCTACCTGATGAGCCCCAAGAAGGGCTAAACCGGTCGTGGGCTGTCGACGAATTTTCAGCAACCTTATGAGCCTGTGCTTTTCTTATCTTCACGCTCTCTGGTTTCTCAAATGTATTTGGATTCAGAGAATAACCTCTAGAGTGTGGAGTTTTCATTACAAATAATGTCTAATCTGACTGTCAACTTATGTATTCCCCGTGAATGGTCGATTACTTGTGTGGGCTCCACTATTTGAATGTAACACAGTGTAGAAGGGTACTTATAAAAAAAGTTAAGCAGTAATATGTTTGTCCAAAATTGCTAAAGGTGACTGATTATAAAAAAATCCATCGTCTTATATTCATTCAGTTTCTCCAGCAACAAGCCTTTCATGGTTAAGTGTGACTGAATCATTCTTTGGTGCTGTATTATACGTTCGGTCATCAAATATACAGTTGTTTTAACGAGCGTGGTTTGCAAGGAAAATGTGGCAAGAAAACACGACAAAAGTACACATGAAATTTTCGACTGTTCGATGTTCGCCCTGAAAGTATGACCCTTTACTTGTAAAGTCAGATCGATCAACCTCTGGGATTGCGTTACCAAACTGCACCAAGATGACATTCACTACTGAACACGCCCAGGGTGACAGTAGTCAGTCAGTCATAATCAAATGATGTCTTGGTGGTTGGACGTGTGAAACTCAGCGTCCTGCGTGCCACAGCGTCGTCCTAGATCACCTTCGTCGTCAAAAATAATGCCCAAATAAACCTCAGAAGATACGTGGATAGAAAGCATTTGACGCCTAATGTACCGGACTAGCAAACTACGTTCGAATGCAAATATCAATCGTAAAATGCTGTGTACTTGTCGTACAGTGATTGTAGCTGCCACAGTTTCGTTCGACGATGATTTACGGAGATGGCTAGATAACTATTTATTGGAGGCGGTAGCTGATATAATTTATTTGTAAATACAGAGTTGTCGGTGAAGTAAGAGGGATTTCCTATCCCCGAAAAAAATCAATCGGAGCAGAGCAACACTAACAGGAATTAGGCGAGCAAGCACCGGTGATGCCGACGGCTAGGTGAGCGCTGAACAAGAGTCGACGGCTTGCTGTATGGACCGGCCTACGATTATTTCCAGGCGATATCAGAATGGTTTAAAAGCCGGTGAGAAGCTACAGTAATTCGTTGCTTGTTTCTCTTGAGGTCTGGGTCACTGCGGCGCAGTGCTGAACGCTACTGATGAATCACCAACCACGGCAATGATGGTGCCTATTACGCTGAAGCCAAGTATATCGCAGTCTGGAATGTTATCAAGTAAGTTTTTGTTATGCCTACATGGTCTACAGTTGTATACATGCCCGTTCACAGTGGAACACCAGTAAGCGTGGCAGTCGATATGTTGCTAATTGTCTGCACAATCATCTAGTGCACTTTTGTTCAGGTACGCTGATTTCGACCTCTGATCCTTCACGCTGGTGGTTCACCGGAACTGTCGTCTTGTGATAATCGGTTTTAACATGAAAAATTCGCACGAGCTGTGAAGGTCTGACTGGCATGTGTACGATAGCATCCACCATCTAGCTTGTAAACAGGAACAGGTGTTTTAAGTCTTTCACAGAAATCCGTTACTATGTCCGGGAAAACCGCGGAATTGACTTTACAGGTGATGGCGTTCGGATCCTGTGCAATAAACTGCGTCGCTTGGACAATCCTGCTTGTGATCTGCAGGCTACCCTTGAGCACACTTGGACCCAGAGCCGTATTTGTTCGTGATGATGGTAGTTTAAATCTTTTGCCGTTCACTTTGTGTGTGGTTGTTCGCAAATTACGACAATGCTGTGCAAGCTGACTCAATGTATCAGTGTAACAGAAGTGATCACTACTTGTGGCATGGGGCAATCACCGGTTGCAATGGTGTTGGTCAGTGTGTGTTTTACACCTTTATCCATAGTGAGTCACGAGAATGTTATGACAAAGCTGTTGAACATTTTATGCGAATGATTTCGCCGGTGAGTATTGTTAGAACGACTGTGGTACGTAAGTAGCTTGAATGCAGCGATGCCCAATGTCGCTGTCATTTTTTGTTCTTTGCACGTGGTGCACTGCGTATAACTGAGTAAGTGTGAGGTCTATGCCACCAATATCAGAAGCCATAACCAGGTGTGTTGGCAATAACTCCGTGAGCATTGAATGTTCGTCAAATTAACTTGGGAGAATCATGCTCAGAAGCATAATGTCACGCTTAGTAATGAAACGACGAACCGAGTCGAATCAGGTGATAGATACACAAAGTGGAAACTAACTGACAGGTTTTCCTTGCCCACATCTGTTCAGGCCATTACCACAAGGAACGAGCAATTAGGAGCTAAGTACAGAGGACACATTAGCTTTCCACTAGTGCGTGGCCGATCGGACAGTGCGATGTTACCGCAACATTCGTAGTTTTAAGCTGATGCCATATGCCCGGGAGCGGGTCAGTTACAACCACATTAAGAATGTTGAGTTGGTCCACATTACGGACATGTACCTAACTCACAGCGACGGCGATAGACTGCAATTCGGACAGCCAATGAAATGCTCGTGTTCACTTACGAGCTCTTGGTTATTACCACGCAGCCGAATGGTCTTTACCGCTGAATGCCATGGACAGTCACCGGTTATGTTTAACTTTTACGATTGAACGATGTTCACCCGTTAGCTACCGATGCTGAGAATAGGGCGTCGATACAGGCTGTCCCTATAGGCAGGTCATCCAAACTGTTGCTGGAAATGTATCATCAGATATTTGCGGGGCAATTGTCCATCTGGGTTCGTCTGACTTTGATGTGTGTTGTCTTACCAACGTTTACCGATCAGGTTTGCGCAGATTGTGTGCCAAGCTTCGGGTTGTCGAATGAGTGAGCCACACGTGCCCGTACGGTTGAAATACAGAGCGCGGCATCCACATCTTTGGTGGTAATGGGATTTCCTTGCCAGCAGTTGAAACGTCTGTGAGGTGAAAAGACCAGCCGATTTCCTCTAAAACCGTCACACGCAGGCGCTCTTGAAAGAGTCCTTCTCCGGTATGCGAAGACAAGATGGCTTGGCGAGTCTAGACATTTTGTTTACAGGGTGGAAACTATTACCTGCAGTGTATCGAATTGCGTGATCACAATGTCCCAACCACCACGAAGTATAGCACTGTGGTAATGCACCGTAAAAAGATGGTATCGCACATTGACACTGATATCTGTGGTGTTTGCAATTTATCCTAGGGCGTCTGTATGTGGGGAATGGTAGTTTATGTAAATGCAAGCATTGTCACGTGTATCGGAAGCTTGCTCGACAGACAAACACTCTTATGCCTTATGCGCAATCAACAAAATCGGATTTCAGATTGAGTTCCCCGGATGAATTCGCTTAGGGCGAAGATAGAAAGTTTTGAACACACATTACATTCATATTTCCAAATGTCATGTTTTCTTGGATGTGTGGGTGGTTGGTGAGCTTTTTCTGCTGTAAAATCTATCCCCTCTTCATCATGGTGCGTCAGTGAAAATCACTGTACGTCTTTCTCGCAAACTGGGCAAACATGCGTTGTAGTCACTATCATTTTGAAAACCATCACTAATTTTTACCCAGTCTTTCTTCAGATGCGACTGTGGATGCAAGATTTTGTTGAAATCGCTCTTAATAAAAATGCGCTTTCCATCCACTGGATTCACAACTTCCGGGAAAGCAAGCGTCATGGAAATCAAGGCATCTAGACCTTGCGTTGAACACAAGTCTGTGTAGGTATCAAAAGGGTGGCGTAATTCTCCAGCTCTGTGTATATAAGTTGTTCTGACGATCCAGTTCAAATGAGGCAGCTTCCCCAAGCGACTGGTGGAGCATGTGTTCACTGATTTTGTCCCTTTGCTCCCGCAAAAATTTTTCGCAGTGTGAGCTTAAGTACCGTGGACTTCCGAATGCTTATCCGCAGTTCACATAGCCCATGGGCTCTGAATACACTCATCATACATTTCTATCAGGCGCGTTACCCGTAACGGACAGGATGGCTATTTATGCTCTGTAGTTTTGAGTTGTCCAAGCGAACCGTAATGAATTAACTGACAAAAAATCAAGGACAGCAGGGCTCAGTAGACTTGGGTTGCCAACATTATTCATTTTCTAGCCTTCATATTCCACGAGATGGGTGGATCATGCAATAAACACGCTGCGAAATTACGGGGACACAGCGATTCTCCGGGAAGTGGATATCTATGACAATCTCTATGGACGGAACTCAGGAAGACATCTTATGAGCCGAGATCTATCACTAATATTTACATACAAATCAAGAAAAATGGCAGACATGGTGTAATTCGTATGTCAGAAACTGCTTCTCCATCGTATTCAGTTGAATGGTACATCACCTTTATTCACACAAATTTTTGGCCAGGGCTCAACCCATCTGACTGCATAGGAATAAAAATAGACAAACCTCTATGACACAAAAGTGCACCTTACCGTTGATCCGTTTACTGAAAAGATGCACCTGAAGTTCTATTATTATCATCAGTTAAAAACAACCGAGGATAAAGAACAATCAGGGTCATATCCGTATCATGACAACAGACATAAATTTCATAAAAATGGAGGTTGAAAGGGCAGCTTCGGTCTAACGCAAGCGTATTTGAATCATAAACCCAGTCAATATCAATCAAGGTCTGTGAATGACATTGTGGGGCACAGATAATGGAGCGTTTGGTACTGTGTATAAATTCGAATTTGACGCCACTGTGTGAGTTAGACGTAGTAACAATTGGGAGTGATTGGGCGGTGGGAGGAGTCCCTGATTAAATTCTCGACAACTACGACGTATTCGAGGCTCCCAATATATAGTGAAGAATGTCCATGTATAATGAATTAACCTGCAAATTACCTGCATGTGTGGTTTGCAAAAGTGAGCGAATATTCAAGGTTATCAATCACCAGCGTCTGTGAAAACAGTGCTTAATGTAGTGAACATCCCGAATTGTGGTAAAGCGTGAATCGCTCATAATGCATGAAAGTCGCGGGTAGTTCTGCAGCTGAAATAATTCAGTGAGCTTTCTAGGATCTGTGTTGTGCTTCTGAACGTAAAATATGCGGAATTGCCACTCCTGTGGGTAATTTTTTTCTATTTTTATCGGCTTGACTGGATGAATACAGGAAAATGTTTTCTGGGACCTCGTTAATTGTTTTCCTGAGTTATCATCGCGGTAGTTACATTTATTATTCTCGCACAAAGCTTGCGGACTTGAACGAACGTAAGCCTTGCGGGTGCTGATGGGCTTTTCACGTACGTCAGGTTTTGATAAAACTGCTGCAGGATTCCACATTAAAACTGGTAAACTATGCTAGGACAGTCATGTCGTCAGTAATAACGGACAGCCGAACGAACCCAACTGCTTCGCACGACTAACATGCGGCGGAGGTCCAGGATGTTTAAGCACCTAGCCACGTGGAATCTACGTCGATCACGGCAGACAGCTGAACAAACCTAGCTGACGCACACGGCTGACACGCGGCTAAAGGCTTTTTACGTCTTGAAATGGGAAGGCATTTAAATGTCACTATGAGACAGATGAATGATATACTAGGAATATTACTTACCATACAGGGGAACAGCAGCGGTATCAATGTCCTTGAGGGATGTTTACACAACGCCATCTACAACGGCTGATTGGACGAGTTCTTGAAGCTTGGTGCCTACTGACTAAAACGTCTCTAAACATAAGAGACCTATATGGTATCAAAGGCGCCTCATTAACAGACGAAAGTATGGAGCTGATAGGCCTGGCATGTGTCACACGAAGTACTCTTCATCTTCCTCATCAGGCTTGCGCTCTACAGTGTTAGTCGTAGTATTAAGCCATTAACTAAGGGTCGTAGGTTACTTCCCTCTGGCAGCCAAAAATATAGACGCACACATATTTCAGGGACACAATGCTGAAAGGCTATGCTTTAGTCCAAGACAGCCTTTGTGGGCCGTTCTTCAAAACGTTTGCGTTTTCTGGATGGGTCGCAAGGTAGGCATCAAAATGAATGAGCCCTCCGCTGGTTGACCTTTGGAGCAAGCCTAAAGAGCTTCATGGCACAACGGGAAGGTTAATCACCACAACAGTCGACGATATATGATACGCAATCCCTTGCACCCACGTGTCGCTGCCGCTCGTCAAGCAGTTATAAGACACATGTCAGCACAATTCTTTGTCCTCGGATTGCCACCTGAGTTGAGGTGCAGGTATGATGACCAAGGACGGCTGGTCGTCAGTTGCAGACGTAGAGGAGTGGCGCAGCATGAGTTTTCCATGAACAACGTTTAAACGACCACTACTGTCCTCTTAAGTTCCAGTCTTCAAAGCTTTTGAACCACTCGGTTTATCTGTCTCCGCATGCGAACAAAATTTGAAGGCGGTGACTTGTGAACAGGTGTAAGTGGTACTCCTACACGCGATAAGTTGTAATCCGAAAGCCGCCGGTGGTTGGTGAGGGAGCAACCTGAGAAACGACCTGTGAAGAATATTCCCCCTTCCTTAGAACCGACTTAACTCTAACTACAGAAAACAGATGGGTGCAGGAAGGACACATCGCCCGATAGAATGGGCATGTGATTTCTCCAGCCCAGATGTCAACCATCTTGGAGTATCTGGATGCTTTCACCATGAAATATAATCTATTTGGCATGTATTGATCTCACCATGAATTGATTCCTTCCTTCTATTTTTTGTTGTGCAACGCGATTCCCCAATTCTGTTATTTTGGTTCTGCGCCCGTTTGACCTGAACAGAAACCTCAGGCTTGTCATCGGACGATTTGTTTGAGTCAACGCGTGGTTCCGCTGTCTTGAAAACGCGTGGCCCTGGGTCGGTGTAGACTTTGGGATCCGTTGGGTATTAGCAGTTCCTGAATCGGTATATAGGAGCCGGCGTAATCCCACGGTTAAATGTTTGTATAATTTTAGTATTTTAATAATGTATCTATAGCACCGTATTTGTAGATAAACCTCTATTTGAAGGATTCCGCTTTTGGGGTCCTGCGAGTAACGCATCCTGGTCCAACAGATTGTTGGAAAAACCTATAACCTGGTTGTTCAAAAACACTGTTAGTTCAGCCTTGGTGGCCACGGTCCCACGTGCCCGAAAACCACAGACACCGATACGTAATAATTCGCCAGGAAACCATCAGAACATAGCCATCACTCTTCAGAACATTCCTTCGGCCACATTGGTATGACGTGTGAATTTCTCATTCACACATGAGTTACTTCACTTCCCAGGGCATCTTTACTATGACACGCGTCTATGTGTTTGAGTGGTTTGTCTGGTTTTCCAGGTAACGGTTTGCGATTACCATACGGTTGTTGGTTACGTCATCAGAGTAGGCAATCCAGGATTACGTGTGTCAAGCCCATTTGCGGGTGATGTGAGACAAATGAGCTGTTGGGTTAGAGGCAAATCGAGGATCCATACGGCGTAGTAGGATTTCACGGATTTCACGGATTGATACACAGGATCGAGGCTTTTGCCCGAGTTTCCCGAGTCGGTTTTGTTCTTGTCGGTCAGTGGCTGTCGTTCACCTGAAAGGCACAAGCGAAAAA
>NW_008751657.1:5863073-5864575 GCF_000715545.1 Opisthorchis viverrini | reverse complement strand
TTTGGTCGTCCTGTAAACCCGTGCATTTGAAATGCCACCAGGCCTTGCAGGCGTGGCATTGCATACCGCGTTTGACGTTCGACGGGCAGCCATTCCGCCCACATCTATTGTGGTCTACCAATGGCTGCGGAGGGCGATCGGTATGGATTGACGTCATGTTTCGGACTAGATGTAAAATAGGTGTGCGCAACATATGAAGGGTTATCACTCAAATGTTTTGTTAGAGTAATAAAATTCAACAATTACTCGTGTGTACTCTGTAGATTGATTGAACAACGAAAAAAATTTTCACGAATTTGCACGAGGGAAAAACGAAACCGATTTCGAACGTACCGCGCGATGATTCTTACAGATCTAAACCGATTTCGAACGTACCGCGCGATGATTCCCGATTACAGATCTTCTGAGAATCTCTTTGCTGGTAGTATGATTAACAAAACGCCACCTGTGCGGCATTGTCCAGACGACATACACGGTGTAACATGTGCTGGCTGTTCACAGTGTTTGTGATAAAAAATACGTGGGTGTTGCATGATAGCTTCCCTAATGTGGAAGTAGCAAAACATGACACTGCAGCTGAACACCACTCTCGTTACCTGCAACGGTACTACGAATCTATCCATCCTGCTACTGTTTATTGGCGTCGCTACTCTCTCTACTTCACTATCTCCGCTTAAACATTTTGTGACCCGAGAGCCCAAGGCCACGAGGCCTCAATGGTGAAACTCTGAAGCTTCACCAGCTCTCTTGCTTTGGCTCTTCGTTTTTCACAATCTACACTTTTCCCATCATATTACATGCAGGGTTTGCCCTGCATGTTGTTTTGCCCACCTTTGTTTTGTTTTCGCCCGCCACCTTCAAATTCCAGCGATCTGATATGCTTCAGTGGGCTGCAGGCTATTGACACACCCAAATTGAGTTCGTCGAAAGTACAGGGTTTTTGAAGTTGCTATTTTAATGGGAAGTTAGTCTAATCAATTAGCACCTTCCCGTGACATGTTGCACATAGCATTTTGTTTAAGTGAGCGAAATGTTTTGATTTTTCGCCGGTTTACGCGAAATAAAACATGAAATCGCAATTTAGCATATTTTGGCGTTCTTCGGTGTTCCTGAAAAATAAAATAACATCTTAAGAGTGCTTTATGCAAATGCCGCCCTATAGGATCAGTCGCAGGCGTTTGTTTGCTTTAGACACCTCAGATTTAACAAATGGGATATTTTTGTTTGGTGAACCTGCTCACAACACATTTTCCCCATGGGTCTCATGTTTCATTAAGTGCAATAAAGTTAGATTACAGCATAAACTTGCAGTGGCAGTGCGAGGGACATCTGTGGACGAACTCCTTGTAGGTAATACAGTGTTACCGGAATGCTGTGAACGTCTTTCCTATTATAACTGTGACGTTCTATTGGTGGTGGCCACCAACCATGAAGCGGTCACCACGATGACGGTAGTCGTTGTCACTCACCTCGACTACCTATTGTAGCTGCTGGATCCGTGT
>NW_008751657.1:5850997-5860148 GCF_000715545.1 Opisthorchis viverrini | reverse complement strand
TCAGTGGTATTCGACGTTCGAGAGGACGGCACACGTCAGTTCTGAAATGTGCAAATATACGGACTGGTATTAATGAATCCACACAGTAAACACAGCACACATGCGCACAGGTCGGGTGGAACAAGGGAGAAGGCCGGAGTGTGGTAACGACACACGTGTATTGACCGAAACAGAAACCGAAAGCGGGGGGTGTCTACATGGTCGGGTTAGGGGCAGTTAGGGGGTGTACAAGCGGGATACTCTTCCCTGTCCAGGGCCTGTGGTGATTCGTCCGTGGTACCTGCAATGGGGGAAGAGAGAATGGGAGGGGCACGTATAAGGTCATATGAGAGACGGGCAAGCAGATACATTCGAGTTTCAAATGCGTTACACACTTAAAATACGAATATCGCGGGCCTTGAATATCGTGGTGATTGAGTAGATTTAAAAAACTTTCAACAACACTGCGGCCGTTTGGAAACATCTCATACGCCCGAAAAATTACCATCAAATGTTCTTTATTTATGTTAAAGATTTCCCCCTTCGAACAACGGTTCCAGAGAAATTTTAGGTGTGCGTCTAGCTCACGGGAAACCATTCCGACTTTTCCGACCATCAAATGTTAAGACTTTATGTTAAAGATTTCCCCCTTCGAACAACGGTTCCAGAGAAATTTTAGGTGTGCGTCTAGCTCACGGGAAACCATTCCACCAGACTTTTCCGCCAGAGGTTTGATTGCTTCAGTGAGCAATGAAATTTAGTGAGATGCAAAAATGTGAGCGTATGCTAAAATATTTTTGATCTGAGCACAGACACAACAAAGTACAACATTTTGGAGGAAATTGTTCCACTCCAGTCGTAAAGGTTTAGCAGCCATGAACATTGTGCGGCTGATGTCTCCTGCTTCAACTCGATATTCCTCCAAAAAGTAGAAAGACATTAGTGCTAAGTCGGAGGTGACGACGTCCACATAGCATAATTCCAATTGTTTATCGGAACACCATTTATCGTTTATCGTTTATATCTGTCGGTGACACTATTAATTTTCCTTCATTTCCCACAAATACAGTCAGCATGCTTTTATTCTGACTGCAACGTTATAAGCAAGTCTGGTGAGAAAAACACCATTATTGTTATCACAAAATTCTCCACGTTATGTTGTTTGCTTGTGAACAAGTCTGAAGCCGTTGGTTGAAGGAGAGAATCGTAGACATACGGTAATTTTTGGCGGTATAGTTTCTAGCCCCTAAAATCTCCACGTGCGTGCTCAATTTTATTACAATGTGTTTAAATGAACTCGGACTCCACTGCGTGCGTGGAATACGCATTTGAATGGCTGGCTGTGGCTTTGCGAATTATCGGCGCTTAGCATTCGCATAATGTTATGCATTTTTCGAAAGCTACAACGTATCCTTCATGGACTAAAAGGGACCGAAAATTGAATTCAAATTACGCGTCCGACCTTTATAGTCCCATCTAGGCTTTCGGGGTCTCAGCAACGCTAGGAATGTATTCCACCAGATTTTTTCTCCAGGGGTATCGTTGCTTCAATGGGCGATGCAATTTGGTGACCTGAGGAAATATGAAGGTTGATTAAAATGACTTTTGTCGTGAGCAGCAAGATGCAACATTTTGGGGCAAATGTTTTATTTTACTCGCGAAGGTTTTTCAGCCGAAAGCAGTGTGCCGCCAATAGGTCTCCGTATTGTCTCTATGAACACGGTAGAGAATTTTGTAAAAGAAAAGCTTGTTTCATTGCGTATTCGTCTACGTATTAGGTTTGGAACTAAACTCAAAACGACCTAGATAGCAATCACGTCCTTTTCGAGCGTGCAAACTAAAATGAATCCGCCATTCGCGACACGGTATCAAAAATTCCTCTATCGCTGCGACGAGCGACCCGTCAAAGCCGGCGAATTCTTCACAACTAGGAAAGTTTTTTTCTTGATGGTGAGCCTACGCTCAATCTGGCGCAAGGCAAGGTTTGTTCTTCGCCGATACACCGGGCCACCAATGGTGCCGTTGGATGAACTTTTGAATTTGCGAGCATAAAAAGCAGCCGGTGCTACAAGATGGCCACTGCTTTCAAGTCCTTGCACAAACTGAACGAACGATGAGGTTTTTGTGGGTGCACGTGATGCGCCTGTCCAGGTAACCTCAGAGATATGCTGAACTAAGACAAGCTGTCAGGCTGGGTATGGCGGTCGCAGTACCGTCTTCGCGAAGCCGTTCATGGGTTTTGACAGCCCCACACATCTTAATTAAGCAGTTAGGGTTGTCATTGTAGTCAGACTATTCTTGGGTTCATTGAGGGTTCAAAGAGGTCCACTGATGTCATTCAAACGAGGCAACGCGACAACTATGTTACATTTGGGACCCGAAATAGGAAAGTGTCCAAAAAGTCTACTAGAAAGCACTCTGATGTGGGTTGTAATGCCGCACGAAACAGCAGACAGTAAAGGTTTTCACATTTCCTCACTACTTCAGTCGGGCGGCATTGCCCGATTTCAAAAAAGATAATCGACATTCAAGTGCAGATAATAGGTATGAGGTCGATGCGAATTAGTGCGGGCATATGTGATTACGAGGGACGTACAATGACTAGATTGTGTGCAACTAGGGTAAATTGGAGCTTGCATAACATGAGATCAGAGATATCTAGCGATTTTGTGCGTTTGTACGATGATCTCAGAATTAAAATGTAACAGACTAAAGAAAAGCGTAGAGATTTGCCAAACCAGTTGCCTCTGAGGCGTCATATCGGGTGCATTTGACGCGTCTCTGTTAGCAACTTTCGTTGTTCTCTCGATGGATTTTTCGATTCGCGGGAGGGTTGCTAGGGGGTTGTGCTGCATCCAGGGGAGCTCATGCCGAAAACACAGGTGTTTTCTCCTTCTTAACTGCAGAAGGCGGATTATGAGGTTCATTGTTTGGGAGGAGTATATTTGCGGCATGCGGTTGAAGTGAGAGTTGCCAACTGTGCAGCCTACTGCATTGTCGTAAGCAGGATATGAGTAAAGGGCGGACATGTTGCGAAGACATACAGAGCTCCAAAGGCTACCAAGCACAAGCGGTGTCCGTCCATGGCGCCCTTTCTCCATTTTCACTTAATTTCGTGACCAACAAGATAATGAGACTAGCAGTGAAATGTCCCCCTTTATCCGGTTTTCAAATATCTTCTGGCAAAATCTTGTCGATCTGGCGTATTAGGGTATTGTTCTCATCTCCGAAGAGAAGGAGAAGTCGTAGGTGCTTATGGATTAACTGACCAAGCTCACCACGTCCTTTTGTGTGCATTTGTACTGACGAACTATCATGTCATCATATTGGTGTTTATTCACAACCGGTGGTTGGCATACCGTAAGGCATGACCATAAATTTACAGTCGGAATAGAGGTTGTGCGAGATCGCAGGTATTTTTCCGCCCGAGTCGAGAGGTAGTTTGGTGCAGCGTTTCATATACACTCGAAGTTATATTAGTTTTGCTTGTAGTGTGACAGATGAGGTCAAGGCTCTGCGCGCGTTTGCTGTACATAAAAACCCTTGGAGTCAAGGCGGTATATCAGCCAACGTGTGTATCAGGCTGCATCCGGGCTGTCCCGTTGAATGGTTATGAAACATGGTCTATTTGAAAAGCAGAA
The DNA here is from genome assembly GCF_000715545.1 of Opisthorchis viverrini. Taxonomy (NCBI): domain Eukaryota; kingdom Metazoa; phylum Platyhelminthes; class Trematoda; order Opisthorchiida; family Opisthorchiidae; genus Opisthorchis; species Opisthorchis viverrini. The sequence continues at coordinate 5,856,528 of NW_008751657.1, read as the reverse complement.
ACCGGGCGCTTTCAAATGTTTGACAACGATTGTCCCAGAAACATAGCTCGTGTGGGCCAATGTCGGCGGATCCGTAAGGTGACAATTAGATAGCAATTTTCCGGTTGTGAACCGGGGATTTTCACTAAAAAATGTTTCCTTGCAGTCTCCACGCAGGTTAATATCATTATCTGAGACAGCTGGATTACATCAGATTTGGCTATCTAACCAGCTCATTTATTTGTAAATATATTGGGAAATGAAGATGGGTGGAAATACTTCGACATGAACGATGAGTTGGATGAGGCCCAGAAGGGTGTTCCTTGCTGTTAGATTGCTAATGTGGTTGAGTATGTGATGGTCACGAATTTCGATGAGGAAGACCTAGAGGTTATTTCTAATAAGCTAAATTGTATCGGTATCGGAGAGCAGAAATCCATTGAATTTGGGATTTAGCGCTTTTAGTGGGCGACTTTGGAACCAAGCACCCACCCACTCATTTGATCTTCACTGCGGCCGCGTCCGTGGGTGAACGTTTGAGGACGCGTGTGGCTGTTGGATCCCGGGGCTAAAGTCCACAATACTTGGTCTTACGACCGACAAGTGAACTGTGAGAATTAAGTTCCACACGTATATCCGAATAACCAGACGAACTAGAAATCCAGAATTCAGATCAGCGCACAAGCAGCACGTATGTATTCAAACTGGCGTATATGTACGGCATATAGAATATTAACACAAGAGAATAATGAATAGAGCAATGAATATAGGTTGTGTTTTTCAGATACGTTTTGTTTGGATACCATAAGATCATCTAAAAAGGATTCATTAGTATTTGAAACAGCAGGAGTGTCATTAACAGACTGACCTCTGGTATTGAACTCAAACTGGTCAATGTGCTGCCGGTGATTAGATAGGCCATCCAAATCCATCCGTTTGCCACCCAACTTCTGGGTGGCATACCGTCTGGCATGATCATGCGTTTACAGTCAGGCTGGGGTATGATAGGGGGCTTTGCGGGTAGTGGAGATTGTGCGAAAAGAGGACAATGTCATAAACAGTGGGAGGTACTCGATTAAATAATAATGTTTCTTTTGCAACTTATATGAAACGATAGGGATGAGGTCCGATTAATTCATAGACTCAGTCGGCTGACATGAACTAAAACTGTGAAACTATTGCTGGCCATGATTAACCTTGGGCGGTTGGGTAAATGGCCGGAGTCATAACGAGCAAAAGCGGAGGTAAAGATGGGATAATTTGAATTGAGAGAACACGGAGAGTTTAGTCTCAGAATATGGTGCAATCTGAGAACAAGCAGACTTACTGGTTGCACTGTTGTTGGGAAGTCAGGTGAAGGGGTGAGGTAGGATGGGGACGCAGAGGTGGTTGAATTCGAGCGAGTAGTTCGATAAATTGGAATGAATGTCATGGTGGTCGTTGGGGTAAATGAAACGAGCAGGCAAGAGGGCACGGTTGAGAGGAGGAATGGAACTATTGCGGGTGTGCTATCAAACTGATATGGCAGTGCCATGCCATCACTGGCCTGAAATGCTTCAGTTTTTGGACAGCCCCGCGACGGACGTCACATTTGAGATGATTCAGCTGGGGGTATGCAGTTCATTGAGCAGCGGTATTCATTTCAGCCTGGTCGAGAAAACAAGCTGGAACGAAACCGATATGGGATTGTAGGTTTTCTTGGTCCGCTTGGTGATCCCGGAGTTGTAGATCATAGGCCAGGTGGAGTGGAGATTAGCTAACCAGGTCGTCCAAAGCGGGCACTTCCGAAGTTCAAAGCTACGCTTTCCGTGGCCATACGCCCAACAGCCCGGGGCCATGAAGCCCTAGTGACGGCAGCTATTCCTGTAGCAGGTCGTAAATCATTACCTTTGAAAAATGTAACATAAGCTGTTTTGGCACAGTCAAGATTCCTACGCGACGCGCGAGATTTAAATAGAGGAGCGAGACTCTTCCCAGTAACGTAATGAATGGCGTTCCTGTATTGCATCATTAAACCATCAATCCCAAGGTCCAATTCCATAAAAATAGTAGAACAGAGCGGAATAATGGCAGACTTAAGCGTTCGGACAAAATTCCCAGCAGGTCCATCCAATTGTGGATGTCACGGAGCAGTAAACAGATGTCGGCATCCAAGATCTTCTAACCATTGCTCGAAGAATTTTGCAGTGAAGTGTCCGCCATTTTCAGTGACCGAAACAGTTGGTACGCATTCGTGGCTGAATACTTTCCTCAATGCATGCTGAGTGAATTTGGCACTTGGAGACGTAGCTAGAAAAACTACGGGCCAAAATGAATATGCGTCAACAACAATTAAAACGTAGTATTCACTGAGAAAAGCACAACAATAGTCAGCATGAACTCGTTGAAATGCTTGACGAACAGGCTCGTGTAAGCCAAATGAAATAATTCGACTCCTATGTATTTGTATGCCACATGTAGGCTCAGGATATTTAAGAATCAGTGGTTTGATTTCATTCTCCTTCACAGAAGTCGGTAAGTTAAAACTGGTTTGCAGTGAGCGTAGAACTTTGGGCCCGATAATCGATAGTTCCGACGTTGAAACCAAATAATCGATAGAGGTACCTTGCGGTAATCTCACAGGGATCCTGCGACTACCAGATGGAGTTACAGAACGTCCAGCGCTACCGCGAATGTTAACATCTGCAGGCTCTATCACGGCGCTGGGTAGAATGCACTTGGATCTGATCGTAGAATAATGGACTCAACACTACCAGTGTCAGCAATGATGTCATGCTTTTGACCAGAAGCAGATATTAAAGTTTTAAGAAACTCGCGACGAATTTTTGGACAAAACAGACAGATAAATAGTGGAAATCTTCAGATACTGCCTTCACGTCAGTATTTTGGTCAGAAGTTAAGTGACACTTTTTGGACTTACAGGCAAGCTGAATTTGTCCTGTTTTACCATAGATAAAATTCTTCGCTTGTCTGTGAGGGCATTAATATCTGGAATGATTTTGTCTATAAGATTCACATTTCCCAAATTTTTGAACCATCGGATTAGGGTTAGGATCTATGAAGTGACGTGTTGATGGATTTGGGGCACGAGAATCTGTTTGAGGTTTGAATTGGTTCTTCGTCTGCATCCTTGAATTATTTCTTTTAGAATAATTTAACATGACTGCTTCCTCAGTCTTCGTTACATGCTTCACATCTTCATACTGCTCACATATTTTCCGAATAGTTTGAAATTTCTGATCCGGACAGAGCAGCAACGTCTGCTGTAATTCGGGCAGTTGAATGCCGGTAATGAGCCTATCACGCGGCTGGTCTTCCAAATGGGCACCGTAGTCACGTTTGGCCGCCTGTGTCTGCAGCTGCAATCACGAACCGACTGAGAATGGGAGCGGGTCAACATATTGAATCTAGCTCTTTCGGCTGCTACGAAGTTAATCGGCTTGAAGTGTTGAAGGACTTTTCAATGCATTGCAGGAAATATAGATTGGAGTTTCAGGACATACTAGATTCTTGATCAACGTGTACGCCTCCTTGCCAAAGAAATGTATATGCAGCGCAGTGAGTTTCTTATCATCCATATCAGATTTGGTGAGACACCATATGTCGAACCGTTCCAAATAATCCTCTACGTCTCGCGCAGTTGAATTAACATCTAACGGTTCCATTTCGGCAGGCATGATGAATTGTTCCATTCGTGACGCCAAAATGTGAGAATTAAGTTTCACACCTATATCCGAATAACCAGACGAACTAGAAATCCAGAGTTCAGATCAGCGCAACAAGCAGCACGTATGTATTCAAACTGGCGTATATGTACAGCATATAGAATATTAAAACAAGAGATTAATATACAGAGCAATGAATAAATTATCGCTCATGTTCATCACATGAATACCTCTCTTTATTTTTAACTTCGCCGCGCCCAATAATGCATATGGTTGCAGAATTCCGCCGTCGAATCATCGATGTACACACGACTCCCCCGGTATCGCGTATCGGACTAATTCAGCAAGTAGTGAGTTTACCTTTATAACGGTTCAGCGCAGTCACCGATCGAGAGTTGTGGACAAGGGAAATTTTCAGAGTTGGGGAGTTGGCCAGTAAAAGTTTGCTTAATTTTGTGTTTGAAATGAACCGCGGAAGATGTGTACGAGTCGTATTTGATCCTACATTTTTCAGAAACTCTGTCGAGTATGAAAGTGTAAAGTGGACCGACCACACAATGTTTGTACCGACGCAAACAATAAGTAAAAACATGAATAACTGAAGGTGGTTGCGTATTTTTCGGGCATGGGTTTGGCAGGTGGACGACGCATGGATATGAGGGACGGTCGTTGTTGGTCGAATAGGTCTATTATATTATTGTAGTCGGCTACGAGCATCTGCACGGTCCCGGCGGTCACTATAAATAACCCCGGCGGATGACTTCGTCTACGATTATGAGTATGATGGGCCATCATTTACCATTGGACTGGGCAAGAGGGCAAAGTTGTAGCTTCATACTCCGCGTTGCACGTAGACACAGGCCTATCAATTACGATAGGTAGCCAAAGTGGGCAATATCGACTACAATCACGAATATGATGGACCGTCGTTTGCCGCTATATCAAGATATCCCGCATAGTTAAGGCCTCGTTTTTATCGGCCTGCATGATACTGGCCTGGTGTTTACCATAAGTAGCAGACATAAGAGAGACAGCCCATAGGTATGGGTATGACGGGTCAGCGTTGGCCGTTAGATTAAAGCATCGTGCACAGTTGAGGTCTAATAATCAAATTCTCATATAGGCACTGGCCTAGCAGTTACGATAAGTCGTCGAAGTGAGTGGCAACGGCCACTGTTATCATGGTGACGCTTTATGGCTGTCATCACCTATAGAGCTGCTCCAAAATCTCGGGTCTAACGGGATTCAAGGGAAAATCCTTCGCTGGATCAAGGCGTTCCTATCAGACAGATCATTCCGAGTGAGAGTAGGCTCGACCTATTCCTCTCCAGCGCAGGTCTCCATTGGAGTTACTCAAGGCTCCGTTTGGGACCACTCCTGTTTCTGATCTACGTCAACGGCCTCCCAGACATTCTTGCGAGTCCATGTTTACTTTTTGCGGACGAATTTAAATCCTGGAGTTCCGATGACAGTGCCCTCCAAGTGAATGTAGACGTTGCCAAGCAGTGGTCGTTGGACTGGCACCTTCCTCCGAATGATGAAAAGTGCGTCCATATATCGTTTGGAGGGGATTCAGTGAATGATTTGGTTATGCATGGTGAAAAAGGGACCAGAAAATATCATGAGGATACATGCCAAAAAAGATTTGGGCATTTGGGTCTCCTCAAACTTGTCCTTCTCACTACACCATGAGAAATTGGCCCAAAAGGCATTCGCCATTTTACGGATGATCCGACGCACCTTCTCCCGTATTACTCGCATGGACTTCCAAATACTCTATGGGGCCTACGTCAGACCGCTCCTTGAGTACGCCAACCAAGTTGTCTACTCAGGACGTACGAAAGATGTCACCCTCATTGAGCGTGTCCGGCGGGCCGCCACGAAAAT
>NW_008751657.1:5847411-5850906 GCF_000715545.1 Opisthorchis viverrini | reverse complement strand
TTTCGGGTAGTAGCTGCGTGGAATGACCTTCCTCCGACGGCTGTACACGCTCCTTCTAGAACCCAATTTAAAGCACTATTAGAAATTTATTTATGTAAATCCTCGCGCTGGCAAGCATACTGCTTCGCGCTGAGAACATAAAGAGCAGTGCTACACCCTTTTTTCACTTGTGGCTTTCAGCGACAGCCACTGACCGACAAGAACAAAACCGACTCGGGAAACTTGGGCAAAAGCCTCGATCCTGTGTATCAATCCGTGAATCCGTGAATGATACCATTATGTTGGTAATTTACCTGCAGCTATCTCGTGACGCTGAATCCGTCTATTATTTCCAGCTATGTGAACTGAATCGCATTGGAAGCATAACGCGAAAACGCATCAAAGATTCTCACGATTGGCACGGAGCGAATTTACAAAATCCATGACTTTGGCGCGAGGTACGAATTTTGAACCAGGATGTTCGCCTTCTAGGTTTTCAAAGGGTTTCTCACGTTCATAGTGGTTCTTAGGTGAGCCTATATCATTTCCGTAAATGTTAAGTACCTGAGGTGTCCGCCGATGTGAATGCATTCTGACAATCCCACAAGGGATGCTGTGAAATCCGGATAATATCTTCGTACGAGGATTTGACTGCCACGCAACTGGAAGTTGGGGAACGACTTGCTCAGGAGATCTCATGAAAACTGCGCTGGCCTCTTAGAGAAATGTGTTTTTATTTCTTATCTATCACGCGTATACCGACACGTGGTCTGCACCACAATATCCTTGTGGAGTATAAACACCAGCCACATAGCTCTTCATCGTCTGTCTCGTCCGTCCCAGGAATATATATTTTATGGGTCATTCCGCTTCCCACAAACACCACAGCCAGTTGAATTTTAATAGCCTAACTCAGGGTTTCCGATCTGAGTCGATCCGAGCCAGGCTTTCATCACTATACCGCTCCCAGTCCTTCGTTTTGTGGTTCGCAGTCATCAAGTGAGAAGCACGCATGTCGTGAGATTTAAAGTCTAGGAATTCTGGGCTGAATATCTAAGGCATGACAATGAAAGCTGTCGATCCCTATTATCTATCTATCTATCTATCTAATATCTAATCCTCCAAACCATGTATTTGGATTGGAGGGTAGTGGCGCGCGACGCGAAATGCTTACCCTGTTAAGGAATGCCGAGGGCGGAATGCGAAAAGGTAGTCTGTTCTTTCCTATCTGATCCGCACTCTCCATGGTCGACGAAATACCTGGACCGGCCGGGCAAATCCGTTGTGAAGAGACTAACATCGTGGTGCAACGGTGTGTGTACCTCAGTTACCTGTTGAACTGTAATGAATGATGCCAACGCAGCATTCCTACCGGGTTGGTCAACGAGTAGAAATGTGCCACACAGTCTTCTAGCCTTCCAGGTTAGAGCTTGGAATAGTTATGTTCCTTGAAACTTGGGATATTGGAGTAGTGTTAGGCCAAACATCGCTGCCTTGTAGACGAGGTTTTGAACCAAAGGCTTTGGTTGGGGATCCTAATTTTCCTGTTATCTAGGCTTAGTTGGCCTGGCCATATCTCAGTCTACACACCCATTAACTGCGGATGAAAGTACCTTCGTGTCACATCTGTTGCGTTGCGGCACCAGCCAGATCACCTCAGTGGCCATATACAAGGCAGATGGTTTAAAATATGCGACTGCTGCTGCCTCCCTTCCTCTTTGTTCTTTTCTCGTAACTCCAGACTTCTCACTCCGCCGTCGCTCTTATATCGGCCCCAGCTGTAGGCACCTTGGTCAGTTGCCTACGGAGTTGACACATTACACGCCGTCGCTCTCATCTACCGCCCCATATCTGCTGTTTGGCCTCATTCTGATTTTGTTGCAACTTTCACCGTCACAACTCTTAGGCAGATCAACCAACTGGCTTTTTTTGCACTTACTCTATGTGTCTACCAATTAACGTGAATACCAGTCCGAACAAAATAAGTCAGGTATCTTCACGGCAAAAACCGCGAAACCCACAAAAGTATGCAGCTGCATTGGGCTTGTCCGTTATTACCGGTGTCGCTACGTGCGTAAAAGGGTGTAGTACGTACGCAATAACACAGAGGGACATGCCGTCCATTCGGGATGGACGCACCCGACACTTCAAGGGTGGCGATGTCCTGGTGAACAGTCTGGCAACTGTACTGCAAAAGATTTGGGAAGAAAACAATACCTGTCGAATAGAGCTCCGAGACGGCCACTACAGTTTTCCAAAAGGGCACAAGAACGTCATGCGAAAACCACCGTGGTATCAGTCTGGTATCCGCCGCACTAAGGTGCTCGTTAGTGATGTATCGCGCAGATTGATTGATTGCCGAGAGTAAGATACTCGTGAGAATCAAGCTGAGTTTCGTCCTGGCTTAGAATGCATCGACCATCTCTCTTCCTTGAGACGAATTCTTTAACAGCGTCAGTCCTTCAGATGCCACAGATTAGTCGTTTCTTTGATCTAAAAGCTGATTTTGACCTTGTCAATCATCAGCAACTATGGCGGTGTTTGGCGATCAAACGTGTTTATCCCAAATGCTTATCCCTCATGATGGCACTGTTTGCGAATTGCTATGGACGCGTACGAGTATGAGGGAAACTTTCTCCCGAGTACACCTTGTCCTTGGAACTCTGCCTTCTCTGAAACCTCGTGGGTCGAACCCCCCCCCCCCCCCCGGAACGTTGAGTACGCGGACCATGTTGCTATTCTTGGTTCAGATCCTTCAAAAAGGACCCAAAAGACATAAATAACTGCCCCACGGTTTGGCATGTGCTTCACACCTGCAAGGCGTGAAGTGGTACTACAAAACTGGGTTGTATCAAACCCAAACCTTATGGTTGCATGTGAACTGATCGACGTGGTGGATAGGTTTGTTTGCCTGGACAGCTGTATAAGTTCCGATGGACTTCTCGAGTCAAGAAGGTCGGCAGACTTTTCAAACCTCCCACATCTAGAGCATCGACGTAACGTGAGTTTGCCTGCCAAGTGCGGAGTTTATACTGCGGCAGTGTGATTTATACTGCTTCGTGGATCAGAGATAGCTCAGTGGTTTGAGCTCGAACTCACTAACCGGAAGGTCCGGGTTTCGAACCCGGCCACTGCCGCCAACTCCCGCGGCCGTGTAAAGGTCTACGGGAAGCTCTCTCCTGAGTTCACCACATCAAGTGGTGTCCGACAGGGTTGTCCTCTTTCACCTTTCCTCTTTAACTTCGTCATTGATACGATCATGGAAGACTCACTACCAGCCTCTAATGCCTGTGGGGTCGAAGTGCTCCCTGGGCCTCCGCTCACAGACATCGAGTACGCAGACGACACGGCTTTTCTTGGATCTGACCCCGTGGTGATGCAAACAATATTAATTAATCTAAATAATTCTGCCTCACGGTTCGGCATGCGCTTCACACCTGCAAAGTGTAAAGCGCTACTGCAAGATTGGGTGGGCTCGAACCCTAGCCTCGTGCTTGCGGATGAACCGATTGAGGT
>NW_008751657.1:5838031-5847007 GCF_000715545.1 Opisthorchis viverrini | reverse complement strand
GAAAATAGTGATCATTAAACTGAGTCGGGTCGACAACTCCCGCCTCTCTGGATGGAGGCGGACCTCAACTCACCAATGATCATTGAGGCTGGCGGAAATGGCCCTAGCGCGCATTCAGTGCGCCTTTCCATAAAATCTATCGTCTTCGATTGGTATCTACCCAGTTCCCGAACTAACTGAAAATGCCATCGATTCCGATGCTCGACTATATGGTCTACACTTTCCCATTCTCCATCGATCAAAGCTGGGATCGATGTGATCATGATACATGATGTATAGCTGATAAGTAGAGTGATTCATTGATTCAAAAGTACCTCATTGAGCTGGCTGAGAAGGTTCAAAACTCGGCGGTTACATTGGTTGTATTGGTAATTTGGGTGACGATTGGAGGAAAGTGGAATAAGTCATGCTCATTGGCTTCAGTGCTGTCTACTCTTGATCACTCAAACAACCTAGTGAAAACTACCCCGTCCTAATCGACAGCTCTGACTGAGGCCAGCAAAACTACCAGAAACAGACGACTTTACTGGCGCGCGCAGTTCCATGAGACACCAAATAACGGAGTCCAAGGAATGACGGATCTCTGGTGGATCGCAAAAGCCCGAGAAGTGTAGAAAGATTCTGCAGTGGGGAATAGTCGCACCCTGTTCCAGCTAATTTGATCCACTGATCCAAGGAAGGTGGGTGCTATTGAAGAGGATGGTACCTTGATTCGCTCACAGAATCGTCGTCTTGAACGATCAGCTGAACACTAAAGAACAGCCCATCGGTCCCCGATCAACAGGACCTCTGGAAGGATCACATAAACTAATAAGAACATCAGGGTAACTCCGTCTTCGACAACGGAAGCTCAGCATGCAACCTCATTGCTTCCACGCAACAGAGCGTCGATTTCAGACGGTTTGTATCCTGTACTCCTCGAAGAACGTGGCGAATCTTTTGTGCCTACCTGTTGCGAGAGTTGAGTAGATCCAGGACGAGATTAGAAGGGAGACATAATAATGTACGCTTTTATAGTCTAATAACGGTGGTACGTGAGCTGAAAATATAGAGTGAGAATTACGAGTTAATGGTCAATGCAAAGTTATGGTTTATATGGTCATGACATCCTCCCCGCCTTGGAATAAGTATGTACTTTGCGGAGAGTGTAAAAAAATAAAAGGCTGCAATAGTCACATGGAGTCGTTTGCGCCTCTCTGTTGCACATATTATATGGGTGAGTGCGCTGTTGTCGGATAAGAATGTCCAAGTGATTTCCTGGATCTGCATTAGAATGGGATGATGAGGCATCGTTAATAGGCAAGAGTTGTTTCTGAGCAATCACGGTGGACTGATGGTGTTACGTGGAGCTCCCCTTGTCCGGCGATGTGTATTGGTTCCTGTTCTGTGTCGGATATCATGTTGCCGTTATTAGACGATTAGATTGTTGCGAGAGTCGAGTAGTTTCAGGGCGAGATTAGAAGGGAGACAGAACAGAAGGACGTATTGTACGCTTTTATCGTCCAATAACGGTAATACATGAGCTAAGAAATTAGTGAGAATTACGAGTTAATGGTCTATACAGAGGTATGGTTTATGTAGTCATGACATGATCCTAAATAGTTCAGGTGTAGCACCCTTTGGGTGCCTAGCTGCTATGCCAGCAGAAGGAAGCACGAGTGCTGGGATACTGCCAGGTTGCTCAAAAGTAGACTGGGAAGTCGAGGGGCAAAGATCAGGTTCGAACCACGGACCTTCCGGTCAGTAAATTTGCGCTCCAACCACTGAGCCTTCTTGCCCGCTACCCTAGCGATCCTCCAAAACGTGTTGACCGAAATGACCGCCTCGGCGGTCTATCCTATTTTCAAAAAGAATGCAAGAACATCAAGCCAAATAATCGGGGTATCACGCTGGTAGCCATGGCTCCCAAGGTGTTTTCTATCATTAGCATACACTAATTAATTCATTATTAGGAGAGTTGAATTCACGAGTATCAAGCTTGGTGTCGCTTTGGCCGAGGTTGCATCGGTCATATCTTTACCTTGCAACAAGTGCCGGAACAACGCCATTCCTTCCGGCAACCAACGGTGGTCATATTTCTCTGCCTGCTTTTGACACTTAATCGTCAAAAACTGGCAGTTTGGCGAAGTGTCTCTTATAAAGACTCTGTATTCCTCCTACAATGGGCGTGTATGTGTCTGCGGTAAGTTCTCATCCGAATTCACCACATTCAGTGTTGCCAGGTGAGAATGTCCGCCCTCTCCCTTTCTCTTCAACTTCGTACTCAATGCTTTTGAACGTTTTCTACTTATATCTAGCACCTTGGGGATCAAGAGAGCGTACTGAATAATGCACCTTCGGTCACGGTCAACCGTTGGGCAATCGGAGTGTGCGGTTTTCAGGGTCGACTCTTTCTGTCTGTCTCTACCATCCAATCGCAGAAGACAGTAGGGCTTCACCTCCAGATTGCCTCAGAATACGATTTCTCGCAGTACGGTAACAGGCTGTTCTTCGTCGTGCTGCTCCCCGTTGGTCTTTCTGACATTGTTGAACCTTTAGGAAATGAATTACAGCCATTATAGCCCATAGGATCATTGCAGCACAGGGGCCCGACCACCCGGACAACGTGATGGCTTCCTGTCGCGCTAGGTTCGTTGGAACATGAACAGGACTTCACCATCTGGGCAATACACCCATGTCGTTGGTCAGAAAAGTGAACGACGCGTGAACGTTAAACTGTCTCGATAATTTGGGGTGTAAGTGGTTGGGAAACTGGGATGAAGTGAATTGCAAAGGGGTGAAGTGCTAATAGAATTCGGGGTTCCAAGTTATTTGATTGCTTCGACCTCTCGAGAATGGAGGCCAAAATCCACTGGAGTTAGAAACGGCCAGAATCGCACAGACCCGGACTGACTGCTGTTATAGGATTCCGGGGAGTTTGACTTCCTGCGGGGTTTTGTACAGTTGGTCGACCGTGCGACTTACTGACTTATCTGTAGCCTTATCGATGGTGGCACTATAGGAATTGCGAAAATCAATATAACCTGAACGAAGAAGAACAAAGGAGTCAGTTATATATAAAATCTGTTATTGCAGTCACTTTACTGGCAGTTTTCCAGGATTGTCCAGTCCCTCCATTTCCTATCATTTTGTATGGGGGGGGGGAGGTATTCTCAGAACGTCTTTTTGAGGAGGCCTAGTCTATGCTGGTGATGTCGTTCTAACCATATACCGTCTTCAGACTAGACGTTGCAGACGTGGCTGTCTAATGTCGATGGTGTCTCGCTGTTGCATTGTGTTCTCACTTTATGTAAAATTCTTTTAAAGGAATTTTGTAGACCGCAAGTTGCGTTATTATTAGCAGGCGAATTCTTTCCGTATTTGAGAGGCCAAATTTTTGCTGACGTGAACACTGGTGAAATCTATTGAGTGGTTTGATTGTTTAATCTCGGTCCTCCGAACAAACAGGTACCAATTTTAAGTTTGTTCTTACCTATAATTAATCTAAAATACCTCAAGAAACAGAATTCTCATCACTGAATGGAACATTTTAATATGTGACTTGGTACCTGCTTGTATGGGCACCCACTGCACATGAGCTTGCGAGTTTCGTTACAAATCCGAAACGCTCTTTGCACCACCATGTGCTATCACCAGCATTGCTCAAACGTGTTGAGTAACGGCTGTCCGCGGTACCAACCCTCATCTTACACTTTTACGGTACCACTGACATGTACTTCAGGCTCAAATGCAATATTTTTCTTAATTTTCAGACGACTGTGAGACCTAGCATGCGGAAAACACCCGTAAGTAATTCTGGTTTTTGAGTATGACCATGGCCCTTCAGTCCGCCAGACCCACTCAAGACTCAGTGATCAATGTGAGTTTACCAATTTGCCCTCTAACAGACTATTAGGACTCTACTTTGGGGCGTCCCTCGACAAGGCGCGTGTCATTCGCTCGCGTCATATCGATTTGGGGAGCTGATCATGAATCGTCACAACTTCCTCTAAGGTAAACTTCTTGGACCCAGTGATTATTTTTGAACATTGTCAAAATTTCGCCATCGCGTTATTTTACCTTTCCGGGGTGTCCTAGTGCATTGAATTGTTTGAAACAGCCCACATCATTATTGTACTTACTGAATCAATGAGATTATTCATCTCGGTTAGCCAGTGGGATACAGCCAGTGGGGTCACGACAAAGGACATAGACGTCTCTGTGGTCTCACTAGATAAACCGCCCCGAAATGGCACCACCAGTCAAACCTTAATATTTCCCTACCTGATACGGCTGGATGCATGGTTTTCACAAGCCCGGCAAGGTGTTTTCTTTTTGGTAGCTAATCAATGGAAGTATGCATTGTTGTGGTCAGTGAATACCATGCAGCTGTCGACACGGTGCAGTATAACTGCCTCCGCCAGTCTTCCGAAGTGCGCTGGTTCCTCGTGCTGCTTTGGGATTTTATCTGCGGATCAGTTTATAACTCGGTGCGAGCTCAGTCTGGATGGCTCGATGCATATTCTACCAGTTGTATAGCAGCCAAATAACACCATTTACGGGTTAATGAATTGCCTGTTTTGGTTAACCTCGTTGGTACTCCCAGCTCTCATTTGCAAAGTAAAGTTGATCGTTATCACAGGTTACGTTGGCAGTGCGGCTATTGTGTGCAGGAATAATTTATCCCGTGAAAACCTAACGGAGAATGCTTCTTTGAAATTAACTTTCAGATCTTTGATCGGATGGGTTTCGTCTGTGCACTCAAAAGTACTGTCAGTAATGCAGATTGTCCCTGTTCAATGATGGACACTGACTTCGTAGGGGTCAACATACCTCTGTGGGACGTGGGTGCGAATCGCATCATTTTTCAACCACTTTGGAGAAAATCGTTGTTGAATCTTATTTTGTGAGTGGTACTTCTTCTGTGATGGAGGAATCTTGGGATGACCAAACACTTCCCACCGAACGAACTCAATGGACGACACTAAACAGGAGACTGACGCTAATGCTAGGTGAAAGCATTACTGAAACTTGAATCCATTGTTTTTACGCCTCGCATTTCATTCTAGTTTACTGCCCATTATAGCCACATCACAGTACGTCAGTTCAAACTGTCAAACACAGCATCCCACAGGTTCTCTTTCCACTTTCTAGTGGTACAGTCATCTCCTCGATAGGAACCACTTTGCCAGTGGTCCGCAGTCGATCCCTATTAGTGTGACCAAGGTACTTTGCGTGATTGACCACCGCAGCATCTCATACATTTTAACTTAACTGCCTCGTTTTGAGTCCCCTGTTTCCCATTCGGATCAGTCGCATGCAGTTAGGGTTTACCACACTGTCCTGCTTTGGTTATCAGTAAATAAATAAGTGAATAAATTTTTTACCCTCCCTCTTCCGCTCATCCGTGGCTACATTTTGCAGACGAGCGAGTTGTCTCTAAGATCAGCGATACGAGTCGGTTTCCGAGAAGGAACTTCCACTTACATAGGGTCCCAAATTTTAGCTCATGAGGATTGATTACAACATGTGTGTGATTTATACTTGCATGCCACTTACTCTCGGTCGGTCAGTGACCGAATCTCTTGGTCGCTGTGAAGCGTAGCCTGGCTGTCGCACCGACCGCTGCATATGGACTAAAATGACAACATGATTGCAACCAAGGTGTGGCAAAAAGTGGGCAGATGACTCAGTGGTTAGAGCGGGAATTTACCGACAGGAAGGTCAGTGGTTCGAATCCGACCTCTGCCTCTCGACTCCCGCTGTCTAGGCTTGGCAACCTGGCAGTATCCTAGCCCCTGTGCTTCCTTTGGGTGGCATGACGGCTAGGCACTGTAAGGGTGTTACAGCTGAACGCAGCAAAATGTTTGTGTACGATAAGTATGACCTCACTATGAGAGTTATGCAAGTCCATGTCATGCGCTTGGCTGTTATCTTAACTCTTTCCTGTCAAACTTCACGAATACTCTATCCGCAAATGCTGAAATATCAGTTCATATCAAACAAGAACCACTTTCATGAAATTACGGCAATATAGGCCTGATGGCAGTTGCCTGCCTCGGTAAATTGTGTTGCGTCTCTAGGTGGTCTTTGTTGTATGAGGTTAAGGTGAATGCAATTAACCAATGCTTGATCAAAATTCGAAAATCTAGGTGACCGAACGGACACCCAATAAGTGTATCGGAGAACAGACCTTTCGACCACACTGTATTGACCACTGTTCAGCCTACAAGTGGTTGAATCATCCCCACGCTCGTTGAGGAGGCGTATTCGAATACATGCAGACTGCCGATATCCTTTTAACTGTACTTTTGTTTGGGTAAACTAGAAGTACAAAGAGCACAGGCTTTCACCTGTGACTTGCTCTTCGCACTTCAAACGCTCCAAGAAGATAAGATTTAGGTGGTTATGTTGAACTGAGCCTCAAATGTACCCATCTTTTTACACCCAAAAAATCACCGTCATCCAACCGGGGGTAGAGGTTCACTGTTTTGGTGTTCTGCATAAAGTGCCTGTGGTAATGGCAATAGCTCTCCCAAAAGGGGTAATTTTTCACAAGAGACCTCTTCCGACGTCCTTTGATGTATTTTCTTTAGGAGACTAAGCAAAACCAGTCAATGTAGCCCAGTGTGTTTGTTTTCCCTTCTTTATCTGGTTATGCCCAGTCTCATTAATTATTAGGGTTAGTTCAGATGATAAGTCAATGGGGGGATTCGAAATTATTCCTAAATGCTGAATACTCCTTATTCGGGGTTTTTACCGTGCACTTTGCTAAACTTCAATGCGCATTGTTCATCTGTTGCTCCAGTTCTGTTTCAGATGAATTGACCGAAGTTTCCAAGCCAACAGGGTTGGTGTCAAATATGGTTTCATCAGCCGTCTCAGAAATGTCCGATATGTCAGGACTAATAGACCCAGAAGAACATCCCCCAGTCATTTCACAGCTTGTTGATATGGAAATCACGCCTACAGCGTCCAACCAGTCTTTGGATATGTCTGTTTGCCCTACCGATGAGCAATCGGCGCAACTGGAGCCTATCTTGTCTGATAGTGCCATGGATATAATCTCACCCACAGTTGCCCATGTTCGTGCAAAGTCTCCTAGCGCCCTGTCTGCACTATCTCCGACGAACGTGGCGTTCGAAACTAATCAATTAACGGAACGTCTGGCTCCGGCCGTAAGAACCCCACCAACTGAAAGTTCTAAAGAGGATACCATCACTCCTGTACCATCAGCTAAGTCGGCGATTCTTCCTGGAAGTGCACAAGCACCGTTGTCAACCAGACCACTCATTTATAGTCTCCCTCCTCTTCGGCGACATCCGGATATGTCCACGTTGGAGGTTTCTCGTCTTCATTCTTCCATGAATCCGCATAGTAAAACCGATAATCGGATCCTCAGGGCTAGAAACAGAGATCTTGGTGGACAGCAAGGGAAGTTAGGTGATAACCTGATGACCCATAGCTTGGCTGTTACTCCTCTTCGACAAGTGTGCCCTAACGAACGGATTCAAGGAGGTGCATCTTTGCTCATGGACAACAGCCGATTGGACCCTGCACGACTGATACCGGCAACATCTCGACTGCATAACTATTTAATGGATATGTCCTCCTATCCGTTGTGTGAAGACCCTGTAAGTTCGTTTGTCTGTCTAATAAAACTCACCGGGCTGGTAGTTTTTATGACCAGTAGGACGCTCGTCCACCTCATGTGACTAGTATTTATCTGCTACGTAAAATAACTCATGAACACCCATGCGGTCAGTAGGTTCAAACTTGCATTTATCGGGTCCCAATGTCGATTTTTTTTCTATGAAAAGCCTATCGCTCGTCAATATTTCAAGGTCAGTCCCCTACTTTAGTCTTCACCCGTTTTCCGTACCCCTTTATATTGATGAATTTTGTTCTCATTTTTCCGAGCTAGAGACCAATAGACAATGGTTATAGATGGTATTATAGATGACTCCTAACTGAATGTGTTAGGCGATTCAGTATAACGGACTGGGATGGGATTTTCCCCTAAGGGTCCACCGTCTTCCTTATAAGCATTCTTTTCACAAAGGTTTGTTTGTTTAGTTTTTCATGCTTTTTAGCGGATAGACTATTCATCGGATGATGAGTGCCTAGCCACTTTTCCAAACAGAACTCATAAAAACTCCATATCAATTAGCGTTAACCATCACTTACTGATCAGTTTGCACATGCTTGTCCATCTTTGAATCACTTTTAGGGCATGCAATGGGAGCGTTTCACGTATCTTGGAGGTTGTATTAGTTCTAATTGTAGTGTGGTAGGTGAGGTCAATGCACGAATTTGCAAGGTACGGGTCGCGTTTGCTAAGTTGCGACACCTATGGCGTCAAAGTGGTTTATTCCTGGACGTGTGTATCAAGCTACAGTGCGGGCTGTTTTGTATGGCTGTAAGACCTGGCCTATCCGAGCAACGGAACTGAGACATCTTCAGGTGTTCGACAATCGTCTTGGAACTATGGCTCGTGTGAGTTGGTGTCGGCGAATCCGTTACGAGGCAGTCATAAAGCGAGTTTTCGGTTGTGCAATGGGGATTTCCATCGAAGAATGTATCCAGCACTAGAAGCTGCGTTGGTTAGGACATGTGTTCCGTATGCCTAACCGTCGTTTGCCGAAGTCCGTCACGAAGAGACTGGACCTTACCGTGGTGTGGCGGTTTGTGTACCTCGGCGACTCATTGAGCTATACTGGGGAGTGTCCGCACGATGCTCACAGAGTCTCTCATACCAGGTTGGTCTACGGGTAGAGGTTTGACGAACACAGTGTCCTGGCCCTCCAGGTTGGAGTTGGAACATGTATGGCGACGTGTTCCGCAAAAAAATGGTAATATGCTTGCATTTCCAGCCGAGCACCGCTGTCTGGCGGTTAGGCTTTTGAGCCAAAGGCTTTGGTTGAGGACCCTAATCGTCCTCCTGTCTAGGTGTGGGCGCCCTGGCAGTATCCCAGCCCACGTACAACCACGAATTAC
>NW_008751657.1:5832820-5835725 GCF_000715545.1 Opisthorchis viverrini | reverse complement strand
TTCGAACCCGACCTCTACCTCTCGACTTCCTGTGTCTAGACTTGGGCAACCTGGCAGTATCTCAGTCCTCGTGCTTCCTTCGGACAACATGGCAGTTGGGCACCGAAAGGATGTTACAGATGAGCCATATGAAGGGCTCTCCAAAAGCTCCCCTACACAAAGCCGTGTCTGTCAGGGATGCTCATTCCCTCCATTCCCATTCAATTTCGTGATCGATGAGATTAGCGAGGCGAACGCTGAACAGTATCCAAAACCCTGGAGTTCGAATAGCCTTTGGCAACAACCTTGTCGATCTGGAATATGTAGGCGACATCGTTGTCGTCTTCGAAAAGGAGAAGGCGCAGGTTTTCTGGGTAAACTTACCTAAGTCATCCCGTCCTCTGGTGTGCATTTGGCACCCACAAACCCTAAGTTCATGCTCCTGGACATGCGGTCACTGAACATGCTACGTACAATCCAGGGTGAGACACTCGATGTTCTGGAGCGGTTTACACATCTTATGAGTTGCATTAGGTCCGACTGTAGTGTGACAGATGAGGTCAGTGCCCTAATCTGCAAGGCTCGGACCATGTTGCTAATTTGAAACACCCGTGGCATCAAAGTGGTGTACCTATGAATCCCAAGGGACGTGTGTATCAGGCTAGAGTTCGGGCTGTTTTGTTGCATGGCTGTGAGACTTGGTCTGTTTGAGTGGCGGAACTTGGACGACTTCAGGTGTTCGATAATCGTTGTCCCCCAGCCAGAGCTCGTGTGGGTTAGTGTCGGAGAATCCGCAACGAGGCAATTGTAGAGCGAGTTGTCGGTTGTGCAACAGGTACTTCCACTGAAAAATTCGTAGAGTACCAGAAGCTGCGTTGATTGTGATGTGTTGCGTATATCGAACTACCGTTTGCCGAAGGGGGTGCCGTTTTCGATGCCCAAATCAAAGGTGTGAGTAGGGCGATGGCCAAACCTTGACCTTGGTTTCTGTCAGTGCAACTCGTCTTCCATGATGGTGACCGCATGACACCCACTGAGCCTGATTGGAGACACTGTGAGATATAGCTGCGAAACGATGACAATGGCGTTCCCGTTGTCAGTTTATATACAGATTGCCTGAATGAGTGTCTGGTAGGCAAGGCACCTCGGAATGATTGTAGTTAGCTAGCACGAAGTCCCTTCCCCGTTCATCGTTATTCTTTTCTTCAGAATAAGGCTTTCAAATGAATCATGGTTGTACGGCACCGAAGGAACGGTGTTGAACACTGATGTCATGCTGTCGATGATAATGTGTAATGGGAAGTCGTATTTTCGTGGTATATGTTGATTTATCCCTCTATCTAAGCCTAATGCTCACCAGCTGTCTTCTATCATTCATAGTACTAGTTCTGTTTCTGTAAGATATCCTGACCGTGTTGTATCTTACCTGGTACAAGTAACCCCTTTTCAGGTTTGGGAACGGACGTCAAGGTCACCTGCGCACCACTCCCATTCCCTTATTCTCCTTATCTTCGATGAGCGAAGCTGTGGCAGCCGAAAATATTGCACTTTGTTACATGGTTTTGCAGCTGAGAAACTGAGCTGAACTGAGCCAGGGTCCCCACTATTAACTCCCCCTTTATAGCAATGTTGGTTGAACTTGTAGGGTTTGGAACAAATTCATTTCCGTCAACAAGTTGTATTTTTTGATACTTCTTGACCTCTTGTTATATGTTCACTGGACGGTTGTGTAAGTTACATAAAGACACGAGATACGGTTAATATTCATTTCGTGACGTAATCTGTGTCCCACTCCTGGGAACCTTATCGGTCCAAGGGCTCCTTTTTGTGTTCCCCATAGCTGGTAATGGTTTCGAGGATGTCTAATTCAGTGCTCGGTTAACTTCAACTTCGAGGAGTGTTTTCGGTACCCTGTATCTCTATCAACCGTATTGGAAAATATGTTTTACTGTCCGTCTCTTTGGTACAGTCTGGTGATGTTCAATTGTCCGAAATTTTCTGGACCCGTCAGCCGGTGTCGATGGACAAGGAGAATCTGCCCGTACCCACATTTCCAGACAATTTAGAGGAACTGAAGTGTTGTAAGGTATGTAAGTTCGCCATTTGATGCTATGCCTACATTTTCATCCGATTTTGAGCGTCCGTTTGGGGCGCTCACATGGTCTACATATGCTTGCAATATAGCGCATTCCCCCTCTCGCTGGGGTCCCAGAAGGTTGCTAGTGAACAGAAATCCTCAGTGATGAATAAGATTCCTCAGTCCCAGAATGTATCCGCTTGAGGAGTAATATAGCAGTGTCATCCTCTTGAGATCTTAAAACCATGCTCTGATTTCATCTTAAACAATACGATTCCTAAAAAATCGCCAGAAAAATATATATTTCAAATGTAAAGCAATATTAACTTACACATATATGTAATTAATTTATTCGATTAGTTCAAGTATTTAAGTAGAAGACTTTAATTGGAGAGCCGAGAGTTTTACGTTCATATTCATAAAAATAGGGCGTGTTTAAGTTGTTTTTTATTACTATAGGGATATAAAAAGGCGCTCAAAACTCGCCGAAAGTCCAACTCTCGTTCGACCGGTTTCAGGACTCATCGTGTAGCCGTTTTCACTGAAGTTCGATCAGTCTTTCTTCTTGAACTCTAGTCCGGTAGTGCTAACTTGAGACTTGGAACAATTTATCGTTCCTAAGGTCCATTATCCGAGTGTGCAGCGCAATGTTAATCCCAGGTTTCAGCTGATATGGATTTTTTTACTTTGTGAAATTCGAAATATGTGCCTACCTGATGTGCAGCCTTACCAGTCCTGGTTGACAGTTGAACGAACATGTTAGCAATTATTGTTAAGCAAATACTGTTCATTTACTAATGGAATAATACGCTGGTGGTGTCATATATGTCATATATATATATATATATA
>NW_008751657.1:5818199-5832734 GCF_000715545.1 Opisthorchis viverrini | reverse complement strand
TATATATATATATAGCGTCTCAGTACAGACTGCCGTCTAAGGAACACTATCATCCACAATAGGCGTCGTCATTGTAAAGCACAGTCATTCTGACTGAAACCGAAAGTGTGCCATCCAATTCCTGATTCAAAGGTGGTGCACGATTTTTTATTTACAATTCACTGTTTCAAACCTTGTTCAGTAAATAAATTTGTTTTTTGCCCACAGGGGGAGCTTCTCTTGCGGGAACAATATTTTAAGGAAGGTTACTGTGATCACACAGTAGCCGGCACGCTTTGGCTTGCCCACCCGTATTTTATTAGACAGCGCCATGTATCTCGATACTTTCTGCATTCTAAACAGGGCTTCACTTCCTCGCAGTTCATGCTAACCAGTCCACATACAACGAACTTGGTGCACCTGGGGAACAAAACCCAAATACTTCGTTATGTTAATTTCACGTGGCTCTTTCTGTCCATGAAACTTACTGAAAGCCGCCTCTTCGATTCTGTTTAGCGATGGCTTTGCAGATGATACTTCCTCCCGAACAACAGTCCTAAACGCTATCAGTTAGGAAACCGGTTTTCCGGAGACATATTTGCAAATAACATTGGTGTTAAGGAGAGGCCCAACTGAATATCAGCTCAACCCCCTTTTGTAATGAACGTCAACGAGCGATTGAGTGGAGTCTTCCATTAACATCAAGTTAATTTGCTAGTGATTGCATAACTCCACTTACGTATACGCTGACGTTTGTATGGTAAGTTTGAAAGGAAATCCGGGTAGCCACCTACTCAGTAGAACTGCAGAAAGACGAAGCCGAAAGTGGGTTGTTAAAGTTTTCAGCAGCATAAGTATAAGCATTGTACAAGTAGTGTTGAGTCGAGAAAACCAATAAAGCCATGTTATAATAACTCAGTGCTCCTTTTATTCAAGGGTTCTATGACCGTGCTGCTATTCCCCTTACAGTAGCTTAGGGAGCTCGGAGGAAACTGCATTGAAAATCGAAACCGATGACTAAAGGGGACGAATACGCTCATGGTTCGCATTCCGTAAATATGCAAGCTCGCTCGCCTAGCTTGGTTTGTTACCGATGGTAGTGGTATTTATCGCTTTCGTTGCACTATTTTCAGTTCTGAATACTGTCAGACAGGAAAGAGTCTGGTGGCCGTGCTCCGCCTCGTAGCGAATGGGATTCTCGACCAGGAATGTGCTAATATTCAATGACATTGCGCGACTGTTGACTGATAATAACGAAGTGATGTGATGGTGCCTTAACCTCAAGCTATAGTAGGATTTGAAGAGGGGCGAGGTGGCCCAAGTGTTTATTTTAGAGCGCGAATTTACTTAACGGAAGTTCCGTTGTTCGAACCCGACCTCTGCTTCTCGAATTCCCCTGTCTAGGTTCGGGTAACCTGGCAGTATCCCGGCCCTCGTGCTTCCTTCGGTTGGCATGGCAGCTAGGGGAAGGAAGGGCGTTACAGCTAAGCGACTAAAAAAGGATTTGAAGACCAGTGTTGTGCGAACGCTCTGAGGCGGCCTCCGTTATGTTCTCACTTTTGGGTCAACACGTTTAAATTGAGCAAGAATTCCCGGAAACCCCAGAACTTGGCATAATTTCAACACTCTCGCCGGTGGGACGATACGTTAGGTTGCACCCCTTAAGAATTTACTCCATTCTTTAAAGCGAATGTTTTTCTAACTTCTTTTCATCTTTTCGTCTTGCAACCACAGTAGTTTTTCCACGAGTCAGTATTTATGGATAACTGGAAACGGTAAAAGGCAAGTAATTTAGGAAAAGGAGCAGGATAGGCGACCAGACAGTTTCGCTTTGAGTAAATTGTTAACACAACCCTTAACTTTGTTCCTTTCGACATGTTATTTCAGCCGGAATTATATACGGCATTTTTGCACGCGCGGCGCGCTGTAGAATTCCGATGTTTGCAGCGCCTAAGTGACTACGTGCAAATGTAAGTTCCTCTCTGTGCTTCTATGACGTAATGATCCCTTACTTGTTGCAAGTGTGTACAATTCAAAAAATGGCGTCTGGATTATGCCAGTGGATGAAGAAACTCCATGGATTTGTCTGGTTCCCTTTTTCAGTTGGGCCTACTTATATAGCCGTAGCCAACAATCACTCTCAGCACTTGATTGGCTAATTTCACTTTATCAGCACGAAGCGGTTGAGGGAGAACGACTCCGCATGTCTCAGTGTCCTGTTATGTCCTAACATCCGAAAGTTTCGTACTTAGCGCGGTCAGGGAAATATCTCATATCTCGAGAGGATGGCTCCTTTCCGAAGGATCTCTGTGAGAGGGTAAAGTTTGTTGAGAATGCGATGGCCTTGGGCTCAGCGAGTCGAGGGTGCGACGAGCAGAAAATTCCGGAGTTATCACTTTTCCATTAAATGAGTTTTCTCACTTGGCATCAACTACCGTGAGAGTACAAATCGATTTCAGAAATATCTCAAACGAATCCGAAAGTTTCGTACTTAGCGCGGTCAGGGAAATATCTCATATCTCGAGAGGATGGCTCCTTTCCGAAGGATCTCTGTGAGAGGGTAAAGTTTGTTGAGAATGCGATGGCCTTGGGCTCAGCGAGTCAAGGCTGCGACGAGCAGAAAAATTCCGGAGTCATCACTTTTCCATTAAATCAGTTTTCTCACTTGGCATCAACTACTGTGAGGGTACAAATCGATTTCAGAAATATCTCAATGGTAACTGGAGGTGAGAAATGTCATAGTCATACATCAACCGCACTTGGTTGACTTTAGTGTCTTGCGCTATACTCGATCAAGGTCGAGGATAGTAAATCTCAAAAATTCGTCTGGATTTGGAGATCTAGGGTGTCTGAAAATACCCAATCCAGCGATTTTGTGTAAAACCACCCTTTGTCAAATAGGTCTATTTCGGTGGGATACACAACTCACAGGGTCGCTGAGGGTTGTTGACAGCCAGGTCTGTTTTGAATTAATTTGGAATCTGTACAGATCCAAATAGTCTGGCAAGTTGTCTCCTTTGTATTTCAGGACTTTCTGTACTTCTGTGCCAGTTGTTCAGTCATATGTTGGGAGGATCTTGCCTCGCTCACGGATAGAGAATTGCTTAAAGCACGTTATGTGGTAATCTGTCGAAATTTAGTCCCATTTTATGTGACCTAGTGTTACCGAGAATGCTTGTTCGTCACCTTATTGACATTTTGAAGCCCTCACCGAGAGCGTTTAATTTGCACACATGGCGCAGTGATCTATTACCGACACTGTAGCTTGTGCTCACACGATCTTGAAATCTCCAGACGGTATGACGAACTACTTCCTTGTCATCTTCACAACTCTTTCGACCGAGTCGATCAGGAAATTCCGCTTCATAAACACTAACTGATATTGTAAACCCCCTCCTCAGCCTCAGGCATAGCTTCCGTTCTAACTCGAGGCAGTGTGATTAGGACGGGGAAGGGATGTCAAAAACTTGATAACGGGAGTGCCGTTTTGTCATCGCTCCTATTCACCTTTGACACATGCCTTGAAACCCAACCAACTATACTGATGGAAATGCAGTTCATAGAGCGTGTACTATACTGTACTGCTGTCGCACGCAGTTCGATTACTAGAAATTTTACACTTACCATCACTTTGTCGATTAGTTTAGATTGTTCGGTTGATGTTCGATTGATTGCTGAGGAACTATGTTACCATGAAATGACGCATTCCCTAGTACTCCGTCCGCCTTCATGCCATAGGCACTAACTGAAAAATACCGGAGTCGTTCTACGAGTTTTTCCAACACTGCCAGCGAAGGTCCTTCCCATCCGTTACACTGATTCGGCCAGGTACTTCTGTGGTCCGTCGATCTGAGAGGTGTTTTCGAAGCTGAGTTCCTTGGCCCAATGTGAACATGCCTTGTCCTCCTAATTCCTCGTTTTTCGTCTATCTTCCGCTTTAATAGCTTAGGTATACACCTCTGTATCCCGAAAATTGTGTTCCAAAAATGCGCATGCAATTACGAATAGTTAAAATCTATCGTATTTTAATAAGAACATGCCTTGCTGGGTCAATTCGAACCCCAGTACTATCATTTGCTCATCCATTAGGTGGAACAAAAACTTCGGTACGTAAAAGCTGGGGTTCATTTATTCCCCCGCCTCCCACGTTGTTTGATATTCCTTGTAATTCTGCCTGCTTTTAGAACACTTGGATCTGGTGCTAATTGTCAGTTGGACAGGCGCTGATTTATGGGTTACTCGATTGTTGGGTGGGATGGTGGTACCGTGTAATACAACATCAGCAATCCGAATGTTGAAGCCAATTAGCGCTCTATAACAAATCGGATAATAATGGATTCCGAGTTGTGGGAATGTAGTTAATCAAGGTAGGGCAAAATCACAGAGACCTGTTTGCGTTTCGCCTTGATCACTGTTCTATGGCAGGGCCCGTCGCTCCCCAGGGACATCGCATTATTGTTGAGGTTGATTGATGGCGATATTTTACGTGGCTTTTGTTTGTTCACTTTTACAAAACCGTGCGTGGCTTGTAAAGCCCAAGGGAAAACGCAGAGATCTGTTGAATGTGGCAGTCGAACCAACCTGATTCCCTCCGGTCGACCCACCGGAACGGTCTCATGTTCGTTGTTGAATTCCACCGACAAGTGTAGATCATCGGCTACCCTTGTTTCAACTCTTAGTTGGGGCACCGTCGATGCTACAGCACACTATGGTTCGTATGACAGGTATCAGGTGAGGAGACTATGAAGCCATCATATGGTGTGTGTGTGTGTGTCTGTGTGATAATGGAATATTCTGTGCCTGTATGCATGTAATCTAATCTGTAGTGTTTGCCAACGAACATTCTTATCTAGCGTTTTAGTTCTATGGTTGGAGTCTTTGGAGACCCAAACTATTTTTACCATCCTCAGTGATCTGACCGCGCAGCTTGATGTGCATTTCACACCTGAAAAGTGTCAAATGCTACTGCGAGTTTGAGTTAGACGAAATTTAAAATCATGCTGGCAGACCAACTAATCAAAATGGTGGGAAATTGGCTTATTTCAACAGATGCATTAGCCCCAGGACTTTTGAAGTTAGATTGCGTTAGGTTCTGTTACGTGTGTTGGAACGCCGGATCAGTAATGTGGGTTTCTGCGCATGGCTTTCTGAACGAGCCGTACACCCGCCCTAGAAACTCCATTCACCTCCCAAGAGTTATGCTGTTGAAGTCTCGTTCTCCACATGCTTAGGCACTGTATGCCTCATGGCACTCCTCTCACTCAGTTAAAGACTGACTGAAACTGTTTCACTGCAGTCGAGCAATGACCCGGCAAAGAAACGTGAATGTCTTGACCGGAAGACTCAACTAAATCGCAGCTGCCATGTCCTAGCTCTAGAACCCCGAAACTGATTAAGATACTGTCCAATCGCACTTAATCGCGCTTCAGTGTCCAAATCATCACATCTAATGTGCAAGACTTCTAATCCCCGTCTGTCATGAAAACTGCAGATTCCGAAACAGTCAGCTGGCTAAGCCATCGCCTCCAACGGGCATCTATTCTCCACTGACTGTAATCAGTGAACCGAAGTGTGTCGAACAGATCTGGGATGGTCTCGATGCAAATGTGAGGTGACTGGATAGCCGGACCGAAATGAAATCGGTCAGCGAATACGAAGTAATTCTTTAATCAGATGTTCGTGAACTCTTAATCCCAATTCTGTCGGTTGGTACACCACGCAGATCTCTACAATCGGTTATCTGTATCATGAGTTCTTGTTTATAGAGTTTCGCCAGCCAGTTCGGTTTCTTCTGCATACCTTCGCAAATCCTTTGTTGCAGGTGTGAAAGCCGGAACTTCACAGTGATGAACGAGAATTGGGCATCTAAGCCAGTCGTAGAGCAAATGAGTAAAATGGACGAACTTCAAGTGAGCATCTTGCAAATCTGAGTGTGAGGGTATCTTTGACCGTTTCTACTCCATTAACTTTAACAAAATATCCACATCGCCAAGTCTTGCACTACCTCCTAAGTACGTGTCTTCCTGGTCGAGAAAGAAGACTTGACTGTTGAGCTGAATTTCCCTTCACTTATTTCGTCTCGTTTTATTTATCCGAATCTTGCATCGTGTCAGACTCAGTCTTCAACTTCTTAGTAATTTCTCGCTTAGTGTTTGATTAGAAATTATTCGAACATCTGGTGCTTGGATACCCTTACCTACGAGGAGTCGTTCCATACCCGTTAACAGAGCTTTTGGTGTGCCATTTGCAGTCGCTTCTATACGGCATGACATTGTCCTGAGATCACGTTAGGTGAATTTCGCTTCCAATTTGATGATGTTTTACTTTCAGGCTTTTGGGGTGAGATTGGAGGTCATTTTATTCGTTTTATCATAAGCAGATACTTCAAGTACACTTCAAACTGTCTTGCTGCTTTAATAAGTCCGTAGCTCTGGTTGATAACTTTACCACGATCTCGTCGAATGTCGAGACTTCTGGCCTTTCTAATATTTCCCCAGCGGTCGCCGGATGCGGTGTCAACTGCTTGTATCTGCGTGTGTAATCTGACGAATCGTTTCCTCAGACTGGAAGATGAAAAATTACGACGTCAGTGCGGTCTAGCGCGAATCTCATTTCTTTGCTTCTAATCTTTTACAGCTGTCCAAATTCGTCGCCGAGGCACGTGAGCGATTTTTTCAGCTGGAGTCAGTCGCAAAGCAGGAATATTTGGATCAACTAGAGGAGGATACTGTTGACTATAGAAATGAACAAAAGGTAATTTTTCAATCTGTGGAACCACCCAGGCTGTTGCTTGAGGTGAACACATTTTACTCTCTCTTGCAAGTTGAAATTTAGGACAATCAATAAGTTAGGTGGACAAAACCAATCCGGCCATCCCTCTTGACTTATACCGCTGAACTAACTCACGAGAGTGTAACTTCAGGTTGTCATTTTTGGGCAACCAGACTGCATTTGTGAGGCCGATTGGCCTTGTGAGTGTTGAAAGAGGGTGAATTTCGATCATTTGAAAAGGTTGACCTGACTGAGAAGTCATTGTTTCAGAAGGGCTTGGTAAACAATTGTTTTTTAATTAGCGTGCGTTTCGCTTTTAACACAAAATCTTCTTCAGGCTAGATGAGCAAGTCACCAAGTTGACCAGACCTCAAGGTAGACGTAATATCAGTAAATCATTGTTTCAGAAGGGCTTGGTAAACAATTGTTTTTTAATTGGGTAGCGTTTCGCTTTTAACACAAAATCTTCTTCAGGCTAGATGAGCAAGTCACCAAGTTGACCAGACCTCAAGGTAGACGTAAAACCTATCAGTAAACCTCTTCAGATTGGCGCACCAGATCAATGTTGAATGTCAAAGGCTACCTAAGTCTTCCGGTTGATGTGTTGAGGGAATTTCATATTATTTTTTATCAGGTTTGGTTCCTCAGTCCCGGTTCAATTTGCTTCAATCGAGGATTCACCTTGGGTGCCGCTAAGTAGATTTCATTGGTCTATGTGGGCTTGTAAGCGCTACGACAATTTCTTCAGAGCTAAGCTACTTCTGATAACTGCACACCACTACGTGTCAGCTCGACTGATCTAAAACCGTTCTTCACACGCCAGGCCTACGCCTTGTGTTCTATTTCCCCGCCCCCTGGCCACCACTCTGTGGTGCGGACCTCAGAACTTCAACATTTTCCAAATCTATTTTGTGTTCCGTGCCCGGTACATGTTCCGCCGTTGGTGTTTTTCAGTAACGCTCGATGTTCATCTGCATTTCTCGGTGGCCTGTTCATTTTCCTCTTTTGCTCTGGTGTGAAGTTCGCTGTCCGTCTGTCCTATATAGACCTTAGTGCAGTCGATGCATTTAATCTTGTGAACATGGTACCTGGTTCTGTTCGCCGGGATGCGATCCCTCAGTTTCACCAATGCAGAGCGTGGTGTGTTTCCTTTCTGGAAAGTCATTCTTACGTTGGCTGTGCGTAGAAGCCTTCGAATGGCTTCTGATATCCCTGGTTTGTATGGAATAACAACAGTCTCAATACATTCCCTGATGGGTTTCCCGATTGGTACCAACACCCTTCGTAATTGACGCCTAATCCAGCTAGCTAGATATCCACTACTCTCGAAGTTTGTTCTTTACTTCAATTTAGGCCACTATCCGATCAAATTCTGTGCCTAGGGCCCTTACTCGACTAAACTTTGATGACGCCATACCAGTGGTTACTGACCTCGGATGGGTAGACGAGTAGTTCAAGATAGCCCCCGTGTGCCGCCAATTTCGTGCAATTTAGGTTCAAGTTAAACGTACGGTTGACGGAAACTCGAGAACTGCGCTTACATGATGAGCCCCAAGAAGGACGATATCGGTGGTGGGTTGTCGAAGAGTTTTCATCAACCGTATGAGTAGTGTATTACGTCTATTCACTGATGGTGACTTTGAGGGATAATATATCCTACACAGCCTGTTGCAGGTGATTTTACCAGAAGCCTAAAATATTACTACACCATCTACAGTATGATCGGACTAGTAGCCTAAACCTGTTGTCTCGAGGGCTCAGGGCTCTAACCAATCTGCTAGTTAAAACTTGTTAACCCTAACCAAGTGAAAATGTTCCTTGCAGTGTCGAAGTTCTCAACCAGTCAGCTGCTGTAAAAAAACTTGTTTGGTTAGAACGACACGCTTGTGAATGAGCCGTGCTGTGTTGTTTGAACGAATCGCTCCTTCACTTTTGAACTATCCATATATTTTCTTAGTGGGAAATGGACTGCCTAGCCAAGATGCAAGAAGAAATTAACCGAGAAAGTCAAAGTTTAGAGGAACAGCTGAAGGAATTGGATTCTGGTACGTCCTACTTGCTATACTCTCTGCTTTCTGCTGTATAGTTCAAATTAACATCACCGGGCTCCCTTCGTTTCTTCTTCTCTAGCTTCTACATTTACGTAATGGCGATACACCGATATTCACTCTTGATCTTGCTGTCGATGGTGAGGGGGCGTTGATTTTATTAGCTGTTTATTATTTCATCTTGTCTGGGAGACTTAGATGCATTAATTTATGTCCTCGATAAAACAATACATTCTCAGTCGTTGAGTACACATCAAAACACCACATATTACCCTTCTTGAATGCCTTGTTAATCTCATGCTGTGTGGTTTAAAACACTAGCCCATTTGCAGAGGAAAACAACCAGTCAAATGGTGCCTTCGAATGTGATGAGAATTCACAAATTTCAGTGGTAGGACTCTCGTACGCACTCTATGGATCGGTGTTTTCGATATTGAGAAGTTTGTGAAGCGTAAATTGAGATTTCGTCCTGTCAGTGAGGCTACTCTGTGACGAAGAATTCGTCAGCACAGTATACGCGATCCGCCAGCACACTGCCTATGGTTCTGAAAGAAGTTGAAACAGCTGTACAGTGCTTGTCTGCTTTTCACCGCTGACTCACCATACTTTCAGGATGAGATCTCAGTCGGATCTATCGTTGGATTGGAACCACCGGGTTTTACCCGAGAGGTCGCTAGCTCCGATACCAGTCTAATGCGTACCCGTCAATTACGGTGCCATCATATTCAACAACCTACACAATCAAACGGAAGTCATACTGATGCAACTCCTTTACAACCGAGTGACTGAGCGGATGACTCTTCATGGGTGTGCAATCGGACTGAACGTCCTGCTCGCCCTTGTTACTGCCCGCGACATTGTTGAACGAAAGATAAAATTTAGAATTGCCTCCGAACCAGCGACCTTGTGGTTACCAGACAAGTGCTTTAACAGCTGCTCCGCTGAGGCCGCCTCACAATAATGGGATTGAACTTCAAGTAAGATTCAGGTAGATTGACTCTCATCGTCATTATTGAAATCCTTAACAGGCTTTCTTAATGGGTCGAACTTTGACATCGTCCATACACTCGAAGACCCTTAGTGTGAACTGTTGTGAGTTAGAAGATTTGGCTAATATTTGATTACAAACCTAAATAGACCAGTAAAAACGAATCTCAGACGCTTGAGCGTCGAGTTGAAACGCACACTGAGGGTGAATAAGTCCGAGTGGATATGCCATTTATTCATGATCGATTCCGGTCCCTTTATTGGTGGGGAGTAATTCCAAATGGCTGTCCAGTTGACCCAACAGCTTCCCAATGGTTAGTCTCGGAAGCGAAGGAGAGAGTGGAAGTTTTACCGGTCATCTCAGGTGGGCCAAAGTTAATTTTCCATATTAAATATGATTCGCCACAGTTTTTATTCATGAAAAACTTCTGAATGCGCATCGCTTGCATTTTCTAAAGTGATCCTTCTGGTTGGTTTCCTAGAAATCAAATCCTGGATCAGCTTACGGGATCAGTGGAATAAGACGTCAAAAGGTAGGTTGTACCATTGTAAAGATCGTTTTTCTCAGTGGTTATCCCTTGGGTCACCAATGTTTTTACACCAACCTCACTGTTCCACCTAGTCCTTCTGAATATGTCTCGTCGTTTCTGCTAGCTCCCTTGGTCAATACCAATAGGTACGCAGTACCATTGAAGTGAAGAAAATTAACGATGCGCCTGTGTTAGAAGAGTTGCATAACCAAGTCGATGTTGTCGTGCTTTTCTTTCGACCAAGACTAGTTGGCACTGTCATTGGCGTTTAACTGTTTAAATGTGCCCCTCAGTTGGATTAAGACGCAGTATATATTTGCGGAGCAATCAACGCACCCAAGCTACTAGTAGGCTTCGTCAACTTCGAAACGCAAGAGTCATTACCAACGACTAGTGGATAGGCGCTCTGTCTTCAACTGCGGACAAGTAGCCTCCTTCACAAAGTACTGAGACTAACGTCTCTACTAGAATTTTACTACTAATCGCCCTTGGGTCTGCGTGTAAAATTCATCACTTTCAGTCGCGATCAGCTGCCTACATTGAGAAATTAAAACTATGCTAGGAACGTATTTTCGCTGATATGAAGTGTGTGTAATGAGAGATTTCTATTCTAAGTAATTTAAATCAGATGTACTGCTAGTGTGCATCCTCTATGCAAAGAAACATCTCTGCGTCTCAAAGCAAAAACAACTGCATGTTGCCTTCATCAATACCTGCGTTATACCACAGACCGGAAACTGTGCGACACCACACGCCGAATTTAAATGCTCCACCGTTCCCCTGTAATCCAGGCCTAGAGGCAGTAGAGCAAGAAGTCCGGAATCTGACGCTTCAAATGGAAAAAATGACCGAAGAACATACCCAAATGAGTAGAGAACTGTTTGAGAGGCTGTCAATGTCATGCGCCCCCGAAAGGCGTTGTCGTGGACCAGTTACTTTTGCTGTTGGAGCTAAAGACCTCTTCAATCCATTGGATAATAACCACAGTTTAGACCCCCCAGATGATGACCCAGGAGAAGTTGCTCAGG
This sequence comes from Opisthorchis viverrini, assembly GCF_000715545.1. Classification (NCBI taxonomy): domain Eukaryota; kingdom Metazoa; phylum Platyhelminthes; class Trematoda; order Opisthorchiida; family Opisthorchiidae; genus Opisthorchis; species Opisthorchis viverrini. The sequence goes on along the minus strand of NW_008751657.1, from coordinate 5,821,391 downwards.
AAATCGCAAAACTGTGAGTAATGATTTATTAACGAGTGTTCGTTTTTCTCTGATTGATTTTTTATCTCTTTGGGGGGTGAAGGTTTCGGATATTCTGAAATTCCCAAGGACTGTGGACACTTCATGATTTGATTGCAGGAGCCGCATTTACGTTCATTATACGTTTGTCTCTTAACGTGGAACTTACTAGTCTTCCCCTGAAAGTAGACGAACCACTTGACCGTTTGCAATCACTCAAGTTGCATAACCTGATCCTCAAGATCTTATTTGATGTAATGTTGATTTGTATGCCTAGTTTGCTCTTGGATTCATTATGCAAACGGGAAAGTTTCCTGTTTTTTTAAAATCCATTCTCCATTGTTGTCCCGGTGTTTCTAAGTGGATCTTTGAGTAATCCGTTCCTAATCAATTCCACCAGTTTATTTGTTTCCTGCTTCTCTTCAGTTTTCCTCACGGAGGCGGCATGAAGCAGTTCAATAGAGCCCTAACATTCGCTAGAGACCCGCATAACAACACATTGGAATCAGTTTCAGAATAGTTGAAAGGTACTAGGACATCCAGCCACAAAGTTATGGTACGATATTAACGATTATCGGCCTGGTTCTAACTAGACAGATTTCTCCTACTAGCTCGACTACTACTACCGGACACACGGCAGAAGATAAATCCGGTAGAATGATGAAGCGTGAGGGGAAATGCCGTCGTCAGATTCACTGTTTTTGTTATACGCCATCTAGCATCGAGCTTAGGCTCGATTGAATTACTGGTCTCAATCCCCCGGAGCAGCCAGTGAACAGCACTTTTAACTATACATTTTACTGTACATGTTGTCGGCCAAGGTTGCAAGTGGGGCAGGAATTGTCACGTGGTTTGACTGTTTGTGACGCGTGATCTGATGAGTGACCTCTACAAACTACACACAACCAGCCGAAATCACAAAGTCTAACAACACTAGTGCTAACAGGGTTCCATTAGCCCTATGTGCGCCTGATTAGGAACACCGTGAATCGAGTTTGATAACGTTCCTACTTTCGGTGTTCATACAATTCCGTTCACCGAAAGCTCAGTTACCCCAACAGCTGTCACTGAGTGTCTTTTTCCATGGTCTTTACTTTGTTTTAATGGACATGATCCTGTTACTTTCAAGCTGAACCAGTAACAATAAGCCTTTAATGACTTGGAAATGGGGCTACTATCTTATGGTTCCTGGTGTGCGGTCTTGGCGGTTTAGTTTAGTCTTCTGAAAAGTGTTTAGCGCGTAGATCATGTAGATGGCATCCGCTTACCCCTGGACGAATTCGTTGAGCATTGTCAGTGTACCCCTAAACTACCCTCATTTTAAGCTCTGTATTTAACGAATCAGGTCATCATTGTCATTGGCTCAGCTGCACGAAGCGGGCCTGAAAACCTCCAAAACTATTATATATATATATANTATATATATATATGCATCCACAGATGAACGTAGTACCGGCCAACTTCATGCAACAGTTGAGTCTATATTACGGGTCAAGTATTCTCACCTCATTACCGGTCATCTAATATATCATCTAACTGATCGTGATACGAGCACTACTAATGTTTCGCAATGAGACCATGCAACTTGAAGTTACATATCCTTGTTGGGACCACTCTAAAGTTGTCAGTTTAAATCGGATCAAGGTTGCCTTCTCTGTTCTTTGGCACAGCAGTTTTTTTAGTCAAGTTGGTCGTGCATGACACGCGGACGAAACGCTAGGTTCGCCCTAGAATGGATTAGATGATGACTTCATTGTTGAATTAGTGATTTAAATGGAGCCTAAAACATGGCACCAATCCGGAGACGATTCTCTCACCCCTAAAGTCCGTGCTTCCACTCCAACTCAACTTCAGCTACTTGGTTGCATCTCGGTCCTTAGTTTCCTGTAATAAAATGTTATATATGCCCCGAAACGGTATCAAAGATCAGATAAAGCGCTTCTGTGTATGAGAAAACACTGAACCACTATGTTTATTTATATGTGAATGACTTATTCTAGTGGTTGGAGGTCGCAAAACCGGTCTTTGAAATAACCTGTAGTAGTAGTCGAACATTGAGGAAATGACCAAGGCACTTTTTATATACTGCCGATTAGACGTCAGCTGCTTTCTATGATCTACATGTGTCTATCCCATTGGCCTCCTGTTGTATGTGCCAGTGTGATGCTAGTCTAGTTGGGTGACTATTGTCCCTCGGAACGGCCACTCTACCAGCTACCAGAAAGAGACCGGACAGGAGCAGCACGTCTGAACAGTTGATAAATATTGATACGGCATGCATCGTGTAAACAAAAGAGCGGTGCCTATTAGATCAGGTCATCTGCCGGCGGGCGATTCCACCAAAAGTGAACACATACAAACAGCTCCGACGAGCGTCTCGTGTAGCCATTTACAGATCCTCCCTTCCGAGACTTAGTACGATGGATGATTCCGAAACCCTTCCATTACCTACATACTATGGGTAACTTACATCGCGTAATATTCCCCGCGGTTTATCTTTGATTTGGTTTGTGTTCTTGTCCTCTGTTGTCTGTGAAAGCATGCAACTATTATTGCAATGAGCTGCTTTTACCACCCGCAAATGGTGTCTCTATCTGTCCCTTTTTTACATCAGCTACCTCCCGTGTTCAATCGAATGTGTCTCATTCGACGACCAGACTTACTCTGTACGGTGCTTGTTCGGCTTGGTCTCGTTCTTCTTTAGATGCACCGCCGTCCAGTCGACCACCACCACAAACCGCAGATCCTCAGACATATTTGTGCTACCACCCACCAGCTTGACCGTCCTCACCGTCGAGTGCTGCACCCCTCTCAAAGGTCCGTGTCCTGTTCAGCGCCCAACGCGCTCTTTCACAGTTAAGTCGGTCGACCACCACCACAAACCGCAGATCCTCAGACATACTTGTGCTACCACCCACCAGCTTAACCGTCCTCACCGTCGAGTGCTGCGTCCCTCCCAAAGGTTCGTGTCCCGTTCAGCGCACAACGCGCTCTTTCACATTCGTGTCGCTTCCGCAACTGATTATTTGTCTCAATTTTCTGTTAACAATCCATCTTCTCTTGGCATAGCACTCAACTCGTAAGGTTGCCGGGGATTTTTTAGCAGCCTAGTGAATGTCAGCTGTGTGTCGTGTCAGTAAATGTGCTGGGGCATCTTGAATATCCTGGCAACTG
>NW_008751657.1:5810263-5817819 GCF_000715545.1 Opisthorchis viverrini | reverse complement strand
TATATATATATATATATATATATATATATATGCATCCACAGATGAACGTAGTACCGGCCAACTTCATGCAACAGTTGAGTCTATATTACGGGTCAAGTATTCTCACCTCATTACCGGTCATCTAATATATCATCTAACTGATCGTGATACGAGCACTACCAATGTTTCGCAATGAGACCATGCAACTTGAAGTTACATATCCTTGTTGGGACCACTCTAAAGTTGTCAGTTTAAATCGGATCAAGGTTGCCTTCTCTGTTCTTTGGCACAGCAGTTTTTTTAGTCAAGTTGGTCGTGCATGACACGCGGACGAAACGCTAGGTTCGCCCTAGAATGGATTAGATGATGACTTCATTGTTGAATTAGTGATTTAAATGGAGCCTAAAACATGGCACCAATCCGGAGACGATTCTCTCACCCCTAAAGTCCGTGCTTCCACTCCAACTCAACTTCAGCTACTTGGTTGCATCTCGGTCCTTAGTTTCCTGTAATAAAATGTTATATATGCCCCGAAACGGTATCAAAGATCAGATAAAGCGCTTCTGTGTATGAGAAAACACTGAACCACTATGTTTATTTGTATGTGAATGACTTATTCTAGTGGTTGGAGGTCGCAAAACCGGTCTTTGAAATAACCTGTAGTAGTAGTCGAACATTGAGGAAATGACCAAGGCACTTTTTATATACTGCCGATTAGACGTCAGCTGCTTTCTATGATCTACATGTGTCTATCCCATTGGCCTCCTGTTGTATGTGCCAGTGTGATGCTAGTCTAGTTGGGTGACTATTGTCCCTCGGAACGGCCACTCTACCAGCTACCAGAAAGAGACCGGACAGGAGCAACACGTCTGAACAGTTGATAAATATTGATACGGCATGCATCGTGTAAACAAAAGAGCGGTGCCTATTAGATCAGGTCATCTGCCGGCGGGCGATTCCACCAAAAGTGAACACATACAAACAGCTCCGACGAGCGTCTCGTGTAGCCATTTACAGATCCTCCCTTCCGAGACTTAGTACGATGGATGATTCCGAAACCCTTCCATTACCTACATACTATGGGTAACTTACATCGCGTAATATTCCCCACTGTTTATCTTTGATTTGGTTTGTGTTCTTGTCTTCTTTTGTCTGTGAAAGCATGCAACTATTATTGCAATGAGCTGCTTTTACCACCCGCAAATGGTGTCTCTATCTGTCCCTTTTTACATCAGCTAACCTCCCGTGTTCAATCGAATGTGTCTCATTCGACGACCAGACTTACTCTGTACGGTGCTTGTTCGGCTTGGTCTCGTTCTTCTTTAGATGCACCGCCGTCCAGTCGACCACCACCACAAACCGCAGATCCTCAGACATACTTGTGCTACCACCCACCAGCTTAACCGTCCTCACCGTCGAGTGCTGCGTCCCTCCCAAAGGTTCGTGTCCCGTTCAGCGCACAACGCGCTCTTTCACATTCGTGTCGCTTCCGCAACTGATTATTTGTCTCAATTTTCTGTTAACAATCCATCTCCTCTTGACATAGCACTCAACTCGTAAGGTTGCCGGGGATTTTTTAGCAGCCTAGTGAATGTCAGCTGTGTGTCGTGTCAGTAAATGTGCTGGGGCATCTTGAATATCCTGGCAACTGCAGCGGTCTTTTCGTAGAATAGCGTAAATGGTGAATTCAATTTCGTCTAATTAACACTAACGTAATTTGCCTCAATCACAATACTTTGTGACCATTCTCCTAGCCTATTCATTCTTACGTCAGCCAGTTACCACCGCAGTCACTTGTCTGCAGTATCACTTAATATTATTATATATCGTTAATATCCTTCGACTGTCGTGTCACCTGATTGACCTGCGACTCAAAATTTTTCGGCAATAGCTGTGTTGCTTTGTAGTAGCCTGTATTTGCGTTTCTTTCACAGATTACACTCCAGTTGATTGTGAGGCCGTGGAATCATTTGCCCAATTTACTATCCAGTTTTTTAATTCATTGGCCGGACAAGCACAGCTGAATTCCCGACTTGTGGGTGTCGGTTTTGACAATGCCATCCAGGTTTGTGATCTCATTGCAAAATTTCATTTTGTGCTTTACTTTATATGGTAGTCCCAATGTCGAATAAAGTACGCCAGTGGTTGGCGAAGTAAATCCTCTTGGGTGAGCTAAATGCCGTTGTTGGCAGGATAGACCGGATGCCCACCCGTTAAACCTGCCTACCGATCCTCAGTCATGTTTCTCTGGCTGTCAAGTTTGGAATTTAATCCCCCTTATCCTCACCTCGGAATCCTCAAGAGTGCCTTCAGTTCTCGTATTTAACAGTGACTCCACCATACGGTTGACGAAGTTTGTTGACAGAGCTGACTTTGTTTGCGTTAGACAACGGTGTTTTCCGTGTGACACATGCAGTCTCCAATTGTGTAAGCTCATGGGGTTTGTGAGAATGTGATCTGATATGCATGAAAGTATGACGTCTCAGTAGATGGCCCGTATCACCTCTGACAGTGAAATCTACTTTTCGTCGGCCCGTTTCAGTATCATCTATGGCTCACACTTAGTTTACCCTGTTCTGAGGAAAAGCAAACCATTGAAACTGACTCAGAATGCTTCGGGGTACATGCCGCTGTGGTGGCTAGAATCCTGACTAGTTCGATAGATCTGACCAATTACAAATTGAATTCCAGTACTCGAACAAATCCAGATAACTTTATGGCTTTTAATTTTCTAGATATTAATTGTTGTCAAAAGTTTATTTTGCTTATCTATCGCTGTCTCGCACGACTCCCTGTGATTTCCAGCGATTACGGCATATAACCCAAGAAATGTAAGGTTGTCCAGTGTCGTTTCACAAAGAGCACCTTGTGGAGGATGCTCTCAGCTGACCCTATCGCCTCGAAAAAATAAGATTGAGGCTCTACCCTGTACAGCCTGGTGAAGCGTTGAAAGGCACGCGATTTTGCTCCATACCTGTCACCCTGTTCTCCCGAAGGCACCTCGAGGTATGAAACAAATACATCGGAGACCAACAACCACCATGTCCATTGGATGTCTACTTCATCGTAATTCACGAGGTGGATAGGTTTGTTTGCAGAAATTTTGACGGCTTTATACCCACTACTTCTTGGCGTTAGTTCGTGTGTGTCTGCTCTGCCTGAAAAAATACATACATCCCCTGTAAAAAGCGTCTCCTAAAGGACATCTTAAAGGGCAACACTACCATCATCAGCTATTTCCTCCATTTGCACCTCTTTGGATACGGCGCTTAGAAACTGTAGGAATATCGGAACGTATCGAAGTCCTCATATTTGCTGCGGCTCCACTTTTTCTGGATCCGTTCGTGTAGGCGTAACCGTTGGAGGAGAAGTGCATCCCTGGAAAGGAAAGTGATGAACAAACTCGTGTATTTCGGCCCTTTTCACCTCCGTCTCTAAACATTGGAATCATAATTTTAATAGTTCTATCATGTATTATTATTACTATTTTTTACCTGTTGATCTATCTGCGTAGCTTCTGGTCACACCTATTTGGCAGTCCGTACTCATCCACCTGCAAACTCACGAGACGAAGCCTCTCACGCATGCACTTAGAAGGCCATATCAACCTCGCAGGACCGTGTTCAATCTATGGTTCACAATGTCAACCTTGGTTTTGGTTTCAGCAATAAAGTCATAAAGAATTCAAAATGTCTTCAGACTGTGGACTGTCTGACTGATAGACTATCATTTGTCACTGACAACATACCGTGAATACAATCCTTTCATGTGTGAAGCGCCAACTAGCAGTTGCGACCTTTGTAGTTTTTTCAACACAAAACCCGTTGACATGTCGAGACTTTTCTATACTGCCTTGAATAACTCTCCGAACCAGTACACATAGATATATTTAAGGGGAAATCATAAGCGTCACCATTGATAGCAACACCTGTGAAGAACATCCCCTGTAAAAAGCGTCTCCTAAAGGGCATCTTAAAGGGCAACACTACCATCGTCAGCTATTTCCTCCATTTGTACCTCACTGCTGTACAGCCTCATTAATTTATTTGAATAAAGTTCTGTAGTGAAAAATGGAAAACGGGTCAGGAAGGGAGACCAGCGTTCAGCTTACGAGAAACGCCTGAAGTGTGTACACCTACAACATTCTGTCAAACAGTCCAGACGGATACTCATAACGTTGGCGCTGTTAACATTGATTAGTCGTCATATCTTTCGGGGGGAGGGTTATGTAAACCTGATCGTGGGGGAAGAACATCGCTAAAACTTTTCATTCCTTTTTGCCATGTCAGACCTCGTATTTTTAGTATGTATGTATATATAAATATGTACAAGTAAATATTTTTCACAATGCGTGAACAACCGTGTTTCTATCACTCTCACAGCAATTAGAATTCATCTTGACTCCGTATGTGCTGTTCGCGGCAGACCTACGAGCTTGTTATCTGTCCGGGACCCGTGTCCAGTTCGAAGCAACTGCACCTGATGAACTCACTTCTTGCTCTGCGATGTACACCCAGAAAAGCCTTCTGCGTTCAACGCCCGGTCGATCGCTATTATCAAGCGAGATGAATCAATCAACAAGACCACTCTTTTCAGACGGTTGCCATCTCGATCGTATACTTCCGACGGGTCCAGTGAGGTAATTTGTGTTGTTTGTCCGTCCTTTTGGGGGCAAGATGGCTCAGTGGTTAGAGCGCGAATTTACTGACCGGAAGCTCTGTGGTTCGAACCTCACCTCGACTTCCCCTGTCTAGGCTCGGGCAACCTGGCAGTATCCCAGCCCTCGTGCTTCCTTCGGGTGGCATGGCAGTTAGGCACCGGAAGGGTGTTACAGCTGAACGATTGTTTTTTTTTATTTTGTCGATTTTTCGTCCTTTACCCAACCCTACTTCGGTAGCATGCGCGCGAACCCAGCCTGTTTGCATATCTGTTCAGTGCATCTGGTGTTTTCTGTTTTCGCACGCGCAGATATTTAAATGTCTGACATACCCCGGAAACCAGTCGCCGGTGCCCACACACCCGTAAGCCTATCATATCAGACTGTAGCTTTGGGGCCCCTACGCTTCTCTGTTTTCGTTTGTTTTTTTTATCGTAATCTGCAATCCTGATTGACATACTGCTGCAAATCCTGGAAGTCGATCTTACTTTTGTTTATCCTTTGCTACCCAGTTGTTTCTAGTGGTAATGCATTCGGTTAGATGGACTATGATATTATTTTGAGTGAAGTTGGAACGAGCGTCACTGGTCTTTCCGACTACAGTTTGCCTCATTCTGAAGCATTAGTCTCACTCAACTAGTCCGTTGAGTGCAAATGGGAATAGTACAGGAAACTTCGTCAACCTGGGAATGCTAGTGATTAAACCTCTTCCAGAACAGACCAAACTTCGACTCATCTAGAGTTGTTGTTGCGTTATTTCTTGGTCTTCCATACCTGACGGTCTTTGAAGGTTCACTCGTAGGCATGTATGTCTGCTGAATGTGCACTCTCTGAAAACAATAAGAGTGAATTTTAACAGAAGGTTGTGGAACAGAACGTTCTTCAGGGTTCTTTGGGTTTGTAACCCCAAATAAGTATCATAATTACTACCATCAAAAGCACTTACATGTACACTATGTGGAAAAATCAGAAGTTTTCGAATGAAGAAAACTAGTGTTCCCACGAGATGTACGTGCATGCGCCGGACTATTTGAAATTCTGCATTTTGGTGCTCGCAGATTAGAAAAATTTGGTGAGAGAGGCTAGAACAGACTCTGCTCCATGTTAGTGACAATCCCGTTTATCATACTTCCAATACAATAATGTAACGAAAAATTACACCCCACCCTTATCAAAGCTGTTCTTACGCTTGAATACAACTAGAATTTCACTACTTCAATACGAAAAGCATGCAACACAGTCCTTACTGATCACTCTGCTAGAGTTGTTTCCGCGGTAGTTTATTGGCATTTCCAACCCTAAGACTGCATGTCATCTGAATGTACGCTTGTTTATCTTCTTCGGGTAGAGGGAACCAAAAGTGATTGACTCTAGTGAGAAGAGTTTATGACGTTAACGAATTACACTCCCTGGATTTCCAAGGCGCATTCGGCTCGGTAGACCGGTCTGTTCTCCTTAACACACTTGCCCATCAAGGAATGCGTCGGAAGTTTGTGAACACAAATTCTTTGTATTCTCTGAGTTCCGGACGCAAGTGATTCTACGGATAGCTCTCAAAAAGTTTCCGCAGGGGTGCACAGTCTCTCCCTTCTTAGTTAATTTCTTCATCGATGAGATAATAAGACGGACGCTTGGAAGTCTTCAAAACCTCTGATAAACACCTTATCGCTTTGGAATATGCGGACAACATCGTTCTCGTCGTCGAAAAGGAGAAGGTGCAGGTGCTTTTGGATGAACTGACCAAAGTCGCACTTTGCACCCACAAAGTGTAAGACCATGCTGCTGGACATGCAGTTAGTAAGCGCACTACTTACAATCCAGAGGATGCAGTCGAAGTTCTGGAGCGTTTCACGTACCTTGGAAGTCGTGTTAGTTCCGATTATAGTGTGACAAATGAGGTCAATGCACAAGTTTGCAAGGCTCGGGTCTCGTTTACTAATTCGAGACATCTATGGCATCAAAGCAGTATATCCCTGAATCTCAAGAGACGTGTGTTTCAGGCTGCAGTACGGGCTGTCTTGTTGTATGGCTGTGAGATTTGGCCTGTTCGAGCAGCGGAACTGAAACGTCTTCAGGTTTTTTAACACCATTGTCTCAACCATGGCTTGTGTGGGTTGGTGTCGGCGAATTTGCAACGAAGCAATCAGAAAGCGACATTTGGGTGCTCTCAGATTAGAAAAATTTGGTGAGAGAGGCTAGAACAGACTCTGCTCCATGTTAGTGACAATCCCGTTTATCATACTTCCAATACAATAATGTAACGAAAAATTACATCCCACCCTTATCAAAGCTGTTCGTACACTTGAATACAACTAGAATTTCATTACTTCAATACGAAAAGCATGCAGCGCAGTCCTTACTGATCACTCTGCTAGAGTTGTTTCCGCGGTAGTATATTGGCATTTCCAACCCTAAGACTGCATGTCATCTGAATGTGCGCTTGTTTATCTTCTTCCGGTGGAGGGAACCAAAAGTGGTTGACTCTGATGAGAAGAGTTTATGACATTAACGAATTACACTTCCAGGATTTCGATGGCGCATTCGGCTCGGTAGACCGGTCTGTTCTCCTTAGCACACTTACCCATCAAGGAATGCCTTGGAAGTTTGTGAACATAAATTCTTTGTATTCTCAGAGTTCCGGAAGCAAGTGCTTCTACGGATAGCCCTCAGAAAGTTTCCGCAGGGGTGCACAGTCTCTCCCTTCTTAGTTAATTTCTTCATCGATGAGATAATAAGACGGACGCTTGGAAGTCTTCAAAACCTCTGATAAACACCTCATCGCTTTGGAATATGCGGACAACATCGTTCTCATCGTCGAAAAGGAGGAGAAGGTGCAGGTGCTTTTGGATTAACTGACCAAAGTCGCACTTTGCACCCACAAAGTGTAAGATCATGCTGCTGGACATGCAGTTACTAAGCG
>NW_008751657.1:5803457-5809398 GCF_000715545.1 Opisthorchis viverrini | reverse complement strand
TTTCGAATGAAGAAAACGTGTTCTCACGATATGTACGTGCATGCGCCGGACTATTTGAAATTTTGCATTTTGGTGCTCGCAGATTAGATAAATTTGGTGAGAGAGGCTAGAACAGACTCTGCTCCATGTTAGCGACAATCCGGTTTTTCATACTTCCAATACAATAATGTAACGAAAAATTACACCCCACCCTTATCAAAGCTGTTCTTACGCTTGAATACAACTAGAATTTCACTACTTCAATACGAAAAGCATGCAACACAGTCCTTACTGATCACTCTGCTAGAGTTGTTTCCGCGGTAGTTTATTGGCATTTCCAACCCTAAGACTGCATGTCATCTGAATGTGCGCTTGTTTATCTTCTTCCGGTGGAGGGAACCAAAAGTGGTTGACTCTGATGAGAAGAGTTTATGACATTAACGAATTACACTTCCAGGATTTCGATGGCGCATTCGGCTCGGTAGACCGGTCTGTTCTCCTTAGCACACTTACCCATCAAGGAATGCCTTGGAAGTTTGTGAACATAAATTCTTTGTATTCTCAGAGTTCCGGAAGCAAGTGCTTCTACGGATAGCCCTCAGAAAGTTTCCGCAGGGGTGCACAGTCTCTCCCTTCTTAGTTAATTTCTTCATCGATGAGATAATAAGACGGACGCTTGGAAGTCTTCAAAACCTCTGATAAACACCTTATCGCTTTGGAATATGCGGACAACATCGTTCTCGTCGTCGAAAAGGAGAAGGTGCAGGTGCTTTTGGATGAACTGACCAAAGTCGCACTTTGCACCCACAAAGTGTAAGACCATGCTGCTGGACATGCAGTTAGTAAGCGCACTACTTACAATCCAGAGGATGCAGTCGAAGTTCTGGAGCGTTTCACGTACCTTGGAAGTCGTGTTAGTTCCGATTATAGTGTGACAAATGAGGTCAATGCACAAGTTTGCAAGGCTCGGGTCTCGTTTACTAATTCGAGACATCTATGGCATCAAAGCAGTATATCCCTGAATCTCAAGAGACGTGTGTTTCAGGCTGCAGTACGGGCTGTCTTGTTGTATGGCTGTGAGATTTGGCCTGTTCGAGCAGCGGAACTGAAACGTCTTCAGGTTTTTTAACACCATTGTCTCAACCATGGCTTGTGTGGGTTGGTGTCGGCGAATTTGCAACGAAGCAATCAGAAAGCGAGTTTTCGGTTGTGCAACGGGTACTTCCATTGAAGAATGTGTCCAGCACCGGAAACTGTGCTGCTTAGGCCATGTATTATTAATGCATAAAAGAGGGCTACTTTCCATGCTCAACTCATAGAGGTGGCCAACCCTTGACCTGGCAGTGGGGTATGAAAGAAATCACGAAACGTTTGGGTGCTGTCGGTGCTACTCGCCTTCCAGGATAGGGACGATGTCCCCACTGCACTTGGTTGGAAACGCTGTAAGATTGTAGTGACGTTCTTTTTGTCAGTTCCTACCCAGATTACATGAATGAGTGTCTGTAGGTGTATGTACCTCGGGATGACTGTAGTAAGCATACACTATGTCCCTTCCACTTTTATTCTTTTCCTCACCATGTGGCTTTCATGGTGGTACGGCAGCGAACATTGACTTAATGTTATCGATGGTATTGATGTTTGGGCTATTTTTCCTACCATATGGCGAATCCCTGCAGACAGTCCTTTTCACCACCCGTTGGTCCCTTATTGTGGAGGGTATTGTCTGTGGTGACTACTTAGTGTAGTTAAGAGGATGAAACTTAGTGGTGGAATCGCTCAAGGGTGCCTACACATTCTAGGATTGTGGGTAGACTGGTAGCATTCTTGGACGCCAATGAATAAAAGAAGCTAACAGTTCTAGTGAACCTGAGAAATTTAAAATCCCAACTTCATGTGGTCACTATCGAGTATATAATAAAAGCTATCAATGATACGTTCCAAAGTTTCTTACCGTTATCCTTTATTCTTAACTTGATCGGCGAAGGCAAGCAGGAGTCAGTTTGTATTTTCCTCTTCCATATTAAGCAGCGAATTTGTATTCATGTGCTGCAATGTATGTGACCACCACCCTACATCCGATTAACTACCTTTTGTCACTCACAAGCAGGTTGTACTGACAAGCTCCCTTGCTATCCGGAAATACCGTACGAGATGTCGAGAATTCGCCTTCCGTGCGCTTTGTACATATTTCCGTATATGAACCCTTTCTGTCCCACTAACTCGGTAGTACAGTACGTTGGCCTGTTGGTACTGACAAGCTCCCTTGCTATCCGGAAACACCGTACGAGATGTTGAGAATTCGCCCTCCGTGCGCTTTGTACATATGTCCGTATATGAACCCTTTTTGTCCCGCTAACTCGGTACTACAGTACGTTGGCCTGTTATCCTGCCCATATCCCTTGACAAGGCACTTTGTTCATCTCCCTTGCAGCGTCCTTATCACCATCTTTTGTCGAGAAACTTGCACGGTACTCTCTCTTCGTTTCGCTTTCTTGTCCTTGGCTATCGGAGCCTGTTCTTGTGATTTGAAAAGCTCCTACGTTTGATTCAATCTTTATCCGTCTGTTTGCACTGTGTACCCGTATTTAGACCAATTTGGCTGATTCGACGTATTTAAACCAGCCCCATGCCTTCTAGCTGAACGTTACTTTGTTCTGAAGCTTGATAAAGAAAGTCATAACCTCAGGTCTGCTCACTTCACGTTAGTTGTATTCGAATAGAAGAGCCATGTGCTCTAGATGCGTCCGAGAAAAACCATACCTATAGCTTGTAACGGTAAAGGTCCATTTTATTAAACTTTAACTTCACCATCTTCTACTACAGCGTGGAAAAAATTCAACGGCTGCTCGATTCAATTGAGATCAAACCGAGTTGCATCTACCGCGTCGTGAAAGCTGTACAGAGGCTCATCGTTTCTGGATAGGAACGCTCATTCTTTCGACAATTGATCTTTGTTTTTGCTTGTATCATATGTACAGTTTTTTTTTCTAATTTTGTTTGCGCTATTTTCAATCAATAAATGCGTGTGTATTTTCTGTCCTCCAGCTGCGTTGCTTTTGTTATTCTACCGTGGCTGGGCTTCGCTTCGTTTGGCTGTTTGTTTTTTTTTCTAATTTTGTTTGCGCTATTTGAACTCAATAAATGCGTGTGTATTTTCTGTCCTCCAGCTGCGTTGCTTTTGTTATTCTACCGTGGCTGGGCTTCGCTTCGTTTGTTTCGCTGTTTGTTCGTACGCTGCTGGTGTGTAACCTGTTGTCGCGATTCTTCAGCGAAACAACCATCTGTGTGATAAAGCTGCTTCAAAGTGGCCTGCAAAAGAATGAAGCATAAAAGGGATTGCCCGGGTCGCGCAACCTGTTCACCCGGACTATAAACTCGTCTGCGTCAGAAGCAAGACGTGATTAAAATTAAACCACTCTAACCGCACAGTCACCCATCTAAGGTAGGTCAGCTGTTGATCTGATCATCTGGGGCTGGTATTTTTAGTGGAATAGCCCCCTGGGGCCCACTAGCGCAATGACACGGCAGCGTTTCCCTCTTTTAATTTAGAATTTATGTGGCACATGACACCGATTTTCAGTCGCACTTATAATTTGTCCCGTCCGAACTGGAAGCGGACTGAAAGTAGCTCGTGAAATTGTAGTCTCGTGTGGGACGCGGAATCCTTTTCTTACTGGTGTTGATTCGTACTAAAATGAATAGGTTGGTTGGGTGACCGGATTGACCACCGTGTCTTTGTTCTCGGGTGATCAGATTTCTTGGTTGCTAGCAGTCGGTCATTTATACATGGGTTAGGCTTTGGAAATTCCCTGCTTGAAAAAAACGCTCATTTTAACTTTTAGAGGTGTACTGATCTCGCTTCAGTTCCCGCCTGGGGTCAATCAGTGGAACTAAGCTATAAATTCCCCGAAGCATAAACTCCCCAGTTCCAACCGTCATTCAACCGATGAAAAGTCTTATATGGAGGTAGCCCTGCAGATTTATGGGCTTATTCGGGCCTGCGCTTTTCAGTAGTTATCTGGGAACTGGGCTGGACCAAAACTGCATTGCCTTTCCTAAACCTTCGGCGCCTCATACTAGGACATTTGTGGCAGTTGATGCCAGCTCCGATCGGTGTAGGTAAAAAATACGCGGTCCGTGCTTAAAACGATGACTTGAGATATGTGACCGACGATGCAGCTGACCGATCGAATTATCCATCAGGGTACAGTGAAATATAGTTTGGCGACAACTCAGAAGTTGTTAAATCACTCGGGCGTTTCGGCGTCAATACCGCATTTGAACTTCGTTTACGATTTCTCAGGTGCCCCACTGAGCTTTCTTTAACAGCCTGGATATGAATATTCAATCATCTCCACTATAAGTAATCAACTCTGCACCTTGACAAGTGAGTGTCATCTACTACAAGCAGGCGAAGTTCAATTCCCACCAACACAAGCGTCCACTTTGCATTTTCCGGTTATGCTGTTCGTGAGCCGGGCGCTTAGGGTACGGACTGCAACAGCAGGACGATATTGAAAGGTCTCAAGTGTGTGTCGATGAAAAGTAACAGATCAGTGAATTCGATGGAACCTGCTATATCGCTCCACTGCATTATGACACGGAGTGTCAAAACCGCAAGTACCGATTCTATTTGTGCATGAGAGCCATATTTTCGTCAAGCTTCAATCATCGAATAACCAGACGATGGTGCCACACTACCATGCCAAGAAAATTTTTCATTGCATTCGCACCGTACTAGTATTCGCTGAAACCTAGATGTTCCCAAGAAAAAAGCGATGAATTATTGGGCTTAACAAAGCCCCACCTTTTGCCTGATCGTTACCGATAACCGCTAAGGCTCTGGCCGATACCGGAGCGGAGTATGGCACCGTTCAAAAGGCATCTGTTGTGTGCAGTCGCAATAAGGTCCAGACATTTACGCGTTACGTTCTGCGTCTTCGCGTTGAACTAAGAGTCCTTGAAGTAAGCCCCGCTGTTCACTACCTATCGAGTCAGAATTTTGAATGCGGAGCTAAGAAAAAGCTTTGCTTTACTATGCTTTGATTGAAAGGCTGGAGAGTAGACGAATCAACTATACCCCCCACCTCTGGCTGGGTAAGCACCATTAGTCCGCCTTGAATTCATGCACCGATGCACCTCCCTAAACCCCTCCCAATATAAAACAGGCACTAGCGGCTCATTTAATTGTCTGTTACCTGACAGCTGTTATTATATATTTTAATTTCGATTAGCAAGAAACAAAATAGAACACTAAAATCACATGGGTTTTTCAACGTAGGAACTTCCAACACCACTGTTGTTTTTCATATTGGCGCGTACATAAAGCATAACCACGTTTTATGCTCCCAAAAATCTGCAAATACCCTATTTCTAAAAACGAGCTGTGTTCTTACCTGCTTGAGAATGTACCGATATCTGGTCCTGGAGGAGGGCGCATGGACACACGAAGTAGTCCGGAGCCACCACGCTGCTTCAAGAAATCCAAAATGATAGCCATTCTCGGCTGGAAATCGGCCCTCAACGCTTTCGGCCGTCAGGCACTGTGGAATTGCCTATGCAGAAAATGTTTCTCCGATGTACAGCTCCGTAAGGAGCTGTCGCATCCGGCAAGTTTTTTTTATTTCGCTAACAAAACCAGAAAACATCATGAGTATACACGCCAAGAAAGATTTGGGCATCTGGGTTTCCTCAAACTTGCCCTTCTCACTACACCATGAGAAATCGGCCCGAAAGGCATTCGCCATTTTACGGATGATCCGACGCACCTTCTCCCGTATTACTCGCATGGACTTCCAAATACTCTATGGGGCCTACGTCAGACCGCTCTTGGAGTACGCCAACCAAGTTGTCTACTCAGGACTTACGAAAGACGTCACCCTCATTGAGCGTGTCCAGCGGGCCGCTACGAGAATGGTTGCCGGCCTCAAATCCGTGGAATACGAAACGCGTCTCGCGATGC
>NW_008751657.1:5802244-5803213 GCF_000715545.1 Opisthorchis viverrini | reverse complement strand
CTTGGCAAACAGGTTTTTTACCGTTGACCCAGAAACCCCCCGGCGGGGATATAGTAGGAAAATTTTCAAGCTCGGACCACATATATTCATTAGACAAAATTTGTTCTCGTTTCTGGTAGTAGCTGCGTGGAATGACCTTCCTCAGACGGTTGTCCACGCTCCTTCTAGAACCCAGTTTAAAGCACTATTAGACATTTATTTATGCGAATCCTCGCGCTGGCAAGAATACTGCCTCGCGCTGAGAACATAAAGAGCAGTGCTACACCCTTTTTCACTTGTGTCTTTCAGGTGAACGACAGCCACTGACCGACAAGAACAAAACCGACCCGGGAAACTTGAGCAAAAGCCTCGATCCTGAGTATCAGTCCGTAAATCCGTGAATCCGTGAACATCAATCTTGTAACTGATAAGATAATGCAGCTCTTACTCTCAGCTTCGGAGGCCTGTGGGGTTTGCACACTACGTCTGCTTGATTGCCGCTCAAGACTAGGTGGGCCCGAACACATAGCATTCACTCAAGTTGTCATGCGTCACAAACAACGTAACAATTCCTTTCTCATTTGCAACTTTAACTGATAACATGTGCACCATAATTTCCTATCCATTTCGTACACGCGACTACCACCTGCTTCGCGCGCCATGCTTACGACTTTGTGCATTTGTCAAACAAACACCCCTCTATTGACATTGCACGTGTAGTGTCTGTAATCCGTTGTCATATTTACCATTCTTCCTGAACTTGAACCACACTTTGTAACTGTCGTTCACATTGTATCATGACGTTTGTTTTAATGTTACGAATACACAATTTTCCGGCGCGACCTGCTGACTTCTTGCTGAACGACTGTATTTACGCCCGTTGAACTGTTTGTTGACTGTTGAACCAGTGGGACTAAATCTCTGTGTTTGTGTCAACTGTTAAACGTCACAATAAATCCCTGTGACATTTTTTTAGCCGTGAATAATTTT
>NW_008751657.1:5793065-5801104 GCF_000715545.1 Opisthorchis viverrini | reverse complement strand
TCTGCAGGAAATCTCGACGAGTGAATATTTTCCTCTCACAGCCAGTTACTGCATTCGGATCGGTGTAGTGGACTACTGAACCTACGCATTCGTGAGTCCCCATTTGACTACTCATTCCTTTCCTATTGTGATTTTTGTGATTTTGCATTGCTTTTTTTTGCTTGTTAAGTTATCCGAACACGCTGGTTAGGTCCTAGTCCGCTACACACATATTAAACAGACACTCAATTCTGTTACATGCAGGCGCACATAATAAACAGACACTCAATTCTGTTCACTACATGCAGGCGCGGCCGCATAAAACGGGACGCATAAACGGCCAATACGGGATATGTGCAGCAGCTATACTGCAGAGAAAACACTATATGATTCCGAAATTTCATTCAGGAACTCTCAGCAATTGTCCTAAAACGATAACACACTTCTTGGCTTATCCCACTATTTTCGTTGTATTAATTCTTACCAGTGTGCACCTAACTAGTGTAATAACCATTCCTAAAAACAAATGGCTCGTATGTGTCCGATTATTAAGTTAAGAACATTAACTATCAGTGAGCCCCACAAACCACTCATACCATCCAAGACCCTCCAGAACAAGATATTTCCTCATCATCAATCGCACCAACACGTAACATCAGCGCTTCTCTGTTCGTTTTCCACAGTTCTGGCACCCCGACTCATGAATCCGGTCTATTTTTCAAGATCATCTTAACAAGTTAACTGATCAGGCGGCAACCTTTTTTTGTCTTGACGTTACCAAATTTGCCGTACGCTTTTGCATCCACGCTTGCCTTCTCGCCCGCATTCATCTTCCAGGGTATACCATTGGTTCTTGTCCCATAGAATCCGTGGACATTGTGCACACAAGTGCTCCCAAACGGGTACCTTCTGAGATAATCACCCATCAGCCGTTTTCTAAAAGTGCACGAGCATAACAAAAGAGTCGAATCCAGTTCAATTTCCCACTCATACTACTCGCCTCCCGACGATTTCCTGCAAGACTTTTGGCCTTGCATTTTCTACTGAAATCAGCCTTATTCGCCTATTTGCCTCTTACCCCAACTTTAAACCTCCTTTGCCCCAGCTACCCTCAATAGTTCTTCTGCCAAGACTTAGAGACAACGTGTTTTACGAGTTAATCTCGGGTTACGTCGTGCGTGTACATTAGTTTTTACCTTCATCTGAACGACGGAAAGTGAAGTCATGTCCTTCGGCGGGAACCCAGCGAGCGCCATTGTGGCGCATGCTGAGAATAGACCAGAAAACATCACGACTAGAGATTCCTAAAAAGGATTTTGGTATCTCGCTCAATTCAAACACGTCCCCTTAACTGCACCACGAGAAATCGTCTCAAGAAGAACTGGCCACCACACGGATGATTTGGCGCGCTTCCTCCCGTATTGCTGGCAACTACATTAAGATACCTTTACGAGTTCGGTTACCTGCGGATTCGTGACATACTTCAAAAATTTAGGACCGGCGTCCAACTTGGCCGCAGCTTGTTTGAATTCTTGGGTGTGAGCGACGTCCATTTCGCGTTCTAAGTAAACAACTTTGTTGACATATTCAAGACATGTTAGACGCAGGCCCCTCACAGTATCTGGAATTTTGTCTGAGCAAAAAGGAGAAGATGAGGCCAGTCATCTTGATGAAAGCGAATGCAGATGTTCCGCTAAGGGACACTAAACAAGCGCTTGTAGATTGCAAGACAGTTAAGGCTTCTATTGTACGTAGTCTACCATTGTTTTCAATCAGCAACCCAAATGGGCGGATTGCCGGAAAAATTATGCTAGCTTTTGTATTTTTTCTGGAGCGCAAACTGACCCAATATATTAAATCAGTTGTTTTGACCGAAGTGACCTTGACCTTGATGTTGCGTGCTGTTTGAAGATTTCGGATGTTTTTTTATACGACTTTGATCTTGCCATTCATGATCGTTTATCAAATGTGTATTGTATGTGAGTACTGGTGGCGTACAGCATCGCCTACTTTCTCTTGGTTCATGTGGTGTTTTGCGCTTTTTGTCAAGCTAGTTTGTCGTGATCATCAACTATCCGAGATTTACCGTCCCGTGGCACATCCATGCCATACACGATAAAACGCAACGAGGTGCGTTTCCCGTCGGCTTTATTGCAGTTGTCCCCTGTGAAACGTCGAATAACCCCATGTGGCAGTGATTCCCGCAAACCAGGAGTTCACGATAGTGTTATAATGGTTATGGAGTAGCGAAGCAGCAATGTTGAAAGCTGATGTGCAGTCGATAATGACGATAATGATGATGAGGTTCACGACAGTTCATGCGGACGTAGCCTGTGGAAAAAGCGCTTGATCAAAAAGATGTGAGAAGGGCTACACGCCATTGGTACTCACTAAAAACGAGCCAAAATAACAGGCTCCGTACACTAAAGTTGATGTACTCCCGGGTTGTATACTTTTGAAATTGATGGTTGCTCCGTTTGTCAAGTCTGATCTGTGCCTGCTTCTTTTCGAGTGTATTATTGCGGGCCTTTTACTCACTGATTTCGAGCTCAGTGGTTAGAACGCAAATTTACTGACCGGAGAGTCCGCCGCCATACCCCGACCTCCGCCTCTTGACTTCTCCCGTCTCGGCTTGGGGAACTGGCGGCCTTCAAGCCATTTTGCTTCCTTTCGTTGGCAGGGCAGTTAGGCGCGGACTCATCCACTGACTTTTCTACCGCCGCGAGTGCAATGGAAAAGGGGGCTGTCTAAGGATAAATATGTCAACAGAACTGCCGCAAAAAAATCAGGAAAACACTGGTTAAGACAACTGCTTTATCCAAGTAAGCCAGCCGTGGATTCGGTAGCTTCGAAGCCACACGTGTGATGGTTGGTTGTACGCTGGCTGGGATACTGCTAGGGCGCCCAGATCTATCCTCACGCGCCATCATAAGACGATAAGGTAAGCTACGCTGAGATTCTGGTTGTAGCGGAGTCCACGCCAATTCCTATAGGGTTGCCGCACACTGTAGGCACCACTGTAAATCTACTCCAGTTGGCTGAAGTTGTCTTTTTCTCCCAGGTAGAGACAAAGCAGTTAGGCAAGCGCCGACTGAGGATTTCATCTCAATCTTTAGGCAGAGTGTGTGGAAGTTCGTCAGAACCAGCAACTCGGTGACAATTTAGGGACGAAAAGCACCTCTTGAGGGCTTTCGTGCTCTGGTGCTGAAAGGACTGGCCAGAGTAACAACTTGGCGACCGCCGCAACTCCAACGAATTACTAATGGATGAACGCACACCGAAGGAACGGAAGCAGATCATCATCGGCTCTCAACGATGGTGCTCTTAAGCTCTCCGGCAATCACATTTTAAGCAGACTCCCTTACCTCCTGTGTGTAACTAGATTACAAGCCTACACTTACGCTGGGTTACTAAGGCAAAGATATACGAATGCTAATGAAAGCGGGAATCCTACCAAGGTCACCATTGATTTTGTTAAAACCAACATGGAGCTGCATGGTAGACTGACACACAAGCCGTAGTGGTTGCAGATGATTTGCTGCACTGGATCGTGGGTTCCCTCCGAGACAGTATATCTGATATACATGCATAAAGCATACTTTTGTGTTCTGATAAGCTGGTTCCCTCAGAGCCCGAATCTGGTATTCTTGTTTTGCGTCATTCATTGGCCTTTTCCTGCCCTGCTCTGCGTTAACAATATCAGATATTGATGGTAATACAAGGCAGTCCAGATCAGACTACATTTTATAATGATCTTGAAAGAGTAGTTATGTGGTGCCGATAATGGGATTTGCCTGTTAATTATTCGAACATCTGGTCAGACAGACTCGCACATCAATATGTGAAGGGCGTTACGATAAACTCCGCGGGAGGAGCTAGAGATATGCTTGTAATAAGACCCATTTCTTTAGAAACGTGATACAGCATGGGTAATATGTGTCTGCATGAAACCAAACGACCAAGGCGGATGAGGAAGTCCGGAAGAAATACAGTTAGTTGGTCGATTTGCAGTCGATTCTGAGTGTACGGATAATGGAGAGGGGCTTCTTCGGTTGTGTGCAGATCATCGTCTGTTCCTGGCCAGTACGAACTTCCAACACAAACGCCCACACCGAGTTACTTGGAGGCTACCTTCCACAAAATAATCGTGGATTCACTTGGACCATATGGCTATCATTTACCGATGGAAAGCCTCGTCTAAGGATTTTCGTTCCTTCTGGGGGTACGCAGCTTGACTCTGATGACGCCATCGTTCGGGCCCGCTTAGCACTTCGCTTTTCGCCAGTACTACGCGTGCCGACAAGTTTCAGTAGCTGAAAAGTATCGAGCTGACGTGGCTACAAAGCACAGTCATGGGGACGACGAAGATTGCTTGGAGGATGAATGGAGGCGGGTTTAAGAAGCAATGCTGTCAGCTTTCAAAATTGTTTGTCCAACCCATCTGACTCGACTCAATAAACACTGGATATCTTCCAGATCAGCAGATCTTATTGCTGCCAGCAACTAGTGACTATGATGGCGCACACAGACCCTCAAACACCGGATAATCAGGAGTTTAAAGAATGACAGAGAACGCTGGTGGACTTCTAAGGCCAAGGTGATGGAGAACGCTTTTGCTGCCCTGTTTCAACTAATCCGATCAACGGGTCAAAAGGAGGCAGGTGTCCGTGAGGCAATATGCGAAAAAGACGAAATTTCATTCCATCAATCGCCGTGTTGAGCGGTGAGCTGAGCACTTCCAAGAACGGTTCACCTGGTCTCATTCAACACAACCGCTGGAAGAACCAAGTGGACCCGAATAGAACGTTGACACCAACCCACTATCAGCAACCGAAACCCAGCGTGAGATCTCAATCCTGAAGTGCGACAAAGCACCTGGGCCGGATGGTTTACACCCCGTGCTCTTAAAAGAGGGTGGGGAGGTCCTGATGAACAATCTGACAACCAAACTGCAGAAGATTTGAAACGAAAACAGAATATTCATGACAGCCGAATGGAGTTCATCGACCGTCATCCCAGTTTTCGAAAAGGGAGCAATAACCTCATGTGAAAACAATCGTGGAGTCAGCCTGGTATCTTCTAGTAAGGTCAGATTTCTGAAAGTAACCGCAGAACGCCCGGAATCTACTGACACCCTAAAACTCCACCAAAATCTCAATAGGAAAGCCGGCAAGCATCCAAGCCAGTCAATCATCCACCCAATTTAGCAAAAGCCGATGAGTGTTCAGGTACGCTACAGAAGCATGAACGGATGTGACCAGCATTCGGACATTTCACGGAAGCACGATTGATGTTGATGGGTATTCACTAAACGCCTATCAGAAAACCTAGATGTCAGAAAGTGCTCTTTAAATAGCGCGCGGTTGTTGTAACTTTTACACTCGCACGTACTCACTCGCTTTTTCGGAATATGGCTGTTTTGTTTCCTTCTGAGTCTTTTTTCGGCACTAGGCACTGGAGCGCGGTCAACAGTTGATACCACAGATTGGCGAATCAACAGATATAACAGTATCCGTCGCATCCAAGGTACTCCCTGGCATTATTTTGCGCAGATTGATGGATTATCAGGAGAGACAGGTTCGTGAAAATCATGGGTTTGACCTGGTCAAGGATGCATCGACGATATATTTACCTTGAGACAAATTCTTGAACAGCGCCACTCCTTTAGACGTCCCACGTTGGTCGTTTTTCTGAATTCGAAAGCTGCCTTTATTACGTCAATCATCAGCAAATTCGGCAGCGTCTGGCGATCAAAGATGTCCCTTCCAAATTTCTCTTCCTTAGGAGGGAACTGTATATGAACTCCTGTGAGCGTGTATGAGTATACGGCAATCTTTCGCCTGAGTTCACTATCTTAGTTCTTCGACTTCGTTAATGATACTCTGCTTGAAACTCCTCTACCTGCCTCTGAAACCTAGGAAGCGAAATGCTCCCGGACGTTCGCTCACGGAGAGAGTATGTGGACAATATTGCTCTCCCTTGTTCAGATCCTGCCCAAATGCAAATGATTTTAAATAACCTAGATAACTCTGCCGCGCGATTTGGCATGCGCTTCACACCTGAAAAATGAAAAGTGCTGCTACAAGACTTGGTTGGATCAAATCCAAACCTCACGCTTGCAGGCGAGCTAATCGAGGTGGTTGATAAAATTTTTTACCTGCGCAGTTGTATAAGTTCCGCTGGACTGGCTGGAGATTACTTCTCGAATCCGGATGGCCAGGTCAGCTTTTGCCAAACTCCCACACCTATGACGCCAACGTGGCGTCACATTTTTTCCAAGGGTAGAGTGCCCACTGCGGTGTTATGATCTATACTGCTTTGCGGATCAGATATGTGGCCTCTACGCGCAGAGAACATACTAAAGCTCTCCGTATTTGACCATCGGCGTCTCCGAAGCACTGTTCAGGTGTTGTGGGCACATCGGATTAGCAATGTTGAGGTACGCCAGATGGTCCTAGGAAGAAGGAAGTCTCCCACGATAGGTAAATTACTCACGCTTCATAGGTTGCGCTGGTTGGGACATGTACTCCGCATGCCAGAAGACCATCTGCATCACAGAGCATTTTTATCCCAGCCCTGTGTTGAGTGGAAGCGACCGAGCAGTGGACAGTGTATGACCTGGCGACGAACTACGAAAACATCAACCAGTAAACTTAATCGGGTGGGAAACTGCCGCATCCCTGGATGGGGACCTCGGGACTCAAATTACCAGTGGTTTATGACATTGGCGGAAATGAACCAATCGCCCAGTCATTTGCGCCTGTGCATCAAAGCTATAGCCTTCAGTGCCTGGCTATCCAACTTCCGAACAAACTGAACATGCATTCGCTTCCAAGGCTTGGTTGTATGTTTCACTTTCCCGTTTTCCGGTGATCGAAATTGTATCAGCTGAAACCAATGTGCCTATGGCACACAGTTTATAGCCGATAAATAACTTATTCTTCAAGCTTTTAGCGAGGACCTTCCAAAATCTTCATGCCATGCGTTTGTCCAAGATAATGGAAGCAGCTGTGTATCCGTGTGCGCAGTTAGGAGACCAATAAATGGACTGAAAATCGTCAACGGCTTAGGCTTAGTGCGCGAGATCTCCTCCAACAGGTCTATACAAAGGGGAAATAGTATTCAAAGGATTACTGTTAAACATTCTTTCCTTTGTCGGATAAGAAAGAGCATAGTCACCGGTGAAGAGCGTCGAAGTGAAGAGACCATCGCAAACAGCTGTTGACATTTATTTTTCAGGGAATGTGACCGGAGACAAAATCAAATTGGATTAATGTGTCTGGATGAAGCTACGCCACGAGTGGCACTAGTCACTTGGATCACCACGATGAATGCTGATTGCTGAAGCCCTCTGTGATACTGTCTGATGGGAAATTCCTCTAGGAATGAGCCGAATGGCAGAAAATAAAATGTTTGCATATGTGAATTGAAGGTGGCAAGACATATTTCGTAATGTATATGCTCACGTTAGTGCAGTAAAAATGCTGCGGAAAGACGGAGCTATGGATTGTGTGAGCTGTAATAATGAAATGGTTCAACCATAGCAGCCTTTCGGTACCTAGCTGTCGTGCTACTCGAAGGAAGCCCGAGGGCCCAGATACTGCCAGGTTACCCAAACCTAGACAGTAGCAGTCGATTTGCCGGAGTTGGGTTCAAGCCACGGACCTTCTGGTCATTACGTCAACCTCTTAACCACTGGGCTATTTCGAGCTCGAATCTCGGAGATAAGTTTCTGCTGACCCCAAACATAATTTAACACGACGAATTATCAGACTTCAAGTCAAACTTGAGTGTGATTCAACCGCGAAGTCTGGTGGACACAAAGCTAAGGAAATGGAGGAAGTCCAAGAAACCGGATTTGCCAGAGAATTGAGCTGATCCATGCGACCAGCCTCTGAAACTGCCTGTGAGCGAAAATGTTATATCTGACTGTTTTTCCTACTCCAGTCATTATCGTCATCATCATCAAGGACAGCAACATCAGTGTTGCCACTGATGCTTCACTGCCGTACAACCATAAGGTTCGTCTGTATATATATATATATATATATAATTATGAT
>NW_008751657.1:5788675-5792309 GCF_000715545.1 Opisthorchis viverrini | reverse complement strand
GGCGATGTCATCTGCGTACTCCAGGTCGACAAGGCTCTCGCCAGCAACGATTTGAACACCGGGGTTTTGAAAACCGTCCAGTGTTCGCCTCATTATTTCATCGATGACGAAGTTGAACAAGAATGGGGAGATGTTTGACACCACTTTCTGTAATGAAGCTTTTGGAGAGCTCACCATACACTCTCACCCGCCCAGAAGTATGTGAATATAGGGATCGGATTATGTTTCCAAATTTCTGGGGCATACCCTGTTGAGCAAGTGTATTTAACAGAACTGATCGATCAACAGAATCGAACGCACCCTTGACGTCAAGAAATACCAGGATTGTGGGTCGTCTGTACATGTGGCGTTGCTCTAACACCTGACGGAGTGTGAAAATGTGATCAACACAGCCTCTACCCGGTCGAAATCCTGCTTGATTCTCACGAGTCAAGGTTTCGCGTGCTACCGGAAGACGACGAAGAATCAGTGACGCCAGAAGCCTTGTCACAACAGGCGTCAAACTAACACCTCTGTGGTTATTCACATTCCGGCGCCTAACTGCCATGCCGCCCGAGGTAAGCACGAAGGCCAAGATGCTGTCACGTTGCCCAAGCCTAAACGGGGGTAGTCGAGAGGCAGAGGTCGGTTTCGAACCTCGGACCTTCGGGTCAGTAAATTCACACTCTAACCACTTGGGCCATCTCTCCCTTTTTAAAGATGGGCACCACTATCGATTCACTCCAGTTGTCTGGGACGGCCTCCTCCCAGATAGACCCAAATAGGCTAGACCGGCACTGGCTGAGGAATCCACCGCCATCTTTGAAAAGAGCAGGTGGAAAGTCGTAAGGAGCAGCAGCACGATGACGATTGAGTAAAGAAGTACATTCGGACACTTCTGAGACTGAAGGCGGCACCATATTTACCGCCCACCTTACTGTTGGAGACCAGGATTCTGGATTGGAGGTAGCAAGTGGCCGGCTGAATTGCTGGTCGAAGTACTGTGCCCAGCGATCCAACCGTTCTGCTTTGCTGCATATCAGGGAACTATTTTGGTCTCCGATTATTTCGCTGATAAGAGTTTTCCGAGGACCATTCAAACGAATCAAGTGGAACAGCTTGCGCACGTTTCCAACATTCTTTGCATCTTTCGTTTCTTCGACTTTTCGTGTCCACCAAGCTTCTTGGTCTGCGCGGACACTCATTTTCACCTGGCGTCGGATGATACACCGGGTGGAGTTTTGGTGGCGGTCAGGGGGAGTTTGTCGCCGGATCTTTAGCAAAGACACAGTCTTATCAGACATCCAATGCTTGGATGAGATCGGTTGGGTTGTACCGCAAACAGACATTCCGACTTGGAGTAACACTTTGGATATATTTTCCCAGTGGCCGTTTGCATCCGATACCATACAGTCCGGCAGGCATTGGAGGAGCTGCTTCTGAAAGTTTCGTTTGACTTCCACTAGCTTCTCACTGGCTAAGTGATGTGTGCACGATTTGTGTACACCTGAAAAGCGCAATGAAAAGCAGCAGCGTACAGGTGCATGGTCGGAGTCCACGCTGGTATTACAGAAGGAGCCACAGGTGGTGGTCGACCCTCGCTACCAGTAACTGACGGCGATCTGGTCTATTTGGATTCGGCGCTGGTTTGATAGTGGGCACCACGTTGTCAAGCGATTTCCGCTCTTTCGGAAATTCGTACTGCAAAGGAACAGCCTGTAATCGGCACACATCTGAAGTAAGCGGTCTCCGTTGTCCGTGCGTCTAGTGTCCAAACCAAGACGACCACCCAATCGGGCCTCAGCAGCTCTTAGTCTACCTACTTGGGCGTTCATAACATCAGTAACCACAATGATATCTGAGCTTTTAGTCTGCTGTAGAAGGGCACCTAGAGCGTCATAGAAGCTGTCCTTGGCAGATTCAGAGCTACAATCAGTTGGGGCGTAAGCAGATACAATAAACAAGGTGCGATGGACCTCACTTTCTCTAGGTTTTTGATAGAAGTTGCCAACTGAACCACACTAAGGTGACCATCAAAGGGTATCCATTCAAGTAGGGACACTTCCGCACATTAACTCAATACAATACCCACCCCAGCATATCTAGCTGCAGCGGCCTCTACGTCACCAGAGGTGTGTAGCCGGAACCTGGAAGAGAGCGAGGGGGCAGTCAGTTCTATCACAGTACTTGAGTCCTGCGTTCTTGTTTCTGACAGACAACATACATCACTACAGAGGGAATCCAGCGTACGCTCAAAAGCCGCCTGTTGACCAGCTTGCTTCAGTGTGCGAACATTGAAGGTGGCTAGGTAGACAAGCTTCCTGGGTTTCGAAAACAGACTTCGAAGTGTTTAGGGTTGTGACTGAACTGGGATGTGCAGAAGCTTCACCTGAGTGTGGTGCAGGGCGAGCGAAACGATCAGTCCTAGAGCTGGGACCTGTGGGAAAAGTATTCAAATTCGGGTAGAGGAGGGTGAAAGACGGTAAACGTGAAAGTGTAAGAAGGGAGACGTCAGCAATAGAATGTTGTCGCTTACCCGCCCTGCTGTATGCAGCAAGTAAGGCGACCCGGCTGATGACACCACGCGACGGCCGTCGTGGCATAAGAGTATTGTTAGTTGTGTATGTCATGGTTGTACGAGGACTGGGCTACTGCAAGGGCGCCCACACCTAGAGAGGAGGACGATTAGGGTCCTCAACCAAAGCCTTTGGCTCAAAAGCCTAACCGCCAGACAGCGGTGTTCGGCTGGAAATGCAAGTACATTACCATTTTTTTGCGGAACACGTCGCCATACATGTTCCAACTCCAACCTGGAGGGCCAGTACACTGTGTTCGTCAAACCTCTACCCGTAGACCAACCTGGTATGAGAGACTCTGTGAGCATCGTGCGGACACTCCCCAGTATAGCTCAATGAGTCGCCGAGGTACACAAACCGCCACACCACGGTAAGGTCCAGTCTCTTCGTGACGGAGTCCTACTCCAGTGCCTAGTGTGGGAAAAGAACGCCGACAAAGAACACAACGGCAACAAGCGAGTGCGCGCGAATGCAGAATTTACGACGGTCCAGCGCTATTTAAAGAGACTTGGCATTTATCCAGGATATTTGATCAGTGTTTAGTGAACATCGATTAACATCGACCGTGCTTTTATGAAATACGTGAACACTTATTATACTCGGTCGTGCTTCCGTGGAATGTCTGAACACTCATCGGCTTTTGCTGAATTGATTGAGTTACTGACTGGCCTGGATGCTTTCCGGCTTCCCTTTTGATATTTTGGTGGAGCGTCAGGATCCCAGTAGACTCCGGGAATTATTTTTTCAGGAATCTGATTTTCCCGCAGAAACAATCAGTGATCAAAGTGGCGCGACCATCAGGAATAAAAAAGGATACCTCAACCGCTGGACTGAGCATTTTGAGTAAAAATTATTATGGCCATCCAATACTCTCATTTGGATCCTGTACATGCAGTAGAACCGTGGACGGTGAACGTGGAACCCCATACAGCAACGGTTTATGGTTGCGTCTCTTCTCCGGAGCGCCACTCAGCTCCTGGTTCGGATAACCCCCCGAAGGTGGAGGTGAGGTTCTCGGTCAGCCTAACACGTCATAACGAGACCCTCGCCGTCACTTCTCCGTCGTTCGTGAGACACTG
>NW_008751657.1:5764524-5787384 GCF_000715545.1 Opisthorchis viverrini | reverse complement strand
GGGCTGGGATACTGCCAGGGCGCCCACACCTAGACAGGAGGACGATTAGGGTCCTCAACCAAAGCCTTTGGCTCAAAAGCCTAACCGCCAGACAGCGGTGCTCGGCTGGAAATGCAAGCATATTACCATTTTTTTGCGGAACACGTCGCCATACATGTTCCAACTCCAACCTGGAGGGCCAGTACACTGTGTTCGTCAAACCTCTACCCGTAGACCAACCTGGTATGAGAGACTCT
The DNA here is from genome assembly GCF_000715545.1 of Opisthorchis viverrini. Lineage (NCBI taxonomy): Eukaryota > Metazoa > Platyhelminthes > Trematoda > Opisthorchiida > Opisthorchiidae > Opisthorchis > Opisthorchis viverrini. The sequence goes on along the minus strand of NW_008751657.1, from coordinate 5,787,148 downwards.
GTGAGCATCGTGCGGACACTCCCCAGTATAGCTCAATGAGTCGCCGAGGTACACAAACCGCCACACCACGGTAAGGTTCTCTCTCTTCGTGACGGAGTCCTACTCCAGTGCCTAGTGTGGGAAAAGAACGCCGACAAAGAACACAACGGCAACAAGCGAGTGCGAATGCAGAAGTAAGGTCCAGTCTCTTCGTGACGGAGTCCTACTCCAGTGCCTAGTGTGGGAAAAGAACGCCGACAAAGAACACAACGGCAACAAGCGAGTGCGCGCGAATGCAGAATTTACGACGGCCCAGCGCTATTTAAAGAGACTTGGCATTTATCCAGGATATTTGATCAGTGTTTAGTGAACATCGATTAACATCAACCGTGCTTTTATGAAATACGTGAACACTTATTATACTCGGTCGTGCTTCCGTGGAATGTCTGAACACTCATCGGCTTTTGCTGAATTGATTGAGTTACTGACTGGCCTGGATGCTTTCCGGCTTCCCTTTTGATATTTTGGTGGAGCGTCAGGATCCCAGTAGACTCCGGGAATTATTTTTTCAGGAATCTGATTTTCCCGCAGAAACAATCAGTGATCAAAGTGGCGCGACCATCAGGAATAAAAAAGGATACCTCAACCGCTGGACTGAGCATTTTGAGTAAAAATTATTATGGCCATCCAATACTCTCATTTGGATCCTGTACATGCAGTAGAACCGTGGACGGTGAACGTGGAACCCCATACAGCAACGGTTTATGGTTGCGTCTCTTCTCCGGAGCGCCACTCAGCTCCTGGTTCGGATAACCCCCCGAAGGTGGAGGTGAGGTTCTCGGTCAGCCTAACACGTCATAACGAGACCCTCGCCGTCACTTCTCCGTCGTTCGTGAGACACTGACTTGACAACAGCAAGCGGGATTCCGGCCTTTCAGGGGTTGCCTAGACCAAATGCTCACACTCCGTCAGGCGCTAGAACAACGCCACAGGTAAAAACTACCCACAACTCTAGTATTCCTGGATTTCCAAGGCGCTTTCGACTCGGTTGCCGGTATGTCCTTGACACGCTTGCCCACCAAGGAATTCCCCGGAAGTTCGTGAGCATAAGCTCTTTGTATTCTCACACCTACGGACGTGTGAGTGTCCTGCATACGTTCAGCTGTAGCACTCTTTCGGTGCCTAACTGCCATGTCACCCGAAGGTTGCACGAGGGCTGGGATACTGCCAGGTTGCCCAAGGCTAGACAGGGGAAGTCGAGAGGCAGAGGTCGGTTTGAACCACGGACCTTCCGGTCAGTAAATTCGCGCTCTAACCACTTGGCCCATCTCGCCTCCCGTGAGAGTGTACGGAGAGCTCTCCAAAAGCTTCCGTACACAAAGCGGTGTCCGTCACGGACGCCCACTTTATTCCCATTTGACTTCGTGATCGGTGAAATCGTAAGACAAACACTGAAGGTCTCTCAAAACCCCGTGCGTTCAAATACCCTGTGACCAAAACCTTGTCGATCTAGAGTATGCAGACGACATCATTATCGTCTTCGAAATGGAGAAGGTACAGGTGTTTTTGGATGAACTGACCAAAGTCACCCCGTCCTTTGGAATGCACTTTGCACCCATAGAGTGTAAGGTCATGCTCCTGGACATTCAGCCACTGAACATGCCAATTACAATCTAGGGAGAGGCACTGGAGCGTTCTGCGTACCTTGGAAGTTGTATTAGTTCTGACTGTAAGGTAACGGATGAGATCAATGCACAAATTTGCAAGGCTCGGGGCTCGTTTAGTAATTTGAGACATCTATGGCATCAAAGCAGAATATCCCTGAATCCCAAGAGACGTGTGTTTCAGGCTGCAGTACGGGCTGTCTTGTTGTATGGCTGTGAGATTTGGCCTGTTCGAGCAGCGGAACTGAAACGTCTTCAGGTTTTTTAGCACCATTGTCTCAACCATGGCTTGTGTGGGTTGGTGTCGGTGAATTTGCAACGAAGCAATCAGAAAGCGAGTTTTCGGTTGTGCAACGGGTTGTGTCTGTCCAGCACCGGAAACTGCGCTGCTTAGGCCATGTATTACTAATGCCTAAGAGAGTTGGTCAATCCTTGACCTGGCAGAGGAGTATGAAGGATATTACGAAACATATGGGTGGAGACCGCGTGATCCTCACGGTCGCTGGTTGGAGGCGCTGCATGGTGTGGATGCCAACCGCTGTCAACCGATGATGTACATGTGCACTCCTGATACATGCTATGATGTACCTTTTGACTCCATAAGTGCCGTAAATTGGCTACAACAACTCTGGCTCTTGAGATTCGTGCATTGACTTCTGTCACACTACCGTCAGGGTAACCGTATCAGACACAATTGCTTGAGTTTGGGAGCTCCCCATGCACTCTCACGCGCACATAAGTATATGATTGTAAATAACGAATTACATTTATGACCTTTTGAGACATACCATGTTGCACAACCGTGTTTAGAAGGACTGACCGGTTGGCAGAATCCAGCATACTTTTAAAGTCAAGGTACATCAGAAGTATAGGGTACATATAGCCCACTGTTACTCTCACACTCGAAGGCACGAGAAGATGTGGTCCACGCAGCTCGTTCTTGGTTGGAGTCCTGCTTTGTATTTTGGGGTCCCGTCTCCACGCGCCTTCGTCATACGGCATGAAGTAGACTCCATTCGAACCGCGAGTCTGTTTATTCCCCCAGATTGTCACACGTGGACACCACTATCGACTGCACGCTGTTGGTATGGTTGATCTCTTTCATCCAAGTACTGGGTGAGTACTTCAACTTCATTCTAAATAGAGTGGACATGAATTCGTGAGGACCAGCAGTTCGGTGTCGCCTGAGGGAGAAAAGACATTTGCATATTTCGGAAGCCGTGGGGATGGCCAAGTTCATTATTTGGGGCTCTGCTGTGGCTCAGGAATCGGAGGAGTAGCTGGTGACCAGTTGAAGTGTTGAAAGTGTTCAACCTGACAACAGACGTTTTTTAGAAATGAGTGAACCATGTTATCTTTTTTTCGCCCACCAGAGGCCTGTCCGGGCCGATCGCGCTTACCGTTTGGAGTAATTTACACAGTTTCTTGCTTTTTATCGTTTCTTCCGCTTTCTGGACCCGCCAAGTTTCTCGATCTGCGCATTTTTCTGCTAGTCATTTGAGTTGTATTGTACTCTTGATCAAGAGGACTACATGTTCGGTCTAGCAGTTTTAAAGTGTCCTTCGAGATCTAATACTTACATTTAGTTTGCTCTGTTCGACAGCCAGCAGTATCTTGCAGGGTTCGATAAGAGTAACTGCAGGAGGCATTCGCTGTTGTTTGGGATTTAGATTCTAGTTCAAGATGACACGCAACTGATCTCGAATGAAGTTAAGTTTACTGGTAAAAGAGCACTCGAACAGTCGTGAAATTGTTTTTGAAAGTGTCAGAGCTGCAGCCTGTTGGAGCGTAGGTAGATGCAATAAACAGACAGTGATCTTCGGGGCGTTTACGGGCTGTTCTCACAGACGTTGCCAAATGAACCGCACACAAGCAATAAACGAACATTCGATTAAGCAGGAACACTTCAGCTTGATGATATAAAATAATACCAACTCCGACAGAACCAGCTGTGGTGAATTCTGCATCGCCGCAACCAGAAGTGAGAAGTAACCGATGGCTAGGTCAGCTCAACAACTGTACATGGGTCCTGAATAATCGTTTCAGAGTGTCAGCACACATCAACTGAAAGCGATTTGGGCTTATATGCAAGAGCAGTCTGTTTTCCAGCTTGTTTCAGAGGGAGAGCTTTAAAAGCTATCAGAACTGTGTCGGTGTCTTGAGGATGATTTCGAAGTATCTATGGCCTTGGTAGTCGAGTGAACGTAGATGTTGCATCTAACAGCAATGAGCGGTAAGCGGATCTGTTAGTCCTGAAGAATGGATCCACAGGGATGCTGGCCGCAACGGAGTATGAAATTGGAAAACGAATGTGATGGATAAATAAACGAGACTCCCTCGTGAATCGTTTTCAGTCCTCGTACATGAACCATACAGCACGTTAAAGGACCCGGTTGATGTGCCACGCGACAGTCGATGTTGAACGAAATTAGGTAACCGTTCGATTCTTCGTCAAGTCCGTACCTAAGAAACCTCTTATTTTTCTTTCATCAGACGATCGACCTCCTTGAGAACGCTATGCCAATCCACATCTGCTCTCTTCAATTCAGTGACGTCTTTTACTCTGTCGACCATGGAATTCTCAAAGTTAGGCTATTTTTCAAAATAGATCCTCTTACGTTCTAATGGAAAGATGGCTTCTTAAGCACTGGGAACTTCCAGATGATTGTTGTTCAAGATGCATTTCAAAAGGCAGAGTTGAGCGACGGGGTCTCCTAAGGTTCTGTCCCTGGTCCCTTGTTATAGGTTTAGGTCGACAACGTTATGCTAAGGTGAACTTCCATTGAGTCATTTTCGCTGACGATGTTGTGATATTGAGCAGCCTTTAAGCCATTGATTTGGCATACTGGGCGAAAACCGGATTCTTCCATCCTGCACTGCTGGTTGGTATAAGGGGGTCTAGCTCACTCACGATATCTCGGAGCGTACCCCTTAGCCAACGCCATCTTTACGTGGAGGTCGGGCCTGAGGATTGCAGTGGCTCACATGGTTCAACCCTGCCAGTAGGGCCCAGTAGGAACATGAACTAGTAGACCACATACTATTAGTAAACGTAATATGAAGTAGTCTTGGGGTAAAGTTGTACTGTCGTTCTGCAGGAGTGTGAAGGCCGTACGGTGCTTCCTCCTGGCGGCCAGCGTGTTTCTACTTAAGGAAACAACGGTGCCAGCAGCCTGTGTGGTAAGAAAGATTAAAAGGGCTCACCGTTGGACTACATGCCATTCAATACGGAGGGGAAATGGAAAACCCAAGAAATCGTAGCATTATTCTTGGGTAGTATTTCTCTTGAACAGCTTATAGTTTCTGCACATAACCGGAAGGTCTGCCATTTCAAACTTGCATGTAAATCAATGCATTTTTCGGAATCGGTTTGGTAGCTGTCACATCATCTGCTTCTACCAGATTGTTCCTTTCGCCCTGAGCTTGTCACTGTTTTATCGCCACACATATGAGTGCTTAATAGGAAATTTACTAATCGAAATACACAACAGAATTATTCACTTGTCACTCCCTGTTGACCCTCTCTAACTAGCAGTTGAAAATCTCCAGCAACACAGACTCCTTCAATCAATTAGAAAATGTTAATGACCGATTGGGTCGTCATCGTTTCAGATGGGTTTGGTTAATAAATTTACCGATTGTTTATCAAGCCTCCTCGAAACATAGGCTCCTGTTTTCACGTCTCTTGAGCTTCAGTTAGTTTTACTTGTGTATTGCCGTCAGTGATGATAGTGGTTGCTTCTTAACGGAAATGCGTTCGAATAGTGTATTTGCAAGCTGTTTCATAGTACGAGCGATAGGATTTTGTTTCGAGTCCTGAAATTCTGCAGAAACCTAAGGAGACCAAACCTGGAGGGATTATTCTTGGGTAGTTTTTCTATGAGGAGGCAACCTTAGTTTGAACCTGTTTTGCGGTGGAAACACAAATTTCCCTAATCTAGTTGCTTTTGACACCCTCGAGCATTGATGGCTGTTAGTGGTATTTTGACTCGGTGAATACAGTCTGCATGTTAACACACTAAATGCAGTCCTTGATAATGTGAATCCCACCCCGCTCGTGGTTTATATAATTGGAACCAACGGTTGACTATAAAGTATACCGCTTGCCCGTGAATTACATCAATCCCTGTTTCGCCCTGAATGCTGTAAGTCATCCTGACGGATCGGTTTTCAATGTGTCGATTCTCTATGATTGTAATACCTTCATTAGTGACCACCAATGAGTTTGAACCTCACCGCAGTACTGACAGCATGATTCGTTTTTTCCCATCTAGTCGTTCTCCACAAATTCCTTTTGTGAAACGGCTGTGCTTCTCGTGTGATCCACTACTACGATTCACTGCTTAAACACAAGCACTGGAACTCAGCTGTATCTTGATGATACCACCTCTGTTGATGACGAAACGTTTGGAAAAAACATTGACAAGCTCAGGGAGTAACTCAGCCATCATATTGACCAATGTTGACCATCATTAAATTGATTGGGAGGATTTGTCGTTTACAAGACAGTCGCTTCAGAGTAGAGCGTTCTTTTTCTGGTTCAACGTAATTGATGTTCGGCTCGGGTGATCAGGTCTCCCACGATTAGCAACTCCTTTTGAATTTCAGTTATTGTGTGCGTCCACTCACATATTTTTCTGCTTTGCAGTAGTGTAACTTGATGTTTCAATGCCTTTTTTCCAGATGATATACTGAGATGCGATATCTGCTAAGGAGATGTTTCGTGTTTTCGAGAATAATAATTCCACTGAGCGTCGCTCAGTTCACAACGGTGTCCTCATAACTCATGACGATCTATCTGACAGTTGTGGGTTCATCACGTGGTTTCATTTTATTGACCTTTACATTTAGATAGTCTTTCACGTAAAGTACCATCGTTGTATGTGAAACCACTTGCGCCGGATAAGCCAATCGATCTTCCTCAGTCAGGAGTGTCACATGATGATCGCCGTCTTCCACTGGTATGTACGGGTTCTTCCATGCTGTTTCCATTTTCCTCAGAATCGCCCAGTTGTTTCTGTCTGATTCTTTTTCCTTTGTATCAGTTTATTAGAATTTTTTTGAGCACTTATCCTCCACGTTACTTCTATTGACTTTATGAAGTTTGTTGTCGTGGTCCACGGATAAGTAACGTAGCACTCACTGTGGGATTTGAATTGTGTTCTGCCAACATACTTATCTTTGCGCACAAGACCATGCTCAGTTGTCGTAAAAATACTTGATACGTTAACTTTTGACTGCTCTTATATGGATGATGAGTTGCTATGCATTCGGCCCGTCTGTTTTTGTTAGAGACATAGTCAGATTCCGAATACCGAGCCTCACAATTGCTTTCTTATTGGGAACCCATCAGATGGGAGCAGAGAATTTGGACGCTAAACGCTGGTTAGGAGTTTAGGGTCCTCACCACCCGTCAGCTGACCAGTTTCCACAGTTTCGGGTTTCAGTTAGACGTGTGCGAAAAAAACCGGCTACACTCAAGCTCATGGCTGCTCCAGAACCGGTAGCTATTCATATAAAACCTGACGGCCCACTAGTGACTAGGCGATCGTCTGATCGAGTAAGCAGTCTGTTCAGAACCAGTTCTACCATGTTTTCTCCAATGTCTTAGCCACCCATCAACCCAGCGTCGCCATATCCGATAGGTTAGTTAACTCAATCAAAAGGTTTGAAACAGCAGCATTGGAAAGTCTACTATGGGGATGCGAACTGTTCATAAAGCCGGACTGGGTTCATGGTCGCATGACCAGAGTACTAAACCTTTTGCTGGGTGCACAATCTTGCAAGTATAAGCCGTGTGATAGATGACGTTCACTTAGCCATAGAGGATAAACCACAATTAACTAACTACTTGGTGATTTTATCTGACACACAGCTTGATGAGCCGTTCGGATGGTACTACCGTCCGCTCTCGAGGAAGAACAACAGCCAATCTAGGTAGAAGTTAAGTTGAGTGAGTGAATGGCAGCTAAACCGACTAAATGGTTTCTTCCGATTTTTATAAGTTCTGAGGTACGTGTGCCACAGGCTTGTTTGTTTCACCTTGTTTTAGCTTCACGAATTCGCTCGATCACTGGGTTGCCTAAATACCAATATATGCACATAACTGTTTGACTTGAGTCTCTTTCCCGAAAACCATTCATGACTTGTTTCTCACGCGTATGCAGCTGCGAAACGACTTGTAAGAATGACGTTTACTAACCGTTCTGTAGTATCTTTCCGATTTTGATTCAGTTATGTTCAAGCTACGTGACGGTGCCATGGAACCCTAGGTTACGCGTAACAGTTGTCGCCTACCCTCTGAATGGCGCCTTGTTTATGCACACAACGGTCATTCTTACTCCAGGGGCGCATTTCATTCCATTCCACACTTTTCAGCACATTGTGCTTTGTGTTCATTGATCCAGATATGGGACTAGCTTGCTTGCTTGCTATTTTCTATGACCGCATTCCACCAGATCCTGTCATCGCTCTTGGCATCGAATATTCACAAGGGGTTCACTGGATCCGTGGAATTTGTGTAGCCGCGCTTGTGACTTCGATTTTTGCGACCACTTGTACTGTGTCCACAGCTGTGGACGCACCTCAATTTCAAAGTGGCATTATGTAGTCTTCCTTATTGGTGCCCTATTGGTATCATCTGCTTGTTTCCGTGTAGGTTTGGCACCTATCGCACATGTAGTTTAGATGATATCGGAGTGAGGCGAATGTAGTCTAGGAACAACCTCTTGTATTTCCAAAATGACCAGAATGTGTTCCGTAGTTATCTGAAACGAATCCAAATAGTCGCAAGTTTGTTGTTTCATTGTCTGAGGCAGCACTAACGGAGTGTCTTCTCATCCCAGCATCTTAGTTTTCTTCGTGGGCGATTTATCTATCATCCTACGGATACCGCTGGAAAGATTATCCAGCTGTTTCCGTCCTCTAGCCCTTTTCAATGAGAGGCAGCAATTGCAGTCCGGTAGGAAAAGACGCCCTGTTTTTTCAAAGTTGAAATTGCCGTTTGGGTGATAGCTGAAACACAAATGTACAATATCGTTCTGGTCACTAACGGGTCTTCATCGTACGTTCCACACTTCTATCTGGTTTTGCACACTTTATTCTTCGCCCTTCTTGAGATTTGCACATTCAAAGGTTTGAATCAGTCTACCAGCTTGATGCAAAACAGTTCCAGAAAAGAGACTGTCAACTATCGGCTCGTGTCATCATCCATGATTGCTGAGGAAAGGCCTGCGATTCGTTCAAGTTTCTGCAAAACAGACCTCAAAAGGATGGTAATGGTTCTATTGTTCGACCACATTTAACGGTCGACAAAGACATACGGATATGAGCTGGGTTACCACACTGACTAATAGGCTGATATAAGTCAGCCAGTTTCCCTAGTTAGGTCGGGATATTTTCCCATAAATCTATTGGGGTCGGGAGGTGTTTCCTCATCGTAATCGAATTCTGAAGGACCGAAGGTGTTCTCTTAGTAAGTGGCATTGTTCACTTGGGGATTTCTTACGAGGAACGAGTGCTTTATTATGGAGGCGCTCTCATGTATCCCCTCATCCTGTTTTCCAAAATCAGTCAACACTAACTGTTTTTGATGTGGTCCCGGATGGTAAATCATCGACAGGCGGTTAGAAGATGCCCTTGTCACAGGATAGCCTTCACCTGTTTGATAGTTGGCTGGTAGTTCTAGGCCAGTGATCTACATTGAGATATTATCTTGAGAGTGAAGCCACCATCTGAGTAACCGTTAAGTATTTATGTATCTGTGAAGGGATATTTTAGTCGTACCACAAAAATGCTTAATCTTGAGGGGGTGCACTGTATCTCAAGTAACTGCGTTACCTTGCTTGCTGTTCATCATGATTCTCAGGTAAATATTTATTTGTTTTTTATCGAAGCCGGAGAAGAATGCCAAAATATCTCTTGGGTCGTTGCCTCCAGCCGTTCCAACACGAGCACAAACTCCAGTCAGTTTGGAAAAGAGGTCTGGCCGAACATTCACTACTGAGTTTGACTCCCACCGGAATGGGACTCTGTGTCCTTCTCTTGCGAAAATCAACAGGAGTTCGTTTCAGCGAAACACATCTGCCCGTCGGTCTTTGAGTGGCATGGCTTCGTCAGCCCCATGGTTAGACTCAAACGAATTGTCAGAAATCTCTCCCACTCATCTCTCACCGCATCACCCGTCAGTTGAATTACAGTCGTGTACATTAAACAGTGGATCACAATCGAACTTGGATTTCTCCCCTCTGCTTCAGATACGAGTCGTTCAGCTTCCAAGTTTGGATGATCTTGGATTCGCACTTGACTCATATTCCGATCCGAATTCAGGGTGAGTTCCTGTCCGCTACAGCAGTAAACCCAATTAACTTATGGGTTAATGACTCGGTTTGTTCAGCAACTCTTCCTGTTGCATCTGACTCATTGTTATAGAAGCTTAGATGTCTCCAGTATTTTCCATCATTACAAAAGGAAAACTTTAAAAATGTTCATTTCCACCCGGGGAATCTCGGACGGTACTTACAACCGACATCCTTCAGGTTAGATCAGAGGAGGTTGTATTCCTCTAATAAGAGGGATGGTGACGCCCATTTTTGGGACGTATTTGTAGGGTAATATTGACCCAAGTTCTGCGGAGTTGATTTCCTTTACGACTCAGCTTCCTTGACTGAGCTGTATGTGGTTGATCTTGGGATCTTGTCCACGTACACACGTCCACTTACGCGTTTGGTCATTAACCTGGTAATACTACTTACCGAATAGGACTCATCCAACTTTACTGAACTTGAAGTACTGTGGGTTCATTCATATATCTCCGTACAAAGAGAATTAGGGAACAATTCGTCTACGCCTAACCCGAAATAATGTGTCTTATCGCGTCAACAAACACATCCATATGCACTATCATTTTGTATATTTATTCACTTTCCAGAAAGGCCCTTCCTGGCTAGACCACCCTTTGTCACGAGTAGATGCTATCCCAGGGTAGCTTCTGTGGTGTGTGACTGTTTCTCAGTGTGTGGAAACGATGTTGTATTTCGAAATTTTCTGTCTGATAAAGATACTGCGATGATGACGTCATGGTGAACTCCGGCTCCTTTAAATTATCTGCTTCCTTTCACCACAACACAGTCATTTTGTGGGGCTTCGACTATGCGACCGCTTCCGAAGTCGCCAATTCTACTTCGAATCTCGGGAGAACTGTCCTTTTCGGGTGGGCGATATTATTGTCACTATCAATCAGCACAAACTGGCCAACATGCATGAATCTCAGTAAGCACGTTTGATCTGGTTTCTGTATGGCTTGTGTATGTACCTATGTACACATTCACCGCGACTGATTCTCGTGGTTATTCCTTTATGGTTCATGGACATCTCCAGGCTTTCTTGTTCTGTGTAAGGTTTTCTAACAATTAGCGAATCTATGTTAAGTATATCTGTCTACTCTGTGGATCATGATCCAGGTTGATTGTCTTTTCATTTCGGCTAGAACTAGTCGAAAGTAACATCTATCTTTGCGCCAGTCCATGTCGGTGAGCTCCTATTTTGCACACAATACTGCAGGTCTCTGTTGAAGAAACACCAGTTAACAGTACCTCTGTACCACCACAGTTTGCGAATCGATGGACGACGATGAGCACGGCCCACCTGCAATGTCGTTGCGGTGTTCCACCTTAATGCACACGCTGCTTCAACTTAGCGCGGGCATTTTCACGAAGGTTGTAGACTTTGGATGCAAATGGCAACACATATCTACGTTGTCATCAGTCTTAACGGCAGTGAATGCTGACCCCTGACCCTTCAACTGATGTGCTTTGAAGCGACCTGTTATAGATAACTAAACTCCGTCGAAAGGCATGAATGGAAGTGGTATGATTGTACCAGATTGGGGAATCATGCGAGAATACGTAAATTGCCCTCGAAACAGCGAAGATACATCGGGTCGTCAACTGGTGATTTATTGAAAAAAATGCGTTTTTGACATGTTCGCTTTGTTCAGATGTGGCCAGCTTCCCAGGAAGTAGCCAAAGTACGCGCGTTTTGTGGAATTCTGAATACCGGCTTCAGACGAACTAGTGACCGGGTCTTCCACAACTACTCTGGAAGAGACGCCAGTTGAACCTTACTCTATGCCATCATAGATTCGAGTGCTACTGGCGATTTGGGCTCGGTTTGGCGTGCTTTTAGAACGCAGGTCGCGACTAAGCGCTCTTGTCCATTTCGCTGAGACAGCCTTAAATGGGCATCTACCTGGGGACAGATATTCACTGTTGCTCGTGTATGTGGTTTCATATTACCATTTTCAACCTCCATTTGATTTGGTTGCATGCTCTTGCTGAATACCGTCACATGCAGATCAGCGTCCGAGCACACTTCTCGCTCGTCCTGAGGAATGTCCCACCTATAGGCAGACACTAACTTCTTGTTTGTATTTTGCCAAGCGAAAAAATCGTAATCGTTCAGCTGTAGTCCCCTTTCGGTGCCTAGCTACCGTGCCACACGAGGAAGGCACGAGGGATGAGATACTGCCAGGTCGCCCAAGCCTAGACAGGGGAGGTCGAGAGGCGAAGGTCGGGTTCAAACCGCGGACTTTCCGGTCAGTAAATTCGCGCTCTAACTACTTGGGCCATCTCGTCCCATCTTGCCAAGCAAAATCAAATAGGTAATATCCACACCTTTTGTTCTATTGAACTGAGTGGAAGGGAGATTGTTCTGACGCACTTTAAATGCGACACATTTGAGAGCTGGTTTCTGTTACATGTGCAACAGCTGGTGTTTATGATAGGCATCCGGCAACTACGGCCGTCTGCTAGTGCATGATCTGGAGGAATTCCACACTATGGTACCATGAATTTGTGAAAAGATTGCTTCTGACATCGATACACACCATTGCGTGTCTGAATTGTGCAATAGACACATTAGTAGGACATGTCGTTTACCTTCTTCTAAACTTAGTAGTCTGTATGTGTACTATTACTGCGTTCCCATTGGCGAAGGCAACTAAGGTCGTAATTCTGGATAGTAAACGAATTCTGGATCAAAATGGCACAGCACAAGCCGACCTGCTACGTTTTGTGGACAACGTATATGGTGAGCTGTTTGTTACTGCTCAGTGCGACTCATCAGCTCAGTGGGGTCGTTGATCTCTTAGTGAACTATGACTGTCTTGGATTGGCCCATTCACAAGTCAGGTCTTCAGTCTTATGAGTATAATCACCGTACATTATTCTGCCACAGTGGAAAATAGAGCAGGTTAGAAAACCATGGGGAAAGCATGTCAACGAGGTATACCGCTCTAACAAAGCACAAACAGTCGTGTACATATCCTGATAAGTGAGCTACACAACCCTCAGAAAAACAGAACCGCATAGTTTTATCGCATCCACTTTCATATTTTTTACTTTTATAGGTTTTCAACTATCTGTTGTAGAGTGACCTCAAACGCTTTTGCGTGATCGCTTTTCTATCATTGGCTTACTTGTGATCAGACTTGTTCTGGCAAATTTAAACAAATTACAAACATACAACTTCTTGTTGTATGCATACGAGCTAGCACCCTATATATTTACAGTATAAAAAGCTACAATAATAACTAGTCTGTTTTGGGATGAAAAGACACAATACGCACACTACGACAACCATCCATTCATAAGATTTTTTCAGGTTTTTCTTCATTCCATGAAAGCGAGAACGTGATAGGATAATCCGTTCGACTGCTGATGTCTAGTTCCTGCTACCATTTATCTATCACAGTCAATGTATTCAGCATACTGGTGATACCAACTTGCTTGCTTTAGAGTGTGGACCGTAATAACCGTTAATTTTCTCGGAGTGTTTGGTTGAATTATACTTTGAGGTGAATGAGACTGCCCATGTTGTCCAACGCACGTATATCCATGGTAAGTCGCTGACTACAGTAGATGGGAAAGAAAGGATGATAAATGAGGTAGCAGGGAGCGAAGTGTCGGAAATAAGGTATTTTCACCAACTCATTCGACTCTTTGAAATTAATGAAAAGAACCGATGAAACTATTCTTCGGAGGGGGGGGGTCAGTACAATGACTGTTCCCGTGCCAAGCTTTGTGTTGCAAAACCTGACGGGTTGGTTGCAGAGGCTAGAGCTAAACTATACGTGCTTTTCGGCCGTCGGCCTGGAGAGCCAAGGGACTGTCCTTGCTAGTTCTATTTATTCCACGCAGTTGTACCCAGTCCTCATTGGCGAACACCTATTTCTGCTATGGCTCACCAGTCCAGTCTATAATTGGCTTCCAAAAATCGATCGTTCAGCTGTAGCAGCTTTTCGGTGCCTAACTGCCATGCCACCCGAAGGAAGCACGAGGGCTGGGATACTGCCAGGTTACCCAAGCCTAGACAGGAGAAGTCGAGTGGCGGAAGTCGGGTTCGAACCGCGGACCTTCCGGTCAGTAAATTCGCGCTCTAACCACTTGGGCCATCTCGCCCCAACTTTGAGGTAAATAGCTACTGTAAGTACTGTTCCATCGACTACTATTGGTTGACGTTTGGATGTGCTGGAAGGTGAGTGCCATTGACTAGGGTAAGACTTAGTACAAGAACGGTCGTCGTGACTTTACTCGAACGCAAGCCGTCCTATATCGGTCCGATAACAATGGAGCGGTGTTAACGTTTGGAAAGCTGTCACATGGATTGCCTCTCGTAGTTCACTGAATCTTACAAGTGTGTAAGTCGTCACACTGTGCTGCGTCGCCATCTGTTTGTGGCTCTTCAAGACAGTTGTCTGTTTATTGGATTGCGTGCTATCGTTTGGTTGTCTCATGTCACCGAAATTCTCTTGTTCCAAGTGCCAACCACTTGGATCACTCAGTCTACCTGCGTCATAATTTAGACATGCGACGGGGCCTGTACATTATGTTGCTTACGAATATATGAGCAAGCAATGGATATCCCCTCTCGATTCACTCATTCGTTCTAGTTTCGTTTCCACAACTAAAGTTACACCCCTCCCCCATTATATACTACAAATGACCCTTCTAGCTAGATGTGCGTTTCAGTGAACCGCCATGGGTCGTGGAATAAACACTATGTCTACTTATGGTATCCTAATCCGAAGTAGGTTTACGACCACCCACCGTGTTTTTTCCGCTAAGTCTGACTTTTGGTGTGTTTGTACAGTGTAAAACGTGACCCCTAGGTACGAACGCGAAAATAGAGTTGTTGTGTCAGTTTTTGAAGTTTCACTCTTGATACGAGTGAATGAAAACTCTAACCGGACGTTTTGTAATACGTATAGTACGCGTTAATTCGTCGAAAGCTCTCCTGATGTGTACACTGTCCTTTTATTTTAGCTGAGACGGTTTTCTACAATAGAGACAATACGACCGATTCTTTGCCCTAGATTTTATTTGGTATTTCGAATCGCTGTGACGCTATTCTACAGTATGTCAGCCTACATTCCTTGTTCCTGTCAACACGATAAGATTCAGATGATTACCTGTAGGTTCTACCTGTACTCGGAGTTGTTTCCCCTTCTGTTGTGCACTTTGTACGTTCAGCTTTCGAATTCCGTTATTTCGATCCTTACCCAACCGTTTCTCAAACCGTTTGTCACAGCTTCGGTCCGAACATATTGACATCTTTCTTGTGTGCCTGACACGCGGGTTCATGGGCTTTACTTGCTACACCAACTTCACATAAATCAGACTGGCATTTCATCCTCTTGTTGCTATTCTCTCCTTTCTGGCACGAGGGTGGTTTTGTGCTTTGAATCGAAGGTTTGTTTGAGTAACAGCAATGTTTTTACCACAATCAATCGTCGCTCGAACATCACGCATTCGCATTCATGCATCTCACGTGACCTGTGCGCGTGGGTCGCAGAACTGCGTGGTTGGTGTTTTGTGTAAATCATGGATAGTATGTATCACGCCCTTAACGAGGTGGTCTTGCACTCTTCAAACGCTAGGCAAACGAAGTTAGATGTATGTCAGCAGCTTGCTTACAATTTTGATGGCTATCTTATTCACGCTTCCCTTCAGTCCTTGGTACTCTTCTTATGTGTACTTCATTACGTCTTCTTACATAAACAGACAGAACGCTGACTTTTGGTTCAGTGTAAATGAAACTATCCGGTTGTGTAGCTGGTGAGTGGCGCCATGCTAATCAGACTGATCTGTGTTTACACGTATAGAATCTTGACCTTATAGATTTATTGGCATCTGCGAATGGAGTATATCTATCGATGATGGTGTTGCTGGTGCGACCTTCAACGCTGCCACTCTGGTCATATTTGAAGCAAATAAATAGTTAAATAAGGGCTTGTTGACAGTTGATAAGATTGAGCAAATTTAGAATGTCAAAAATATCAATGTTAGATTATGTGTCAGCACTTCGGTCTTACGATTGCACGCAGAGGAGTTACCCTAAAGCGAGTGCACTTGCAGAGTCGGCGGGTTTAAAAGGATGTTGTAAATGACTCAGGAGGAAGGAAAATCAATCGATACCGGTGGGAAGGGAATAAGAATGCTCAGTACAATAATGTGAAATGATAAAAGCAGAAACCTCTGAAACAACATGAGTTACCGTAACACTTTTAATGAATCAACATCAAACTATAGACTCGAAATAAGAAGCAAGGATAGATTATGTCAATGTAGTTGCCGCTGTAGCTATGAATAAAAACCACCGTTGGGTATGCGGTTTGACAAAGTTTCTTGGTATTCGACGGTCTTACGCAGCATGATCCAATTCCATTTTGACACCAGTTCCTGGGTTAGATTCTTTGGTTGCATCTTTGTTCCAATCGTGTATCTAGATTAACACAATGGTAAATAATGGTTTGCGACTAAGGTAACTCTGTAGGTGAGTTTTTGTTAGCACGCATTTTCTTCGAGTTACAGGTCGACTAGTCAGCGCTATTTGTTCAAACCGTTCCGCGTAGGCGGCTTTTAATGAGGGTTGGCGTTGTACCATAAGCTAGTGACTAGTTTCTTCAGTTAAGACTATGTTGTTGGGATCAGATTATTCACGAATGGACCACAGTGGATTAAAATGCGTTTAGGAAACTGAACATCCCGTTCTGTTTTGCCAGATACTGGGGCCTAAACTTCATATAAAAATACTGTCCAGTCACAAAAGTACCAGCTGGCTGGTGGTCAAAATCACATCTACGGACACAAGCCTATCGCCGTCTCTACGGACTGATCAGCAATCTGAAGACCATATCCCTTATCTTTGGCTCATCTGCTTAATTGTCTTCTTAATACAGTGACTGGCTCATCACCTCATCCGTGCAAACTGGTTTCATAAGCAAGCGATGGATATTGGACAATGAAATTCCCCGGTTTTTACAGCAGCTGGTACTATGCTGTTGAGGGGACACGAGAAAATGGTTGATCTGCAAGAAGCATGTTTTCTTGCGTTTCAGTGGTGATTTGCGTTCTCCTTTCCCGTTGAGAAAAGGATGCCCGTCTCATCATTGAGTAGCTTTTAATCTTTGTTTGGAAGTCGTCTTTGTAGGTATTTCCAATTTATCTCAATATGGGGGCAAGATGGCTCAATGGTTAGACCGGAGGGTCCTGGTTAGACCCCAACGTTGGTATCTCGACTTCTTCTGTCTAGGCTTGGGCAACTTGGCAGTGCTCCAGCCCTGGCGCTTTTTTCGGGTAAAATGGCAGCTAGGTACCGAAAGTGTGTTACAGCTGAACGAGTATACTAATTTTTATTATCCCACTTTGGAACGTCCTGGGGAATTGAAAACGGCCCTTATACAGGGTTGTCCTTATGTTGGAGGAATTAGTAATAATATCATCGTATTATCAGCAAGCAATAAGTAGACATCTTTAGTATGTGTCAATTGAACATTAAGACATCGCTTGCACTACACACTCAACGTCACAAACGGGAGGCTCATTCGAGACTCACGATATGACGTTCTCAGTTTGCAGCTGAGTGTTGAACGCTGCTTCGCTTTTCGGCTTACTCTGATAGGTCTTTGCAACCTCTTCTACAGGATAGAGTTCTCTCTAAATATCTGCATCTTGAATGAATTACTACTCACTGGTTTCTTCCAGCAGTAAAATATCGGTATCATTCCTGGAGTTAGTAGTGATGGTTCCTCCGCAACCCCAACTCAGCGTTAAACTAACAATTAAGTGTCAAAGTGACGGTTAGACCATAATCTTCAATGCTCGGCCTTGTCCTAACTATTATCCTCATTACCAATGGACATAAATACGGCAATTTGAGCTAACGGCTAATCGTTAAACTGCTTATAAGCGAATAACTAAACATAACTCACACTCAAGAATGCGCATTCTTGGAAGAAATCCCTTTTGAATTTAGGTATAGTTTTTCTGGTCTGCTCGCTTTCGCCCCTCGGATAGGTTATCTTCTTCTGAAGTAATCGAACATGCACTGTCTATTACGGCTTAATATGTATTAGAGGAAATTCGCACAGACAAAGTTCACTTGATAACCTATAAAACGATGTGTCACTCCGCCGGGTTTCATCTTTGTACGGATTCCAGCTAGTTGCGGCTGGGGAATTACCTTCACTTTCCGAATACCCATGAATCTGCATGTCTGGCACTATCAATCTGGCTGATTACGGGATTTATTTGGAGGAAGCGGTTGATTTGCATCAGCATACACACATTCACCTCCTCGGAAAAGTGCGTTTTTCCCTAGTAGTGTTTCGTTTGTGTCCTCAACGGAATATTAGCTGTCGCGCAGGTGAAACTCTTCTCAGTGGCGAACCGAATCAATTTCATAAGTCTGCCACCCATTGCAACTGGTGCTTATCACCTGCGTATTGTCTACCGCACACAAAGATTGGCCAACGCGGCAGAATATCCTTGCGTTGTATTCATCCATCCTACAGCAGATCCAAGTTATGGGTAACCAACTTGGCCGGGAACCATCACCCCAATTACAACTGCATAACAGAAACCTGAACTTTTGCATTCAGCGCAGTTTTGTAGACCTGTCAAAATCGACTTAAACTGTATGCATAAAAACCTCCGAGGCAGATGCTTGAACTGCCTTATGCCGATCGTCTGATTTCGATCGAATGTTAGGTTTCTAGTCATCACGTTTAGTGACATCCATGTTTGGGCGAGGACCAATAGCCTTTAGTAGTGTGGCTGAGGAAATTTATACCGAAGATTTTTGGTACAACTATGTTGGACGTTTCGCTGTGTTGTCTTGGACATTCTGTAAGGTGATCTGGCTTACCAGGAAACCGATTGCTTGTACCAACTGAGAGTCGAATTGGTTGACGTGAAATTTTCGTAAACGTGGTGTGTTATTCCTTCTGTTCTTGTTTTTGCTATTCCATTCAGAGCCATTCGTTATGTATACAACGCATTTCGGGATGCGCGACAATATACTGTCGAGTTTGGCGTGTTCCGTCCACCAAACCATTTCGAAGATTCTCCTGATCCTGCGGTTAGAAAAATCTATGAACCCTCTACCCTCCCAGTCCGTTCTTCACACTCAAAACGGTCGTCTGCCGTGTTCCTTCCATCCGCATCCGTCGCGGAGTCTGCCATGGAGCGACACCAACCACGTCGCAAACCGTCTTCCTCCATACCTACCCATTCTCCGTACATTCTCGACGTACATGGTGGTCGTACTGAATGTAAGTACTATCGGTGACTAGTGGGTTTTGTCACATTCCTAATTGTCAGCTGGTGTTCTATCTCGAAGTGCGTTCCCAGTCACATGCAATATAGGTAGACCACTCTGAACGGAACGATAAATATTCTTTTGCTTCAGCATGGACAGAGAGGAGCGAGACCAATTAAGGCTCGATGCGATCAGTTAATGTATCCCGAAAGTGTGAAATCTGCAAGGAAGAACTCAACGAAGAAAATTTGAACAGTTGAATTCACGTAAATATTCAGTCAGTTTACTCCGTCCGATATGTGGGTTTGTTCCGATGGTGTCCTATTTCCCCTTTCAAAGGTTTCACTTCCCGGTATAAAGTTATGGGATTTATCTCAAGCAAAGACTCTCAAAAACTTTCGTGAGCTAGAGATTCAACTGGGATTAAGTTGAGTCTCCCAAATGAGCGTGCAAATGAGTGTGTTTAGCAAATAGCTTGTCGCTAAGCCCCATTGGCTCGATCTCGCAATTGCTGTGTAAATAGTAACATGCAGTTCCTGCGGCAGCTACGATCTTTTTGTCTGCTTAACGGCGGATAAAGCGCTCTGATGGCGCTCGTGTTTAAGATCACATGTGACATTTTTATGGTACTATTTAAGACGTCACTTAGGCCCTATGTTTTCAAACGTTTGCAGTTTGTTTCCCAATGATGTGTAATGAAGATCCCCCCTGAGAGCGCGATGATCGTTGGCATACGATACTAGGCCAGGGTCTGTCCCGAGTCCATATGCCCAGGACAGTCTCATATACTTTCCCGACTTGTTCTTTTTGAGAATGTTGTGTGCATGGTCACCACTCCTATTTGTGCACATAAGCCGAGTATTCCAACCAACTGAATGACTACACATATTCAACAGAACGACCACCATCTTCACTCTTTTTGGGTGTTCTGTTTTGCAACTGCTTACAGATGCCAGCAGAAACGGCATATCCGTTTGTAGTCTTTGTTTTCTCAGCTGGCGTGTACCACTGTGTAAACAGCACACATGCGTACACGGACATCGATTGCACTCACACAAAACAGTTGCATAAGTTTGGACGGTACATGCACGTGCGAAATATGTGTTCTGTGTTCTCTTACATGAACAACCTCCGCACGCGTCGCTTTTACCGCTGTCTGTAACCTCAAGATACGATTAACATGCATCCACCACTCAGGTACACCGCCGCTGTCGTGGTCTGAGTGTAGTCGTGTGAATGTTCTGTTCTTTATACCGATGGATCAGTTTACGGGATGTGTCTGTGGAGTGTGAGGCGGTGCGTGTGTGAGTGCGCACAATGCTGCGACGCATATCTACCTGGAACATCTGATTCTGTTGAGCACAGAACCACATAATCCACGGTCCGTAGTTGTCTGTTTCTCCGTCCAGTTAGGTTTGGCTGAGAGCGTTTGGAAAAGTGGGCATAGTCGTCCATCGGAGACTCGATTTCGGTCTAACTGATGCTCATGGTGGTGTATGCGTAGCAGCAGCGATGTATGCCAGAGAGCATCAGTGTTGAGCACTGGTGTTTTGCTTTCGATGGTGATGGTAATGATATGAATAGCAGTAGTGTTCCTCCTTACCTTGCCGTACGTGGTCCAGGATTCAGCTATTTGTGCAATATTTTCAGTAGTTGGCAACAGTTCTGTGTTCATACTGCGCATACACAGTGAATTGCATCAAAAGTTAACTACCCATGACACTGGGAACGGTAACTCTTTGACGAAACAATGTTTCCAAGTTAGGGACGAACTTCGCTCCGGACGCCTAGCTCTCCATGAGATTACAGATGGAGCAAACGGTAGATTGTTCAGTCTGCGCATCGTGTTTTTTTTTCCACAGGAAATGATGGTTTGTTATCTGAATTGTACAGTTATCGCCCTCTGGAGTGATTATTCATCAGAAGACACCACTTTATTTGTCCACTCCCGGAGAAGATAAATATTGATAATTTGCTCTCTGAGGAATGGCATTGGTGTCATATTCATAAATTTTTCATAAGGACTCGTCTGCTACAATGCAAACAATCTGGATGTTCAGCGTCGACGGCTGTTCCGAGAAGGTTATATGTGAGCCTGGTCTCGAACTTCTTGACTATCACCATAACTCTTCTGTTTAGGTTATCATTTTCATTCTTCGCCTCAAATATTAGTTTTCCTCTTCCATGAACGTGGATATATGAAGCATGAAGCGGGACTAGCAGTTTCTCGTTATTTCTCTCCAACTATCATTTTTGCCGAAGCTTTTCACAATGAGCAATCATGCACCGCTGGTAGAGGTGGGGGAGAGGAGGGACCATCAAAACAAGACGATAACGTATCTAGTTTAGGCTGTTCTTGTTACTAGTATTAGACCACCAATCGTACACACTCGGATATAATTACTGGGCAACGTCATACCTTCATATCCGCTTCAGTGAGCCACAAGTCTACGGAGTCCGTCGGCCAATCTTCCAATTCCCAACCAAGGACGCTATCCATAAGTAGTCCGGTGCTTCCTAAACCAGAGATCAATTTCACTAAAGACAATGACTTCACAGTGCACCGGCAATTGTCTCGTTCCATAGCCGATCAGGACCAAGTCTCTGGCATACCAAATCTCCAAGGCGCAACATCTGCGGAAACTGGTACTGCGGACTCTTTTGAGTCACATCAGAGGACTTTCAGTGGGGTAGGTTTCTAGCTCACCGTTGATCTCCAACCCAACTTATTCATGCTGTGGACTTTTGTCTGCCCTGATTACTATCTTGTGTCAATTCACTCCTGCTCTGTTGTCTTGTATCTGAAGCTAGACATCCCGATTCGGTATACGAATTATTCGTTTGCGTGTTTCTCTGTTATCAAGACTGGCTGTTCTCACAGAAATCAAAGAACCGCGCTGGACTCGCAGATTGCACTCATAGACCGCCATTACCTTCAGTGGGGTGTGGTAGTAGTATTAACCTCGCTTTCAGGCTATATGGCGAGGATTGGGCGTAGTTAGATGAGCATGTAAGACTGTTAGCTTCAGTTTACGCTGCATGAACAGAATAAAGTAGAATAAAGTGGAAAACTATGGGTGCTTCAGATTTATACAGTCCCCTTCATCAAGTCCATTCTCCCGGATCTCTTTCCAATCCCCATTTACTTCTCCTAATCGATTCATTGTGTCGTACTACATTATACGCTTGACCTGCAACCGAGCGGCGACTCATACTTTAAATATCAAAATAAGCTTGGGCAGATGCGACTGTATGTGTGGATTTCTGTTCAGTACGCATCGATTCCCCTCTGCCTTACACAATTCATTTAAAAGCGGTCGCTGGAACCTTAATACAAGGCGGAGTCTGACCAAATGACTTAAGTCCGACATATATATATATAT